>NC_040092.1:22494402-22797432 GCF_003369695.1 Bos indicus x Bos taurus | reverse complement strand
TGGCCAAAGCATTGGAGTTTCAGCTTCAGCAACAGTCTTCCAATGAATATTCAGGATTGATTTCCTTTAGGATTGATTGGCCATATCTCTTTGCAATCTAAGGGACTCTAAAGAGTCTTCTCCAACACCGCAGTTCAAAAGCATCAATTCTTCAGGGCTT
This sequence comes from Bos indicus x Bos taurus, assembly GCF_003369695.1. Taxonomy (NCBI): domain Eukaryota; kingdom Metazoa; phylum Chordata; class Mammalia; order Artiodactyla; family Bovidae; genus Bos; species Bos indicus x Bos taurus. The sequence goes on along the minus strand of NC_040092.1, from coordinate 22,797,272 downwards.
AGCCTTCTTTATAGTCCAACTCTCACATCCACACATGACTACTGGAAAAACCATCGCTTTGCCTATACAGACCTTTGTCGGCAAAGTAATGTCTCTGCTTTTGAATATGTTGTCTAGGTTTTTCATAGCTTTTCTTCCAAGGAGCAAGCTTCTTTTAATTTCATGGCTGCAGTCACCATCTGCAGTGATTTTGGAGCCCAAGAAAATAAAGTCTCTCACTGTTTCCACGGTTTCCCCATCTATTTGCCATGAAGTGATGGGACCAGATGCCATGATCTTCATTTTTGAATGTTGAGTTTTTAAGCCAGCATTTTCACCTCTTTCACCTTCATCAAGAGGTTTTTTAGTTTCCTCTTTGCTTTCTGCCATAAGGGTGGTGTCATCTGCATATCTGAGATTATTAGTATTTCTCCCAGAAATCTACATTCCAGCTTGTTCTTCATCCAGCCCAGCATTTTGCCTGATGTACTCTGCATATAAGTTAAATAAGCAGAGTGACAATATACAGCCTTGGCATACTCCTTTCCCAATTTGGAAGAAGTCCATTGTTCCACGTCCAGTTCTAACTGTTGCTTCTTGACCTACATACAGATTTCTCAGGAGACAGGTAAGGTGGTCTGGTATTCCCATCTCTTTAAGAATTTTCTACAGTCTAGCCTGATATTAATATAGATATTTATTTTCTTCTTTTGTTTACCATGAGTCCGATATTCCGTAAAGGTTTTTTTAGTTGCTGTAAAGATATGACTTTATAGGTAAAATATGCTAGAAGCAGAAATAACCAACACCTTATTCATTGATCCCTGAAGCCTCATGTAGAACAGAGGAGCCTGACGGGCTACAGTCCATAGGGTTGCAAAGAATGGGACACGACTGGAGTGACTTAGCACACATGCACGCACACAGGACATTCCAAACCCTCCAGTCTCCTTCGTGCCTCAAGAATAGTGTTTGTGTGTGCTAAGTCACTTCAGTCGTGTCTGACTGTATGTGACCCTATGGACTGTAGCCAGCCAGGGTCCTCTGACCGTGGGATTCTCCAGGCAAGAATACTGGAGTGGGTTCCCATGCCCTCCTCCAGGGGATCTTCCCAATCCAGAGTTCAAACCCCCAATCTCTTAAGTCTCCTGCATTGGCAGGTGGGTTATTTACCAGTAGTGCCACCTGGGAAGCCCTCCAAGAATAGCTACTCTGTTCAGTTTTAGGCCTGACAATTCCTGGATTTACTAGAATGTATGCGGCTCCTTGAACTTGTCACAGTGAAGGAGTGGGTCTCATGAAAGTGTTGATATATGAGATGGTAATACCCAAAGATGGGGGGAAAGTCTGGGTTTTGATGATATCACTGAGCTATGTAATTAATCAGCCTAGGAACAGGCCCCTTATTACTTGAGACTCTAAATATTAAATTTCATTTAGATCATGTCGGTGAGATATTAGTGATTGAGCTAAATACTAGCACAGGACTATTTAGACCTGCACACTCAGTCAGGTTCTGCTGTCTACTGACCACATGACTTGAGGCAGTCCACTGGCCCTCATTGGCTCTCTTTTTCTCGTGTCTGTAAGCTAAGTATCTAACTCCAGACAATCTCTAAGCACTTGTGAGTTCTAACATTTTAATCTCTTGAAGTTTAATTCAGCTAGTCTTCAAGAACTGAAGCACTAGGAACTTCCCGGTTTGTGTAGTGGTAAAGAATCTGCCTTGCAATGCGTGGGACATAGGTCTGATCCCTGGTCAGGGAACTATTGATAAGATCCCACATGCTGCCACAACTTCTGAGCTCACATGCTCTGGGTCTTGTGTGCAACTAGAGAGTCTGTACACTGCAACTAAAACACAAAGAGCTAAATAAATAATAAAATAAATTAATTTAAAAAGAATAAGAAAAATACAAGTTTTATTTAAAAAGCATTAAAGCACTAGATTTTCCTAACAGCAAACTTAATTTGGTGACAATAACTTGGAGGGAACAGCTGGTATACCCTGGGCCTTTCCAGCTTCCTTAATCTAGCACAGTAACCCTACCAGATACTATTGCCCCATTTTACTGATAATCTAGCCAAGGCCCAGAGAGGTTTAGTCACTTGCCCAAAAGCACACAGCTGAATATTGACAGAGCAGAATTTGGAAGCCAGGTCTGTCTGAATCCCAACACCTGTGATTTATTTACTTCCCAATCTGAGGGAAGAATCACCTTTCTAGAAGACATGCGTGAGAGGTAATTTGACACACCCTATATATTTTCAGATTTCACCATAATTTTCAAAATATTCGCACATCTAGATAACATCATAAAACCAAGATGCCTGGAATGATGGGAAAAACACCAGCTGAGTCTTTGATGTGTGGCAGGACTCTTGGTTCCCAGGTCACATTCATTCTCTTTTAGGTAGACTGAGTCATTATTAGAAAATTCAGTGCCAGAGGTAGGACTCAATATAATAATTCTCATTAGCACTAAATCTAATCAGGTCATTCAGCTGTTTGATCAATATGCCCAGATGATGCAATTCATAAGCTCTGGAGATGCGACTCAGGACTTGACTGATTTAATTGGGTGAATAAATTATACTTTATTGGCACCTTTGTAAATGAGATCCATTGTGTTTGGTTTTTCTATAATAAAAAGAGGTATATATAATGTTCTGGAGGAAACGTCCAAGCAATTTTAAATGAGTGTTTGAATTTCTGAGCCATAAATTCAATCCTACAGTATTTCTTCCATTCACATACATATTTACCATCAGTCTTACCACAAACATGAACAGGGTCATAAGGAAAATCAATACCTCTATGAGATGACTTTTAAACTTATTTTTTTAAATATTCATTTATTTGGCAGTGCTGGGTCTTAGCTGTGGCACATGGGATCTTTGATCTTTGTTGTGGGATCTAGTTCCCTGACCAGGGATCGAACGCAAGCCCCCCTGCACTGGGAGTGTGAAGCCTTAGCCACTGGACCACGAGGGAAGTCCCTGGTAAACTTAGACCAATTGTATATCTTGCTCCCGGGATGTTGTCCTCTCCGTTGGGTCTGGTTTGGGGAATTCAGGATACTTGACAGCTTGTCTGGTTTGGGGAATTCAGGATACTTGACAGCTTTTAATTCCATAGACATGAAATAGGAACTCCGAACTGTGGCCACTTCGAAGGTACTTTCTCCAGCCCTGCAAAATGGAGGAAAAACTTCAAAGTTAAAGGTCCCAGGCCCTACTAAAAAGACCAGTTATTTTTTAGTCACTAAGTTATGTCCAACTCTTTGCAACCCCATAGACTCTAGCATACCAGGCTCCTCTGTCCTCTGTTACCTCCCAGAGTTTGCTCAAATTCATGTTCATTGAGTTGGTGGTGCTATCTTAACCATCTCATCCTCTGCCACCCCCTTCTCTCATTGCTTTCAAACTTTCCGAGCATCAGGGTCTTTTCCAGTGAGTCAGTTCTTCACATCGGTGGCCAAAGTATTGGAATTTCAGCTTCAGTCCTTTCAATGAATATTCAGATTGACTTCCTTTAAGACTGACTGGTTTGATCTCTTTGCTGTCCAAGGGACTCTCAAGAGTCTTCTCCAGCACCAGAAAATTTTTGTATTATAAAATTTATAATAATCAAATCCAAATGTGAAAACCTTTCCTCGAACAAAAAGGCAAATTCTTTGCTGGGGGTTATCCTACTGAGCCTGATTTATGAAATGAGAACCAGATCAAACTGAACTCACTCAACCAGCTTGGGAGGATGAGCTAATGATATTATCTCTGTGACCATGTTAGAATTCTCACCTGGCAAATGGATAGAACAAGATACTGCAATTTGCTGAGGGGATGTGAAAGTCACTCAGTCATGTCCAACTCTTTGCGTTCCCATATACTATATACTACATGGAATTTTCCAGGCCAGAATACTGGAGTGGATAGCGTTTCCCTTCTTCAAGGGATCTTCCCAACTCAGAGATCAAATCCACGTCTCCCGCATTGCAGGCGGATTCTTTACCATCTGAGCCACCTCTCCAGCAGATCTTCCTGATCCAGGAATCAAACCAGGGTCTCCTGCATTGCAGGCAGATTCTTTACCAGCGGAGCTACCAGGAAAGATGTGGGGACTGGAGCTCTGAATTCAGATGTGCTGTAGAGGTTGGAGGAAGAGACAGAAAGATGAGTCATTCATGTGGGCTAGAAGGAGCCATGTGATGCAGTTGGAACCCCTGACATGGCAGAGAAAAGGATCTTCATTTTCACCTCTCCCAGATGTGCCTCTGGATGCTGAGAACTCAGAAGCCCAGGAGAGATTGCCTCTCGCTGACTTCTCCATCTCTGATCAAGCTAGCAAGTGTGCCTATGGGATGGATTAGAACATTCATGGAGATCACAAAGATACACAGGGTGACTTCCCTGGTGGCTCAGTGGTAAAGAATCTGCCTGCCAAAGCAGGAGACATGGGATCGATCCCTGATCTGGGTAGCTCCCACATGCCTTGGAGCAACTAAGCCTGAGTGCCAAAATTATTGAGCCAGCATTCTAGAGCCTAGGAGTCACAACTACTGAGCCCTCATGACACACCTACTGAAGCCTGAGCACCTAGAGCCTGTACTCCGCAACGAGAGAAGCTCCTGCAAGGAGAAGCCTGTACACCGCAACAAGAGAATGGCCCCTGCTCCCTGCAACTAGAGAAAGCCAGCACCGAAATGAGGACCACAGATCCAAAAGATAAATTAAGTAACTAATTAAATTAAAAAAAAAATGCACAGGGCCAGGGTACCAGGTAGGATCGGGCATAATTAGCAAAACCGCTTATTAGAGTTAGCTTAAACAAACAAGGGTTTGTTTGACTCACATAACAAGGAGTATGGAGTTAGGAAGAACAGGATTCATACAGTGGCTCAATTCTGTCATAAGAAATGATTCTGTGGGAGAGGGAGAGGGTGGGAAGATTTGGGAGAATGGCATTGAAACATGTAAAATATCATGTATGAAACGAGATGCCAGTCCAGGTTCAATGCACGATACTGGATGCTTGGGGCTGGTGCACTGGGACGACCTGGAGGGATGGTATGGGGAGGGAGGAGGGAGGAGGGTTCAGGACAGGGAGCACATGTATATCTGTGATGGATTCATTTTGATGTTTGGCAAAACTAATACAATTATGTAAAGTTTAAAAATAAAATAAAATTAAAAAAAAAAAGAAATGATTCAGTCATAAAAAGAAATGAAAATGAATCATTTGTGGAGATGTGGATGGACCTAGAGACCACCATACCGAGTGAAGTAAGTCAGAAAGAAAAAAACAAATATTATACATTAATGCATATATATGAAATCTAGAAAAATGATACAGATGATCTTATTTGGAAAACAGAAATAGAGACGCAGCTGTAGAGAACAAACATATGGGCCCCAGGAGGAGATGGAAAGGGGTGGGATGAATTGGGAGATTGGGATTGAAGTATGTACATTACTGATATATGTATAAGATAGATAACAAATGAGAACCTAGTATAGTGCAGGGAACTCTAGTCAGTGCTACATAGTGACCTGAAAGGGTTGGAAACACAAAAAAGGAGCTATATGCATACACATAGCTGATTCACTGTGCTGTATAGTAGAAACTAACCCAACATTGTTATGCTTCTATACTTCAATAAAAATTAATTTAAAATAAAAATTTTAAATACTAAAAACAAGAACCTAAGATCATGGCATTTTTCTGCCCCATCATCAGCAGGTTGGCTTATGTCTTCGTAGTGAAATGGCTGTTGTACCTCCAGGTATCTTGTCTATTTTCTAGGCAGGTGGACGGGAGGAGGGCAGAGGGCAGCAAGCCTGCCTATGGAGCTCGGGGTTTTTAGGAAGGGATGTCCCCACCAGCAGATGTTTCACTAGACTCTAGATCACAGGCCCGCCAGTGAGTACATCCAGGCGTGAGACCACTGTGATGTCTCAGCAGGCTGACTTTACTAGGCTGTGCAAACCGGGGGAGGCAGGAGGGAGGAGAGTCTTTGCCAAGCTGGCCACTGCCTAGCATCCAGCAGGACTAACTGCTCCACCCATGGGCCTGGCTTCCGAGAGGGGGTGGGAAGGAGGGGGTCTAAACAGCCCACTGAGAGGGAGGAAGTCGAATTGACCCCTGATCCCACCTTCCATTGATCATAGCTCCACCCCATGTGCGTGAACCCCTTGCTCCCCTGATGTGTACCAGGGTGCTGAGTGGTCCTCACTCCTCCAGCCTCCTTCATCTCTGGCCGACAGGGGCACCTGGGGCAGAGGGCAGGAGCCTCACCTCAGGTTGTTCCGAAAGGTGTGCCAGGCTGTGCCCCTAAGGCACGGTCAGGAGGAAATTACGTGCGTTGCGTCTTCCTGATGTCAGTCCGAGTGCTCCGGGGGCAGGCGGCATTCCTGCACCCTGAAAGTCTCTCAGTCATGTCCGACTCCTTGCAACTCCATGGACTGTAGTCCACCAGGCTGCTCAGTCCATGGATTTCCCAGACAAGGATACTGGAGTGGGGTGCCATGCCCTCCTCCAGGGGATCTTCCTACCCACGGATCGAACTTGGGTCTCCTGTGTTACGGGCAAATTCTTTATGGTCTGAACTACCACGGAAGCCCTACACCTTGACTCCCTTTCAACTCACCCTTCCTCTCCAGCACCAAGCAAACCCCCAGAGTAAAAATCAAATGACCTACTGTATAGCACAGGGAACTCTACCCAACAGTCTGTAATAACATACAAGGGAAGAGAATCTAAAAAAGACTGGATACATGTGTCACTGATTCACTTGGCTGTACCTCCAGAAACTAACACAGTGTTAAAAAGCAACCATACTCTAATAGAAAATAAAAATTCAGTTAAAAATAATCAAACGATTCCAAAAAGATCTTTGGTTATCTTTCTATGTCAGATGATTTGACTCATTTCAGTTTTATTTTTTTTAAAAAAACCATTTGGATTTTGAAATAGCCATTGGCCACCTTAGAAAAGTACACATAAATCCCATTTCCTCCATTAGCACTGTCTTTAGAATGTATCTCAAATGGAAACTTGGATATATTGACACAAGCCAAGCATTCACATCAACTTTTAACAACGACTCACGAGGACATTTGAGATTAATGTGTGAAAGATGTTTTTGTCAGCAGCTCGGTGACTGCTTCTGAAATCAGGCAGTAGTGACAGGAGTTAGGTTTTTTTTTTAATGGGTTGAAATTTCTGTGTAGATCTGTTCTAGAAGGACAAGCCAATAACACTTCTGCTTCTTTATGGTGTATATTGTTTCTTCACAGGATATTCTGGGGTTTTTAGTTTCATTTCAACAGACTAAAGCAAAGTCCTGGATTTTTTTAAAAAGCATTTTTTCTATCCAGAACTTTTTTAAAAAGTGGAGACATCTGTAACAGAAACACTGATAATTGGGTCCACGTGTCCCTGGGGAATTGAGTCCTCTTTTGAGATCAATAAGAAGAGATGCTTGTGATGAAAACATCAGCAGGGGATGTGCTGTGAAATTAGTTTGAAATCTCCCAAAGCTTTCACAGATGCAGGGATCGGACTCTGGGTCACCAACGTTCTCCCTGGTTTTAATATATTTCAGAGAAAAATCATTCCACCAATTCAGAAAGCCCTGGAGGCTCTGAATGTGTGCTTCCTGTATCCTATTCTGCACTCTTGCAAGCTACTTGGTACCATGTCCCCGGTGGCTCAGATGGTAAAGCATCTGCCTGCAATGCAGGAGACCTGGATTCAATCCCTGGGTCAGGAAGATCCCTTGGAGAAGGAAATGGCCACCCACTTCAATATTCTTGCCCGGGGAACTCCCATGCACAGAGGAGCCTGATGGGCTGCAGTCCATGGGGTCGAAAAGAGTCAGTCAGGACTGAGTGACTAACACTTTCACTTTCCAATTGTAACTATTCTAACTATCCTTGAATTAGAGATACCATTTTAGTCTGGGGGGAGCAGATGTACCGTAGCATGAATCACTTCCCTAGCTGAACCCAACTTTGACAAGCCTTTATGTGTGAAAGCTGACATTTGGAGAATTAATAAATACTGTGATGCTTATTCACATTCCAAAAGAGATTCCCTTTCTTTCTTCGAATGTTAGCTCTCCTGGTCCACAGCGTTATATTTGCTTACAGATCACAAGCTATAAAAGTCTAGCCCAAAACTGACACTTCAGGTGGAGCTGAACGGGATTTAAAAGCTGACTTGTGCAAGCATGAGCAATGTAAAGAGGAGGTATCAGGTTTGCGTTGGAGATTCCGAGTCAGAGGTGATATTTTCTGTTAATTTTTAAAAGAGGAATACAATTTACCAGAATCATACTCCAGTGACTGAAGGAGGTGTCTGTGACGTGAAAGGCCTTTTAACTTCTCTTCGAAAGGAACATAGATATTAAAATGAAGCTTGAGGGGACTCCCCTGGTGGTCCAATTGTAAGAATCCACCTTCCAGTGCAGAAGGGATTCAGGTTCAATCCCTGATCTGGAAACTAAGATCCCATATGCCACAGGGCAAATAAACCTGCATGCCACAACTCAAGAAGTCTGCAGGCCTAAACAAAGACCTAGCTTAGCTAAAAAGAAGGAAAAAAAAAAAGAGGCCTGTCCCCAGGGATCTCTTCCCCTACCCCCTCAAAAAAAAAAAAAAAAAAAAACAGGTAAATTTTGCCAAACACTTTTTTTCTTTGCTCTGGACTTTATTATTATTATCTTTATTACCATTTTTAAAATTGAAGTGCAGTTAATTTACAATGTTGTGTTAGTATTAGGTATACAGCAAAGTCATTCAGATATATACTGTATATATGCATATATACTGTATAACACAATAAGTCCTTGTTGCTTGTTTATTTTATATATAGTAGTGTGTATATGTGGAGAAGGCAATGGCACCCCACTCCAGTACTCTTGCCTGGGAAATCCCATGGGTGAAGGGGCCTGGTAGGCTGCAGTCCATGGGGTTGCTAAGAGTTAGACACGACTGAGCAACTCTACTTTCACTTTTCACTTTCATGCATTGGAGAAGGAAATGGCAACCCACTCCAGGGTTCTTGCCTGGACAATCCCAGGAATGGGGAAGCCTGGTGGGCTGCCGTCTCTGGGGTCGCAGAGTCATACACAACTGAAGTGACTTAGCAGCAGCAGCAGTATGTATATGGGGCTTCCCAGGTAGCTCAGGGGGTAAAGAATCCACCTGCAATGCGGGAAGCCTGGGTTCAATCCCTGGGTTGAGAAGATCCCCTGAAGGAGAGCATGGCAACCCACTCCAGTATTCTCACCTGGAGAATCCCATGGATAGAGGAACCTGGAGGGCTACAGCCCATGGGGTCGTGTAGAGTCAGACATGACTGAGTAACTATGCACAGCACAGTGCAGTGTGTGTATGTCAATCCCAAACTCCTAATTTATCTCCCTCACCCCACCCCACTGGGTTTCCCAGGTGGCGCTAGTGGTAAAGAACCTGCCTGCCAATGCATGAGACATAAGAGATGTGGGTTCCATTCCTACGTTGGGAAGATTCCCTGGAGTAGATTGTGGCAAACCATTCCAGTACTCTTGCCTGGAGAATCCCATGGACAGAGGAGCCTGGCAGACTACAGTCCATAGAGTCACAAAGAGTCAGACACAACTGAGCAACTGAGCATGCATGCAGCACCCTATCCTGCTACCCTCTTTGGTAACCACGTTTCCTTTCTATGTCTGGGAGACTATTCATGTTATCTAAATAAATTCATGTATTAATATATCATTTTAAAGAGTCCACTTATAAGTGATACCATATGATATTTGTCTTTGCCTTACTTCGCTTAGTATGATAAGCTCTAGGTCCATTAATGTTGCTGCAAATGGCATTCTTTTATCTTTGTGGCCGAATAATATTGTATTGTGTATATACACCACATGTTCTTTACTCATTCATTTGCCGATGGACACTTAGGTGGCTTCCATGTCTTAGTTATTGTAGGTAGTACTGCTATGAATATTGGGGTGCATATATCTTTTTTAATTAGAGTTTTATCCAGATATATGCCCAGTAGTGGGACTGAGGGATAATATGACAACTGTATTTTTAGTTAGCCTTTAAAGGAACCGCCATACTGTTCTCCATAGTGGCTGTACCAACTTACATTCCCACCAACAATGTAAGAGGGTTCCCTTTTCTCGACACTCTCTCCAGCATTTATTATTTGTAAACATTTTAATGATGGTCATTGTGATTGGTTTGGGGTGATAACTTCATTTTAGTTTTGATCTGCATTTCTCTAAGTAACAATACTGAGCATCTTTTCATGAGCCTGTTGGCTTTCTGTATGTCTTTTTTGGAGAAATGTCCATCTAGGTCTTCTGCCATTTTTTGATTGGGTTGTTTGGGTTTTTTATATTAAAATTGTTTAAGCTGTTTTTTGTATATCTTGAAAATTAACCACTTGTCTGTAACATCATTTGAAAATATCTTGTCCTAGTTCATAGATTATCTTTACATTTTGTTTATTGTTTAAGCTGGATTTAGAAAAGGCAGAGGAACCAGAGATTAAATTGCCAACATCTGTTGGATCATAGAAAAAGCAAGTGAATTCCAGAAAAAACATCTACTCTGTTTCATTGGCTACGCTCAGGCCTTTGACTATGTGGATCACAGTAAACTATGGAAAATTCCTCAAGAGATGGGAATATCAGACCACCTTACTTGCCTTCTGAGAGATCTGTATACAGGTCAAGAAGCAACAGTTAGAACCAGACATGGAGCAATGAACTGGTTCCAAATTGGGAAGAAGTCCGTCAAGGTTGTATATTGTCACCCTGCTTATTTAACTTATATGCAGAGTACATCATGTGAAATGCCAGGCTGGATGAAGCACAACCTGGAATCAAGATTGCTGGGAGAAATATCAATAACCTGAGTTATGCAGATGACACACCCTTAGGCAGAAAGCAAAGAGGAACTGAAGAACCTCTTGATGAAAGTTAAAGAAAAGAGTGAAAAAGTTGACTTAAAACTCAACATTCAGAAAACGAAGATCATGGCATCCAGTTCCATCACTTTGTGGCAAATAGATGGGAAAACAATGGAAACAGTGACAGACTTTATTTTCTTGGGCTCCAAAATCACTGCAGATGGTGACTGCAGCTATGAAATTAAGACGCTTGCTCCTTGGAAGAAAAGCTATGACCAATGTAGACAGCATATTAAAAAAGCAGAGACATTAATTTGCCAACAAAGTTCCATCTAGTCAAAAGATGGTTTTTCCAGGAGTCATGTATGGATGTGAGAGTTGTACTATAAAGAAAGCTTAGTGCCAAAGAATTGATGCTTTTGAACTGTGGCGTTGGAGAAGACTGTTAAGAGTCCCTTGGACTACAAGGAGATTCAACCAGTCTATCCTAAAGGAAATCAGTGCTGAATATTCACTGGAAGGACTGATGCTGAAGCTGAAACTCCAATACTTTGGCCACCTGAAGTGGAAAACTGACTCACTGGAAAAAACCCAGATGGGAAAGATTGAAGGCAGGAGGAGAAGGGGAGGACAGAGGATGAGATGGTTGGGTGGCATCACTGACTCGATGTACATGACCTTGAGCAAATTCCAGAAGTTGGTGATGGACAGGGAGGCCTGGTGTGCTGCAGTCCATGGGGTTGCAAACAGTTGGACATGACGAGTGACTGAACTGAGCTGATGGTTTCCTTACTGTGCAAAACAGAAACCTTGTGTTCTACTGATATTGTTGGTGGTGGTCCCAAGAAAAGTGAAGAAATGGGTGGAGAGACTGGGAAACCTTCCACAAGGGTCCAGGAGCTGCCAAGAAAATACAAGATGTTCTTCAACCCAACTTCCCCACTTCATCCTGCCCCCTCTTCCCCTTCCTTCCTACAACCTCACACCTGGTATGGCCTCAACTTTCTCCTTTGTCAGTGTGTCACATACGTATTTTGGCAAAAATCAGTTCTGTTAGACATATCCCCCTAACTGGAGGTAGCCTGTTGTAGAGGCATCTGGGGCATGTGCCTTACGTCTATGAAGCAAAGCTGTTCATAAGGCAACTATCAAGGTTGCTTCCGGCATGAGTGTTCTATTATTCTAATTTAAAATCCATAACCCGATGTGCTAAAAAGTGAAGATAGTCTTTATTTTGCTATGTTTTCAGACATAAGGGACAAGCTATGAATAACTTCATTTAAAATTTTAAGCTTCCAAATCTCTATTTTGGAAGCTATTTCAAGTTTCCCATACTCCCCAAAGAAATCTCTTCTTTAGTAGGAGGAAAGAAATATAGAAGGGGAGGAAAGGGAAAAAATAAGTATAAGTTGGTTCCAGACAGGGTTGTTTGAGGACAGAGTCCCTAGATTTAGCAAAGAAAATAGAGGGCACTTGGTTCCTTTTTTGAATTTTGGATAACCTACAAATTATTTTAGCATAAGTATATCCCCTGTACTATTTGAGATATACTTATCCTAAAACAAATAAACAGAATACAAAGTTGTTTTTATGAAATTCAAATTTAACTAGATGCCCTACATATTTTATGTCGCAATCTTATTTAAAATTAACTAAATAGTTTGCAAAAATTCTGTGCTTAGTAAGTGCTAGTTCCCTGTTATTCATTTAGTGTGCCTTGCAAAAGTGTTTATTTTCTAGTCTATAAGACATAACTGAGTATAAAACACAATCCTATTTCTTTAAGACAAATATTTATGGGGGAAAATCTAAATACTTGATATCATCCATGGATGGGAAATGATTTTAAAATTGTTTTATAGGAAAAATAATGTTGCTCATGTAAATACAATATGCGTACATTATATATGAGGAAACAGTTCTAGAGTTGAAATAATAGACAACCAGTGTTGAAAAATTATAAAATCATATAGTCAAAAAATATACATCACATCAGTGAATAATAGTGGAGTGCAGAAGAAGAAATACCACAAATATGCTAGTAAATTGAATCTATTCCTTAGATGTATCATTATGAAGACAAATGCCAGTATGATAGTTCATAGAATATTGGTGGCTAAAAAACAAAGCACACTATAAAATAAGCAACATTAGCATGAATTCCTATATTATACTTGGAGACAGGGTAAATCAAGCAACAAAAGCAACAAAAATATAAATTTTGAGTGAATTCACACCCAAGTTGTCAGATTAATGTAGACAAAACTATTATTTCAGTAGAAAATACAGATGGGGGAAAACCCAACTTGATGAAATCCCAAGGCATTGCTCATGCATGCAGAAAAATATGTATGTTTTCCAATTAGAATAGAACAGGCCATAGGGGATCATTAAATGAAATCTTGGGAAAGCTAGCTTGATCATGGACTTGCAAGAATTTCTATTACTATTTGAGACATACCTTGCAGCAGCAATAAATATAAACTAAATACAGACAGGAAGTCACTCACATGCTACCTGTACTTGTCTGGGTATCCCATGTCTTATTATTTATGCAAAGTAAATCATCCTAAGATATGGGGTTGCTGTCTTTGAGGTTTGGGGTTTGCACTCTTGGCCACTGGGAACTAACAACATGGTGCTGTCTTGAAATCCACGATCCAGCTCATATCAGAGGTGGGAGGCAAATACTGGCTTTCAACTTATAACATGGGTTGCTGGGACATACAGTCATTTTTTAATATTTATTATTTTTATTTATTTACTTGGCTGTGCCAGGTCTCAGTTGCGGCACATGGGATCTTTAGTTGTGGCATACAAACTCTTAGTTGTGGCATGTGGGATCTAGTTCCCTGACCAAGGACAGAACCCAGGCACCTTGCACCAGGAGCCTGGAATCTTAGCCACCGGACCACAGGGAAATCCCTATATGGTAATTATTAGATGAGATGCTTTTGGGAAAAGCTAGGAAACATGTCACAATTTTAATGAAGTGGAAAGTGAAAATTTTGATTAGAGGTTGATCAGCAATAAAACATAAACAACAATAATTACATGTCAGCTATAAATTTCTAAATTCAGACCTGATTAAAAGGAAAGACAAAACCACAGAATTTTCTAACAACTTTGAGAGAAATAGTAAGAAGCTATTGACATGATGGTTAGATAAATAAAAGGAGGGGCTTCCCTGGTGGTCCAGTGATTGGAATGCTGAGGTCCCAATGTAGGGGGCACAAGTTTGATTCCTGGTTGGGGAATTAAGATCTCACATGCTGTATGGCTTAGCCAAAAAAAAAAATAAATAAAGATAAATAAAAGGAAATCTAGCCAGCATTTACATTCCACTTTTATCTTAACATTTCAGTCAGTGAGACAGTTCAGTAGCTCAGTCATGTCCGACTCTCTGTGACCCCAAGAACCGCAGCACGCCAGGCCTCCCTGTCCAACAGCAACTCCCAGAGCCTACCCAAACTCATGTCCATTGAGTCGGCAATGCCATCCAACCATCTCATCCTCTGTCATCCCCTTCTCCTCCTGCCCTCAATCTTTCCCATCATCAGGGTCTTTTCAAATGAGTCAGCTCTTCGCATCAGGTGGCCAAAGTATTGGAGTTTCAGCTTCAACATCAGTCCTTCCAATGAACACCCAGGACTGATCTCCTTTAGGATGGACTGGTTGGACTTCCTTGCAGTCCAAGGGACTCTCAAGAGTCTTCTCCAACACCACAGTTCAAAAGCATCAATTCTTTGGCGCTCAGCTTTTTTCATAGTCCAACTCTCACATCCATACATGAATCTTAACATTTAAATCAGATTTATTTTCTTATTCTCTACCATGTCATCATAAATTTGAATCTATTTCTAGAAAAAAAGCAAATGATGTTCTTGTAATATTGACAGATTTATTCAATGATTAAAAAGATTTGATTTTTATTCATGAGACTGAATGCTGTTATTGAAAATTATATTCACTAGACAATTTTTGGAAAACAAACAGGTGAGTTGACTTTAATGATATAAACTAAGGTGGAAGCAGTGACAAAGTACCTGTTCTTGGGCTCTAAAATCCTTGCAGATGGTGACTGCAGCCATGAAATTAGAAGATGATTGCTTCTTGGCAGGAAAGCAATGACAAACCTAGACAGTGTATTAAAAAGCAAAAACATCACTTTGCTGACAAAGGTCCGTATAGTTAAGGCTATGGTCTTTCCAGTAGTCATGTACAGATGTGGGAGTTGGACCATAAAGAAAGCAGAGGGCCAGAGAATTGATGCTTTTGAACTCTGGTGCTGGAGAAGACTCTTGAGAGTCCCTTGGAACTGCAAGGAGATCCAACCAGTCAATCCTAAAGGAAATCAACCCTGAGTATTTATTGGAAGGACTGATGCTGAAGCTGAAGCTCCAATACTTTGGCCACCTGATGCGAATAGCCAACTCACTTGAAAAGACCCTGATGCTGGGAAAGATAGAAGGTAGAAGGAGAAGAGGGCAACAGAGGATGAAATGGTTGGAATGGCATCACCGATTCAATGGACATGAACTTGGGCAAACTCTGGCAGATGGTGAGGTACAGAGAGACCTGGCATGCTGCAGTCCATGGGGTCACAAAGAGTCAGATACAACTTGGCAACTGAACACACACCCAAGTTAGCCAAAGGGAGCTGATTTTACTCAAGAACTTAGGATTATTAAACCACTGACTCTGATCTCACAAATCTGCTGCTGCTAGCTCTAGTCAATTCAACCAGGACAAAAAAGACTGAACAAAATCCTCCTCCCCCTTTTCTTATGTGACCCAAAGCCAGTAAGAGCACTGCCCAGTTAGACAGTGGAATATTGAACAGTAACATTGGGCAGTTTCTGGATGATCCAGGAGGCAAAATTTTTAGAGATTTAATCTTGTAACCCATCACCCTGAGAGCTAATTACATTGAATTTAGACAACTTGAGAATGTTCATTTTCATTTTGCAGAAGGCAACAGTAAAGGTCAATTGCAATTGCTCTATGTCCCCACATTATTGCTCCTAAAAGCTTCTCAGAAGCCCTTTCTGACCCTGAGAGCCCTAACTTGAATCATCCTCCCAGCTTCACTCCCACCTTCCAGTTGTTTGTTGTTGTTAAATTGTGTGACTGTTTTGTGATCCATGAACTAACCTTGCTGTGCCTTTCTCTAATTCTGGAACTAGGAGCAGTGTAACTGTCTTCTGTACTGTCTCTCCAGCACCCTCTACTGACAAAGCTTCAGTGTCAGTGGGTAAAGGGAGAAAAAATGAAGGGCTCAGATCCATTTTTGCAGTCTGTGCTATACAAGGTTCTCCAGAGAACCAGTTGGATATCTGGATAGAAGTATACAGGAGGGGATTTAATATAGGAGGTGGCTCATCTGGTTTCCAGGTGGCGCTAGTGGTAAAGACCCCATCTGCCAATGCAGGAAACATAAGAGACACAGATTTGATCCTTGGGTCAGGAAGATTCACTGCAGAAGGACATGGCAACCCACGCCAGTGTTCTTGTCTGGAGAATCCTATGGACAGAGGAGTCTGGTGGGATGGAAGCCACTTAGCATGCATGGACCTTCTTTCCGGAGGCTAAGAAGTTCCACAGTCTGTCATCTGCAAGCTAGAGAACCAGGAAAGCTGGTGGCCTAATTCAGTCCAAGTCTGAAGGCCTGAGAACCAGGAGCTCCAATGACCAAGAGTAGGAGAAGGTGGACATCCCAGGTCTAGAAAAGAAAACTTGGCCTTCCTTTGATTTTTGTTCTCTTTGGGCCTTTGGAGGAATGGATGATGACTACTCAGATCTCTCTTATACCCCCACCCGTTGGGCGTCAGAGAAGCAATTGGAGAACCTGAGATAACACATCATGTAGGATGACCATTTTTCAACACATCATTTTTCCATCCCTGAACTTCACCTTCCTCTGGGAGGTGCCTTCACCCTCAAAGGGAAGTAGATGGACTGGGTTTTGAGAACCCTGTGGCAATTACAAAGCCTGAGAAGTCTGGATATAAATGGCTAGATTTACCAGGGTGCAACACCGCAGGGAGGGTGGTGGGTGGGATCCAAGCCTATGTTACCTGGTAAGGGAGCCCGCAAGTTCTGAAGTACCTTTAGAACTGGCTTAAAATAGAGCTGGATAGAGGGGGAAATCACTGTTCTTTTAACCATAAAAGGAGCCCACGTATCTGGGGAGGAAGTAGATTGAGAAGCTGCAGCTGACAGTGTACCGTGACGTTTCTGACAGTGACGCTCTTGGTCTCCTGAATCAGATGCTGAATCGCTGCCAGAAACACCCTGCCAGACAGACACGCCAGAAATAATGCTTTACCAGCTCTCTGGGCGTCCCTTAGCACAGTCAAGTTGAAACACAACATTAACCATCACACAATCCAAGCAAAAAGGGTAAATTTAGAACTGGCAGGCAATAACATCATAATTGGCGCAGAAGTCAAGTGAGAGTGGCTGGGTCCCATGAGACCAGCAGTGGAGCAGGAAGCAGGAGTAGAGTTAGAAGACAAACTGGAATCTAGTTGGACACAGAGTTGGAAATCCCCGGGAAATCTCTGCAGTGAAAGACCCATGAGTCAGAGGCTCATCTGCCTGCTGTGAAGACCTCAGGGCCTGGAACAGAACCTGGCTCAGATAAGGCACCCCAAAGGCATCATGGAGTGAGCAAACAAGATAAAATTTAATTCCTTTAGCAAGCATGCAAATTCAGAGTGAAGATAATGAACTTGCTTAAAGATATGGAATAAAAAGTTTCGTTAATTAGCTGAATATTAAAAGTCAAATTGACTTTAGCTGATGTGTGTGTGTCAGAGGGGTATGAGTATATATGCCTCCACCTGTGAAGAAAGTGAATGAAGTGTGTCTAATTAAAATACGACTCTGCCAGCTTTGGGCTTCCCAGATGGTGCTAGTGGTAAAGAACCTGCCTGTCAATGCAGGAGATGTAAGAGACATGCATTCGATACCTGGGTCAGGAAGATCCTCTGGAGGAAGGCATGGCAACCCACTCCAGTTCTTGCCTGGAGACTCCCCATGGACCGAGGAGGCTGGTGGGCTACAGTCCATAAGGCCACTAAGAGTCAGACACCAGACGTGACTGAAGCAACTTAGGTCACACACACACAGTCTCTAAGTGGTCTATTTTCTGGTGTGTTTTTTCAAGTTTTATCTTTTCCCAAAGCATGTATGTGATTTGGGGGACTTCTCTGGTGGCCCAGTGGTTAAGACTCCACACTTCAACTGCAAGGGACATGGGTTTGATCCCTGGTTAGGGAACTAGTATCCCACAGGCCTCTCTTTTTCTAATAGAAATAAAATCGGGTTTCTTAATACGATACCAGCAATAGATTATGAAGAAATTACACTTTCTAAAAAAAAAACAAAAACAAAAACAAAATAATGCCCATCGAATTAGTAAGAGAAGACACCAGCAAACTAAGTGACAAATGAGCCATAACCAGATGGGATATTGATCCTCAAGTCACCAGCTTTGGCCCTGAAGTGATTTTCACACCTCAGTTACCAAGCTTGGATTAAGCTTGGGATCCCCCAAAACAGGGAAGAGTAAGAAAGATGGAACAAATTGCATCATTGTTTCTTAGGTAATGTTATGTCCCGGAGCTGTTCTAATAGAGAAAAGCATCAGCATTTGGTTTCAGCATCTGATCAGTCTCATAACTTCCCTTCTCTTGGGCCATATTTCACAGTTATGACCCCAGCCAGCCTTCCACGTAAGTGTTCCTGCTAGCTGCTACATGAAGGGAACTTGGGCACTCCAATTTATTTTCCAAGAGAAAGCCCCGATGAGCTTAGATCACCCTCACCAAAATGATAGTTCTTTTCTCTGTAATTTTGTCCAAAATAGTGTCTCACCTCTGACTTATGTTATACTCCAGGGCCAGGCGTGTCATGACAGAGGCCACCAGGGGTGAGAAACAAAGGCAACCTCTGGGAAGAAGGATGCCTCTGTTATCAAATCCAAGTTCATACCGCTCGCCACATGACAGGCCAATAAATCAAGAGATGAGGTGCCAGGGTGAGCAATAGCGACTACTTGGAAAGTCGGTGAACCGAAAAGATAGTGGAATGGTGTCCCAAAGAACCATTCCAGCTTCTTTTGTACTAAAAGGGGAGGTGGTATGGCTGGTTGTTGCAAACTTTTGGGTGCAGGAATCCTTTGTTCTTGCAGCTGTCCACAGTTGGTCTGGTCACCGTGTTCCTATAAACCTCCAACAAGGTAATTTTTATTTTATGTTCTGCAACTTTTTCTCTCTCTATGAATGGAAAAGTGTTATATCTTTAATGATCAGAGCCTAGCAAAGGGGCTGTACTGTTTATTTCAGGCTCTAGGTAAGATTCTTTCACAAAAGATGCAGAGCCCTGACTCATCCAGAAAACAGCACAAGGGTCAGAGCTAAAGGAATAGATCCAACAGTGTCAAGTATGTTCTCTGTGACACCACCCACTGGGCACCAGAGGAGGGACTGGAGAGCCAAGCACAGCGCACCATGTAAAGTGGACACATTTCCACCCCAAAGGGATGATGGACTGGTTTTTGAGAAGCCTGTGACAATGACAAAGCCTGAGAAACTTGGATGTTAAGTGGCTGGATTTACCAGTGTCCGTCACTGCAGGCAGGGTGGCGGGTGGGGTCCAAGCCTATGTCGCCAGATAAGGGAGCTGAAGTACCTACAGAACTGGCTTAAAATAGAGCTGGGCAAGAGGGAGAAATCACTGTTCTTTTAACCATAAAAGGAGCTTACTTATCTGGGGAAGAAGGAGATTGGGACACCACACCTGACAGCGTACCATAAGCAGTGTCCTTGATGAGCATAAATATGCAGATATATATGTTCTAGATAAATAGATGCTAACAAGCGTCCATAGTCCCTGGGCAATAGAAGTCTGCTTCGTTTGTCTGGTTTTCTTTAAGAAGCAAGAGAGCTTATAGCAAAACATGAGTGAGTGCACACACATAATGCACACACTCATGTTCCTGTAACAGGACACTTGATCCCAGGCAAAAAATCTGAAGATTGTCTTCAGCCCAGGGCTGTCTCTGAGTAAGTCGGGTCCTGTCCATCAGTTACCATCATGCATGTCTGCTGCAGAGGTTGGTTCCCTTGGGGCACATATGAGATGTTTGGGGTTTTCCTTGGGAAAGCTGATGGCTGGCACACTGTTCCTACATGCCCGCTGAGTACCAATTGTCGTGTGTTCTCTGCCTTTTTGCAGCCCCTTTTCTCTCCCTGTTGTTCCCTGTCATAGAAGCTGAGCATCCATGCCATTAATCATTTCACTTGAGCTGTCATTTTCTTACAGGAGAGCTAAGAGAAGCATGAAATACTTCATGTGTCAATGTCCCTATCCAAGTGACAAAATTAAAAAATGGAATTCTTCATGTGTTTCAAGCAAAATGGAAGGGAGCAGATTTTTCTGTGGCAATGACTCGTCCTCTTTCATGTCCCCTAGGTAAATCATGTCTGTGCCACGAGTGTGTATTCTGATCCTCTCACTGACCTTGCAGCCTGGCTTAAGGTTACTTCTGCTTGGGCCCCTGCTATCGGGTGCTCAGAGGAGCTGCTAGAAGGAGGAACAGTCATGTGGGAGATGAAATACTTGTTGATTGAACGATTGATGGAAGGCTTTTGGTGCTGAGTAATAAAGATCCAGACAGGGACATAGACAACTGGGCCGTAAACTGACAGATTCAGAATATTCAGAGATGGGAGGAGACAATCTGAGCTGGAGGGGACAGGGAGTCTGTTGGAAATATGAGACCATCTAGGTCCTGAAGGAAGACCAATGTTAGGAATAACCGATCAGTCTTGTGTAATTCCAATTTCTTTATCAAAATGCATGCCACACTAGGGCTCACCACACCTCACCCCGACAAAGACATATATACATATATATATTTATATTTATAATTTAATGTATCATTATCTTGAAAAAAGACCCTGGTGCTGGGCAAGATTGAGAGCAGGAGGAGAAGGGGACGACAGAAGATGAGAAGGTGAGAAGGTTGGATGGCATCATGGACTCAATGGATGGGAGTTTGAGCAAGCTCCAGGAGGTGGTGAAGGATAGGGAAGCCTGGCATGCTGCAGTCCATGGTGTGGCAAAGAATTGGACATGACTGAGTAAGTGAACAACAACAAAATATATCATTTAAAGGAAAATTTTATTTAACAGAATATGTACCTTTTTCTAAGAATATATTCTGATTTTTAAAAATTTGATTCTGTGTGTCTGAAAAATGACAGATGAAGTCTCTTAAGTTGACGTCAGAGTTCACTAAGAGATGACCCATGATTTAGGTCTAGGAAATGGAATATCCACTGAGTTGATATCTGGAACTGAACATTCTACAATTTAGATACATTATAGTTCTCACCATTTTCTCCTTCCCCCTTTTCTGAGTTACTACTGCCCAGAGAGGAGGACCCACAGTGATATCAGATCAGTTCAGTTCAGTCGCTCAGTCGTGTCCGACTCTTTGCGACCCCATGAATCGCAGCATGCCAGGCCTCCCTGTCCATCACCAACCCCTGGAGTTCACTCAGACTCATGTCCATCGAGTCAGTGATGCCATCCAGCCATCTCATCCTCTGTCATCCCCTTCTCCTCCTGCCCCCAATCCCACCCAGCATCGGAGTCTTTTCCAGTGAGTCAACTCTTCCCATGAGGTGGCCAAAGTACTGGAGTTTCAGCTTTAGCATCATTCCTTCCAAAGAAATCCCAGGGCTGATCTCCTTCAGAATGGACTGGTTGGATCTCCTTGCAGTCCAAGGGACTCTCAAGAGTCTGATCCAACACCATAGTTCAAAAGCATCAATTTTTCAGCGTTCAGCTTTCTTCACAGTCCAACTCTCACATCCATACATGACCACTGGAAAAAAACATAGCCCGGACTAGACGGACCTTTGTTGGCAAAAAAACCCCTCAATTTTGAAGGACTCATTTTTTGGTGTCTCTGATTTTTCCAGTCAGTTCATGAAATCTCTCCAAGATGTGGACTTCCTATGGGCAGAAGGCATTGCCTGTCTCAGGTTGTCCAAGGAAGGGCCAATGGTTCTCTGGTTTGGCTGATGCAAGCTGGGAGGAGCTCTTTGCCTTGCCCTCAGGGAGAAATAGCCTCAGGATCTCCTGGATGGGAGGTCCCATTCAAGGTCATTGTAAGGGATGCCTGTTGCCTCAGGCCACTGGGGAAGTGTGTGTGTGTGTGGCCCCTCAGGTTCCTCTGTCCATGGAATTTTCCAGGCAAGAATACTGCAGTGGGTTGCCATGTTCTACTCCAGGGTATCTTCCCGACCCAGGAATTGAACCCATGCTTCCAGCCCCTAGGCTGGTCTCCAGTCTCAGAGAGCACTCAACCTGAAGCTTTTTCCAGAGAGATTGCACTTCCTCTCTCTTCCAGATTTAATGAGCATCAGTCTGACAGGAACACCTTGGGGACGTCACCTCGGACCAGAAAGGGCTGGAGCGAACTGCTTGATTCCATAATGTGATTGCTCAAGACAGGGCCTTCTAAGTTGTGCCTGGAAAGGAACTGCTAATTCACGAACTGAAACTAAATGAGAAAAATCGATGCTGGAAATGTTGGCCGAATTAATTAAGCCTTCATGGGGAAACAAGGCTGCACATTATCAGTATTTGAACCTTCATTGCCTATTATGTCAGGAACTGGCTTCTGACGCAAATCAGATGAGCCTGAGGCAGGCTAAGCACTATATGGTTGGGTTGTGGCAAATGCCTGGAGAAGGCAATGGCATCCCACTCCAGTACTCTTGCCTGGAAAATTCCATGGATGGAGGAGCCTGGTAGGCTGCAGTCCATGGGGTTGCTAAGAGTTGGACACGACTGAGCAACTTCACTTTTACTTTTCACTTTCCTGCATTGGAGAAGGAAATGGCAACCCACTCCAGTGTTCTTGCCTGGAGAATCCCAGGGACGGGGGAGCCTGGTGGGCTGCCGTCTATGGGGTCGCACAGAGTCGGACATGACTGAAGTGACTTAGCAGCAGCATCAGTGGCAAATGCCAAAGTTGCACACTCAGTCACTCAGTCGTGTCCCACTCTTTGTGACCCCATGGACTGTAGGCCGTCAGGCTCCTCTGTCCATTGGATTATCCCAGCAAGAATACTGAAGTGGGTTGCCATTTCCTCCTCCAAGGGATCTTCCCCACCCAGGGATTGAACCCGGGTCACATATATTGGCAGGTGGATTCTTTACCACTGAGCCACTTGGGAAACCAGCAAATGCCAAAGGCAAGTTGAAATTCCCATTCAGCAATGGGCTCCTGTAGGGTCTGTGGGTGTATGGATAGCTTTCCTACCCATGTCTTTCATCCCTTGGCAACTGGTCCCAGAGCAACTGGGACGCTACTGGGTCACATGACCACCTTGAGCCAATCACAGTTGCCAAGTTGATGGACTACACGGATTGACTCTTCCAGGGTTTTATTCCCACCCTGGAGGGCATTTGGAATCGCTGTGTCATGAGAGTGGTCTGGCCCATAGGAAATCAGGGAGCTATTTTGAGAATTAGGGGATTGGAATCCAAGGAAGAAAAAAATAATTCATTTCAATTACACAGGAGTGACATTACTTGCAAATATTTCTGAATTCTCAGAAACACTTCCCAATCCTTAGAAGTTTCTGGATGTTTTCAATACACACTGGACTACAATATAATAATATTTATCATTGGGTTAAAAATGATTTTTACACATTTATCCTGCACAGTATGACATTTCTTTAGGAAGGAAACCACACTTGCACAAAATGATGATTCACACACAGAGTCAAATAATGGTTTTCTTTCTTTCTCTCTCTCTCTCTCACACACACACACACACACACACACAAGCAGCTTGAGAAAGCGTACACTTTGCAAAACCAGACACCCTTTTAAGCTCCGACCCTGGTCTCTTGGGACACACGGCACTCAGTAAGTAATGTTAGCTATTAGGCAACACATGACTCGTAACCTTAGCTCTGAAATGCCGAATATGATTAGCAGTTTACAAGAAAAGATTTCTCCTAAGTCCCCTGCACTAATGGACCTTTCAGAATGCTAATTGCTCCATTTTTGATGTGTGTCCTTGAACTGAGTTTATTTTCATTGTTTTAAGCTTGTTGTTTATTGGTAGACAATAATTAGCTCAAAGAGGCAGTCTGCTGACAAGCATCCAGCTCACAACTGAGTCATCCTCTCCATCAACAGCCTGCCCTCCCAGCACCACCATTTTCAGGAAGGCAAATTTCTCTCTTCTTGTTCCAAAATGAACTCATCCCTGGACCACTTTAAAGACCTCTCTCTCTTTCTCCATCTTTCTTTCTCTCCCTCTCACTCAGGAGTTCCTGGATGGAGCTGAGGATCACAGCATGGAGAAAGCCAAACTCTATATTCCCAACTGTGCGACAGCTGGGAATCAGAGCGTCAGGATTGGATCCTTTCAGGTACTCTAAGTTATGGGCAGGAGTGCTGTTAATACCATCTTAGGAGAGAAGGCCTGCATCAGGACTGCCCAGGGCAAAGTGAAAGTGTTAGTCACTCAGTTGTGTCTGACTCTTTGTGATCCCATGGACTATGGCCCTCCAGTTTCCTCTGTCTATGGAATTCTCCAGGCAAGAATACTAGAGTGGTTGCCATTCCCTTCTCCAAGGGATCTTCCTGACCCAGGGATCAAGCCCACATATCCTGAACTGCAGGCAGATTCTTTACCATCTGAGCTACCAGGGAAACCATCACCCAGGGCAAAACAAGGTGTATAGACATTCTGCTAAGTAGCCTTTCCCAACCCCCCTGCTTTAACTCTTACTGTTCACTGCCCTTGGATGTCCCTCCTCTATGATCCAGCCCAGGCCAAAAGCCCCCTCTTCCGTGAAGACTTCCTGTCCTTGGTTGACTCCAGTCCAGGGATGTCTCAATCTTCAATTTGCCTAACACTTGGCCTCTTGGAATACTGAGGTCCCTTTCATTTTGCTAGAGACAGAAACCCAACTCAAACCAGCTTAATCAAAAAGAAAAGAATAAGGCTATCACCCGAATCATTAACTGGAACATTCTGAGTACTGGTTTAGGTGCTGCTTGATCAAATAAGAATTGGAATCTCTCTTTCTCATGAACTCCTGGCTCTGTTCTCCAAATGTACTGGCTTCAATTTCAGGATCTCTGCTTTGGAAAATCAGGGCTGTGCAAGATTGAGACCTCATGCCCACTGAGTAGCAGCTGTGCCCTTTGGGTGGGACACACATTTTCTTTCTCCTTGTGAAGAGGAGACCTTGTGAACAGGACCCTATGGTCCTTCCCCATATGTCTTCTGTAGTGTAAGGGAACATCTTCTGCCTGCCTTTTGTCTGGGGAAAAGCTTTAATCAAAAAATAAGTTTAATCAGAGAAATGAGAACATGCAGAAACGAAAACAGCCAAAAAGGAGACCAAATCACGCTTATGTACTCGGTCAAGGACATTTAGTTCCTCCTCAAGGGCTGTAGATAATATTCTGAACCATCTTCTGTGAGCCGTCTTGTCCATACTGAAACTCCCATCAGGTGGGAGAAGTTAACTACATGATGACCAGACTGTAGCCATGACATAAGCTGCCACTTCTAAGAACTGGCCACAAAGAAATGGAAACAACCCTGAAACTGAAGATTACCTATGAAACCACCAAGACGACCCATCTGAAGATGACAGTCAGAGTTGATTGTGCTGTTTCTTCATGTAGCCCACTCTCTCAGCCGGTAAAATCTCTCAGCTCCTGTTTGTCAGTGGTGGGGGAAACAGACCTTGGACAGACTTCCAGCCCCGCCCCCAGTTACCGGCATCTGAAATAAAGCAAACTTTCCTTTCTGCCAACCTGGTCTGTATATTGGCTTTTGGGCAGCAAGGAGCCAGACTCGACATCTTTCAGTAAGAGTTATAATCCCTAACCCTCCTTTTGGGAAAGCTGGGTGGGAAGGATGTGGCAGAGGAATGGTAAATGGGCCAAGCAGGCATGGAGAACAGATATAAGCCATGCCAACCCACCCTTCTGCTGAAAATACAGCTCATTGGGCTGAAAAGAGTGTTTTGGCAAGAAAGCCGGAAACACACGCCTCTGAAGTTCTCTCCATGACTAGTCGTCCTCATTCCTTCTCTGTCCAACCGAGGGAGGTAATTGCCCTTAGACGGCTCCCTTTCTTGACGCCAGCAGAGAGCAGTGGAATCAACTGTTTCATTGACACTAATATTCTTCTCCTGCCCGTGCCCTGGTCATTTTCTTTGCCAGGAAAGAAGGCAGGAGGCACATTCAAATCAAGCTCGCTGTGCTTAATGAGATTTAATCTCACAGAATGATCAGTATTTTTGGCAGAGATGTCCTTCGATCATGATACCCTTTGTTTGTCTTTGAGAAAACAGTGTGATTCCTAAGGCTCCCGGAGCCAGTGCAGTTCTTGTGTGTGTGTGTGTATGTGTGTGTGTGCGTGTGTGCACATAGGCATGTGTGTGGCAGTCAGTGCCTGTTTCTTTTTCCTTTTTTGGAACTTCTTCCTCTTTAACCCCAACTAAGCGCATTTTCCTCGAAAATAGCTGGAAAGATGAAAGGTTGTGTCTGACTTACTTATGAGTCATTAGCAAAATGATCATTTTCTCTCTCATTGTACATTTTAACTTCCTGAGACCCACTTAGTGGATACGTTCAGGATTAAAAATGTCATGTTCAGGTCGTTCACCCTTGAGCTTCAGCCACGGGACCAGAGAAATAGTGTCTTTCTCTGCTCCTGTTTCATATCCCTTCCATAGAGATAAGCATGAACCTTCTCATTGAACTTTCTAGAGGATACAATGGTGAATGTTTGTCCACGTGGAGCCTGGAGATGACAAGACATAGGGTTCTTCATCCAGCAGCCAAGACTCTGAAGTCAGAGTCTCTTTCCTGTATGCTGACATTCATGTTATCTCCACCAAAACCACCCTTACATTCCTTTCCACCAGTGTACTGGGCTCTTTGTCCATATTCTTCCTTCCATCTGAAATGACACTTCCATTCTTTTACTAGCAACTTTCTTATCATTCTTTTTGGAGGAGGGTATATTTGCCTCACAGTGTTTTACAGCAGAGCGAATCAGGTACATGCACACATATATCCCCTCCCTCTTGAACTTACCTCCCTCCCCACCTTACCTGCCGTGGTCATCACAGAGCAACGAGCTGAGCTTCCCATGCTGTGTAGCAGGTTCTCACTAGCTATCTGTTTTACACATGGTAGTGTACACATGTCAGTCCTAGTCTCCCAATTCATCCCACTCTCCCCATCCCCATCACCCCAACCCAGGCCCATGTGTCGATTCCCTACATCTGCATCTCTATTCCTGCCCTGCAATAGTTTAGTTTAGGTATAGGTTTAGGTATACCTGCAACAGATATAGCTTCACCTGTACCATTTTTCTAGATTCCATATATGTGTGTTAGTATACAGTATTTGTTTCTTTCTTTCTGACTTACTTCACTCCGTATGACAAACTCTAGGTCCATCCATATCTCTACAGATGATCCAACTTCATTCCTTTTTATGGCTGAGTAATATTCCATTGTGTATATATATACCACATTTTCCTTATCCATTCATCTGTCAATGGCCATATAGGTTGCTTCCATACCCTTGCTATTGTAAACAGTGTATTCTTAAGGCACAGTTTAAGTAACCCCTTCCAGGAAATTGTATGTAATAGTCCAGCTTCTTTGGTTGCAAGTGTCAGAAACCCAATAGAAAAGTCCCAGACCAAGGAGGGAGTTTATAGGTTCATGATACCATATGTCAGAGGGGACTGGGTGGGGCTGAGACAGGGGGATGTATGAAGCAAGGACTGGGGATGTGCCCCAACTGTTCATTGGCCTTTCCAAGAAACCTCTCTGTTCCACATCCTTACTCCACACATCGTTCTACCAGGGTCTATAAACATGGCCGCTAACACTCCAAATCCCACCTTCCGCCCTCGCTGTACGAAATGGGGCAATGAACAAACAGTCTCCCTTATCCCCCTTCTCTGACTAGCACCCAAGGGGTCAGGGACTTCTTAAGGTCATTTCTGATTCAGTTTGGTACCTTTGTGTCAAGCAGAGAAACCAGCAGTTGTAATAATAGAAAACCTGCTGATTAAGTGAATGAATCCTGTCAAAATCATGGTGTGATTGGATAAAATTAGTCAAATGAGAAAAAATAAAGCTAACTAAAATGTGCTTTTTGTTTCTTGTGGACTGAGACATTGAGTTAATTCATCTGTCATGTTCTCAGTGTCTTATTTTTTTAAAACATTTATTTATTTATTTGCGTGTGCCAGGTCTTAGTTGCAGTATGTGGGATCTAGTTGCCTGACCACGGGTCAAACTCAGCCCCCTGCATTGGGAGCATGCAGCCTCTGGACCACCAGAGAAGTCCCCACACTGGTTTATTATTATCCATCATAAACCCTCCCTTGTGCATAGTTGTCTGGAGAGCTGCCACAAAATCCCATCCAATTCACACACTTCCCTCCAAGAAGGTGGGTCATCCCTGTTTTTCTGGACTCGGCGGCACAGACTCAGAGATACTGGAGTCGGCCAGACCTGAGTGACTCCTGCTCAGAAATTCTTTCTCCTCGAGCATCCCTCACCTAGTGAATTACCACACCCAGAAATGTGAAACCATCCTTTCTTCTCCACCATGTGCTGGGGTGTAGAGTGGTGTCACCAGATCCCCAGATCTCAGTGGTGGCCTCCGACTTGTCCACCTGCTTCCAGTCCACCTTCCCTCCCGTCTGTCCTCCAGGTGAGGGTTGACACCTGAATGAGAGCTTGCCATGCCTCCCATCTCTGCCCTCTACTCAGCGTCCTCTTACTGCAACATGAAAGGTTTTCCTAACTATCCCTTGGCCCTGCCTGCTCTCACTGACCCCAGGGTGTCCCTTCTTTCCTGTATTTTTTCCTTCCCATCTGTCCTGTTGAGGCTTCATTTCAGTGCATGGTTCACTGATGCCTGTTCATCTTGAAAAGGTGGGGAATGGAATAGCCGCCCAGAAGCTCTGGGTCTGTGGTCAGAACTTGCCAATTGGGTGGCTTTCCAGGCTGGGCTGGCTCATTTCAGGATCAAGGTCAGTATTTGTAATTTTCAGTTTGTTGGTTAAGGCTTGTCAGTCTCCCTGGAGACACACCCAGCCTTGAGGCACAGAGGGAGGCGGGGAGCCTGACTGCCTGCTTTCTGGATCTGAGCTCCAGGAAGGCACTGGGGTGTCCTCACTGGAGGGGAAGTTGACTTTTCTCTACTTCCTATTTTGAATCCGAGGTTCCCTGAATAAGATGGCCTGCGGTTTAAATTTACCATTAGTTTGCTCTTTCCATAAAGTGATTCCAAGCCTCTTTCTCACAGGTGGGAGAGGCAGCTTCCTAGTTGCTGGGGAGGGGAGGGAATGTTATCTTAAGATTCTAGAGACTCTAATGGAATTCTCCTGTTTTCAGATGCACACGTGTCTCCATTTTTAACTGCCCGAAAACCTGAGACTTTGGGGGCCTCTGCTGGATAAACTTCATTTCTTCTGGGTTGCCCCACTGTTGAGTTCAGTTTCAGCTGCCTTTGGCTGGGACCTGAAACCCTGAACGAATGTTATCTTAGAGTGACAAAGTATGTGTGCTCAGTCATTAAGTGGTGTCCGACTCTTTGTGACCCCATGGAATGTCGCCCACCAGGTTCCCCTGTCCTAACTATAAGAGACTAAAACTCACTGCATTGCACGCACATTTGGGGCAAATTAACAACAAGATACAAAAAGGTCAAAACCCAGCTTCCACTTCTGAGGCTCCAGGAGCAAAAGCATTTCCCTGGGCATGCCCCCTGCACACAGCATCACCAAAGGAGTGGGCAGACCACCTAAGCCACTCCTCGGCCCAACTCACCATGGTGTCACTACCCTTAAACCATTTAAGAAACTATTCCCCGCCACACGCTTCCCTGCTTCTGGGAGCAAGCAAGAGAACCTGTTACTTGTTCTCACTCTCTTGATCTGCAGCCCGAGTCCCAATAAAGCCTTGCCCGAATTTCTCTTCTGACACTTCATCAATTTCTATTGAGTCCAAGAACCTGGTGGGTAATACCTCTTGCCTATCAGTTTTTCAGCTTTCAAATTTTGCTTTTACTTTGCTTTTTCCTCGTGGGCTTATGTCACCTCCTACTATCTTTTCAAAATGACTATCATGTTAATGATATTTCCAAAGAAAATGAAGTGAAGCAATACAAATAGTCAAGTATGTTTAATAGGAACCTGTGCATGGCAAGTCGTTTCAGTCATGTCCAACTCTTTGCTACCCTATGGACTGTAGCCCACCAGGCTCCTCTGTGCATGGGATTCTCCAGGCAAGAATACTGGAGTGGGTTGCAATGCCCTCCTCCAGGGGATCAAACCAACGTCTCATACATCTCCTGCATTGGCAGGCAGGTTCTTTACTACTAGCATCACCTAGGAAGGCTGACAGGAACCTATATCACCTTTTCATTTGGACACATGGATTAGACAGAGAGGACAATCATGTTGGCAGTTAGATGTTGCCCTGTAGACAGAGGTCTGCTTCTCTGGCACTAAGGCAAGAGCTGCCTCAGCAGGTAATCTAGGGAGGTGATTCTGAGTGCCTATTAGCCAGGCCACCTTGGGCAGGTTGCTTAGCCTACTGGGATTTGAGTTTCTCCATCTGTAAAACGAGGACAATCACAGTATTTTCTACCAAGTTGAGCCATTGTGAGGATTACATTATTAGTAAATGGGAATCAACCTCTGTGACAAAATTAGGCATCTAGAAAATGCCAATTTTGTGTCTTATCATTATTATTATTACCACTATTATTATTCACGCACATGCCTAGTTTGTTGCCCACAATCTCATCAAGAGGGGCAACACTGCATTAAAAAGAATAAAATAATGCCATTTACAGCATCATGGATGGACCTTGAGACTGGCATACTGAGTGAAGTAAGTCAGACAGAGAAGGAGAAATATTGTATGACATCCCTTAGATGTGGAATCTAAAAAGAAATGATACAAATAAACTTAGAAAACAGAAATAGACTCACAGACATAGAGAATGAACTTCTGGTTGGGAAGGAGTGGGGAAGGGATAGCTAGGGAGTTTGGGATGGACATGTATACAATGCTCTATTTAAAATGGATAACCAACAAGAAACTCCTGTATGGCACGCGGGACTCCACTCAGTGTTACGTGGTAGTGTCGAAGGGAGGGGAGTTGGGGAAGAATGGATGCGTGTATACATATGGCTGAGTCCCTTTGCTGTCCACCTGAAACAACACAGCATTGTTTGTTAATCAGCTATACCCCAATATAAAATAAAAAGTTTAAAAAAAAAAAAGATGAGAAAGACTGAGGTGGGGGGGGTCCATATAATCCTAGTTGGTCTCTCCTCTTTTCCAGCCCATTTCTTCCTTCCTGCCGTTGCAGACATGAGTTAGGAGAGCAATGTCTGTCTTTATGGTCTTGTTTCTCCTGGTTGGTGTCACACCATTAAGTCAAACGTACATCCTGGCCTTTAGAAATTCAGCATGGCCAGAGCTTTAATACCTGTCCAGGTGGATAAGGGCAGGAGCAGTCAAGAAGATGGTATAAAGTTAGATCCCCTTCCCATTAGCTCAGGAAGAAAAATGACAGGAGCCAATTGCTGCCAGTCAAAAGGGCTGTTAGCATTTCCTTTATTTTATTTTAGAAGTATTTTGCTCCTTTCTTAACTGCTATTCAGTCAGGTAGCTGGATGTTTTGTAGGTAACAATCTTTCAAGTCTTCCTCAGTTGTCTGGAACCAGACAAGGGAGTGACCACCAATCACCATTGGATTGAAAGGGTCCAGTGGCTGGATTGCATTAAATGATCCATTTGACATTTAAGAGTACCACTGATATTACTCATCAGTTTGTGCTCATGCTAAAACTTTGTCACTTAAACATTATCAGGTCCCTTGTCTTTTGCTAAATGTCAACCTACTTAGGACTGAAATTTAAATTGGAAATTTCTTTGTAGCATGTACCATGAGTTTTTGTTTTTCATTCCTTCTCTCATCTGAATATTTATCCATCCATGCATCCAGTTATCCATCCTTCCATCCATCCATCCATCCATCATTTCAACAGTCTGCACCCCTGTGCCCCTAGTTTTATCACTTTCTCCTCTCTGGGAGATACTTGGATAAAACTGGCCTCAAGGGGCAACTTAGTCAAGCAGTCACATGCACAGTTCCAACACTTCTGTGTGAGCAGTGTAGTGTTATAGAGGATTAACAGCACAAAATAGCCATAGACCATCCATAAATGATGGAGCCTGGCTGTGTCTCAATAAAACTTTATTTATAAACACTGAAATGTCAATGTCATATTACTTTCAAACATCATAAAATACTATCTTCTTTTGATTTAAATTCACAATGTAAAGAAAAATTCACTCTTAGGTCTTGGGTCATACAGATATAGGTGGAAGATTGGACTGGGCCTTCAGACTACAGTTTACTGATCAGTGGCTGAATCCATACAAGCATATTCTGAGTTCCTGCAACTGAGCTGTGGACCAGCCATCACCTGTTGAGGGTAGGCATTCTGTCTTTCATTAACAAAAGCTAATATATATGGAGAAATCAATCTGTTTTAACTTAAACTAATGCGTTCATCAAATGCTCCTCTCTCTTTATTATCTAATACAGAAGTGCAGGCAATAAAATTCTATACTGGCTCCATTAGGAAACCAAAGAATTAAACAATTAGGCAATCAGTGAGATAATGAAAACCTTTTCCATTAGGTTTTTGCCCACCAAGAGAGGGTTGGGCTTTCATAATTCAAATGCCCTCTGCAAATGTCATTGCTTGGAGCTAAAAGCATCTACCCATATGAATGCAGGCAGGATGTGGGGAACAGTGTGGGGTCACCCTCAGTGTTCTAGAAAATTGATGAGCGTGTGGCAGCCCAGGGATGCCATCAAGCAATTTCATTGTTCATCAGACCCTGTCATTTTCATCATCTCTGAAAACTTCTCTGAAATTCCCTCTCAAACAGTCCCTAAAGAGGAGCTGACAGACCACGTGTTGCTCTGGCTCCCCATTCGCTGTCACTTCTTCTGAAAATATTTTTGTCTCATTATAGTACCCTTACTGTGAGAACAGGAGATGCCTGTTGCTGGGGCAACCCTTTGTGATGCTTCAGCATGTGTCTCAGTGCAGACTCTCTGCTCTGTGGTTAAGATAACATACAAATCTTAGCCCCCCCTGCTTTCTGCCACAGATTCTCCCAATATTTTCCTGAATGATACATAGTTTCCCGCCCCCAGCCCCGCATTCCCTGATGCAACACTTCTTAGTTTAAAAGAAAACTCAAAATATCTTCTATAGAGCTATACTTCTACAAAAATAACCACCAAACCCCCTTTATAGGCTCATTCTACACAACAATACACTTCCTCAGCTTCAGTCTGATTAGATTGACCTTCTGGTCAATACTCCCCATTATATCAAGGGAGGAAATGATCCCACATCTGAGGCTGCCAGCTTTATGAGGAAGTTGACATTAGAGATAAATCACAGAAAATGTAGTAATAATAAAAATAGCAGCAAGCATTTATACCACATTTACTGCAGGCCAGGCATCTAAATACTTTATTCACCAACTTTATTTTTATCTCCATTTTACAGATGAGCGAATTGAGGGATAAGGAAGGATGTTCAAGATATGAGGAAGAGTTGGAACAAAACAAGATGCAAAAGTCAGAATATTTTGATGAACAATTATTTTTAATCCAGGTAAGTTGGAAGTATGTAGTGATGAGAAGAATATTGAAGGTCATGCGTTGGGGGCCTTGAATAATGAATGAGGTGGTGATTTATTTTTCCAGTCAGTTCAGTTCAGTCGCTCAGTCATGTCTGACTCTTTGCAGCCCCATGGACTGCAGCACACCAGGCTTCCCTGACCTTCACCAGCTCCCAGAGCTTGCTCAAACTCATGTCCATCAAGTCCGTGATGCATCCGACCATCTCATCCTCTGTCCTCCCCTTTTCCTCCTGCCTTCAATCTTTCCCAGCAACAGGGTCTTTTACGAAGAGTCAGTTCTTCGCATCAGGTGGCCAAAGTATTGAAGCTTCAGCTTCAGCATCAGTCCTTCCAATGAATATTCAGGACTGATTTCCTTTAGAATGGACTGGTTGGATCTCCTTGCAGTCCAAGGGACTCTCAAGAGTTTTCTCCAGCACCACAGTTCAAAAGCATCAATTCTTTGGCGCTCAGCTTTCTTTATAATCCAACTCTCACATCCATACATGACTATTGGAAAAACCATAGATTTAACTGGATGGACCTTTGTCAGCAAAGTGATGTCTTTGCTTTTTAATATGCTGTTTAGGTTAGTCATAGATTTATTTTTTACTCTTCTGATTTTTCTGTCCTGGATTTCATAACCTAATTTTCAGGTCATAAAATATCTGTCTCACTTGTAGGTTTACCATCCTGTACTTTCCCATCAAATGTTGAGACTTCTCTTCAATGACATACCTAAAATCCCATCTCCTGTGTACTTTATCTCTAGAAAATCCAACCCTCTGTGTGCGCCAATTTCCCCAAGTTTTATCTGCTCAAACAACCTCATTTCTTTTTTTTCCAGGAAACACATCTCTTTTGATACATATTCGCTGATTAGCATGATGTTGGATTAATAAAGAATTGTTAAATAAGTAAATAAATAGCTTATTGCTCAACTAAGTAAAATCTTATTTTTAAAATAACTTTCTTTCCACCATAGAATAGACTTCTGCTTCTTAATAGCAATGTTCTCCCTCACTTCCTAACTCACAAGCTTATACCTAAATTCACCTATGAAAGTGAAAGTGTTAGTCTTTCTGTCATGTCCAACTCTTTGGGATCCCATGGACTGTAGCCTGCCAGGCTCCTCTGTCAATGGGAATTCTCCAGGCAAAAATATTGGAGTGGGTAGTCTTTCCCTTCTCCAGGGGATCTTCCTAACCCAGGGATCGAACCCAGGTCTCCTGCATTGCAGGCAGATTCTTTACCATCTGAGCCACCAGGGAAGCCCCTATATTTCCTCCTAATAGTTTGAAGATGATGATGATGAAGATGATTATTTATTGAGCTCTAATATTTATTGAGCTCTTACTATAAGCTAAGCCACATGGTCCATTCAATTTCTATAATACCTCTGCAATACAGGTAGTATTATATCCATTTTATAGAGCATGAACTAAGGTTTACAGTTTTTGAGAGTATAATTGCTTTACAATGCTGTGTTAGTTTCTTCTGTACAATGAAATAAATCAGCCATATGCATACATATATCCCCTCTCTCTGGAACCTCCCTGCCACCCACCCCATCCCACCCCTCTATGTCATCAGACAGCACTGAGCTGAGCTCCCTGTGCTATACAGCAGGTTCCCACTAGCTATCTATTTTACACATGGTATATATATCACACGGTGTATATATCAATCCTAATCTCCCAATTCATCCCACCCTCCTTCCCCCTCTGTGTCCACATGTTCATTCTCTACATCTGGGCTCTTCCTGCTGTGCAAATGGGTTCAACTGTACCATGTTTCTAGATTTTACATGTAGGCATTATTATATGATATTTGTCTTCTCTTTCTGACTTACTTCACTCTGTATGACAGGCTCTAGGTCCATCCACATCTTTAGAGATGGCCCAGTTTCATTCCTTTTTATGGCTGAGTAATATTTCCTTGTATATATGTACCACATCTTTATTCATTCATCTATCAGTGGCCATTTAGGTTGCTTCTATGTCCTGGCTATTGCAAACAGTACTGCAATGAACACTGCTGGCTGATGGGAATGTAAGTTGATACAACCACTATGGAGAACAGTGTGAATATCCTTTCAAAAACTAAAAATAGAACTACCATATTGTTACCGAGTCTAAGCTCACTCAGCTCACCACAGGATAGGCCAATTGAAGAGGGGTGAGGTGTTTTTCTTTGAAAAAATGGCTGACCCAAAAGTTTGCAGGCTGTCTCCAAATCACCATTTTGTCTGGGTTTGGATACCAGGTTCTTTTATAGATAATAGACGGGGGCAGGTAATGAAACAAAGTTAAAAGGCTATTAATTTTCCACATATCTCCTAGAATGGCAAGCCTCAGGCAGCAGGGGTGGTGGTGGTGGTGTGGGTCGTTTCTTCCTTTCGGCAATCTACAGGTGGACACAGTTCTGAACAGAAGCACTTTAGCTTAACAGTCAGGCAAAGCGGCAGCATTCTCTGAGTCAGGCAATTACGCTTGATTATAATAACAAAAGCAGTGGAAAGCAAGTCAAAAAAACACTTCCAACATGGAGTCAGAATTGACTTCTCTCCGTAACTTCTCTCTGTGACCCAGCAATCCCACCCTGGGCATAAACCCTGTGTACCTACATGTGGGTTGAGTCACTTGAATCCTGTCTGACTCTTTGCAACCCTATAGACTGTAGCCCACCAGGCTCCTCTGTCCATGGGATTCTTCAGGCAAGACTGTTGGAGTGGGTTGCCATTCCCTCCTCCAAGGGATTTTCCCGATCCAGGGATCAAATCCCTGTCTCCTGTGGCTCCTGCATTGCTGGTGGATTCTTTACCACTGAGCTGCCACCAGTGAAGCCCATAAACCCTGAGGAAACCATAATTCAAAAAGCCTTACATTTTTTAAGGACGTGAACCAAGTTCACAAACAAGATCAGCCAAGTCATGGAGCCAAGATCCTGAGACAATGTGACCCCAAAGGCTGGGCTGATGTGCTAAACATTCTGCCTATTGATTTTTCCAATCATCTATCAAAGGGGTGAGTGTGATTTCCATAATCAATGCCTCTTAGTCTCTTCCCTTCCGTTGCCTTCAGTACCTTTTCCTCCATTGTCACTGCCATTTCTAAATTTGAGTTCCTATGACAAACAGCAGGTTTGTTGATCCTTCTCTCCCTTTGCTTATATCACATGCAAACAGATATATTCACTGGGTATGCGAAGATCCCTCTTATATCAGGATGGTGATGACAGCAGCAGGGAAAAAAATTTTAACATCAACTTCCCATATCTTTCAAAGAAGTTATTCCATTTCCAGAAATGCCTTTCATAACATACAGCAATGGTTTTCAGAATGGTCTCTGGACCAGCAGCATCTTGTCTCAAGTACAAATTCTCAGGTCCTAGACCCACCACATCAGAAACTCTGGAATCTTTGCTTTCACAAGACTTCCAGTTGATTCTTTTTTCACTTTTTTAAAAAGATTTTTTATGCAGACCATATTTAAAGTCATTATTCAATCTGTTATAATATTGCTTCTGGTTTATGTTTTGGTTTTTTGGCCCTGAGGTATGTAGGATCTTAGCTCCCCAACCAGGGGTCGAACCCATACCCCCTGAGTTGGAAGGTGAAGTCTTAACCACTGGACCATCAGGGAAGTCCCTTCTAGGTGATTCTGATATTGCTAACCATTGACCTGTAGTATCGTCATCAATGAATCATTAAAATAACAGCATAATAGCAAGCATCTTATGGGCTATTCCTCTACAGAAGCATCTATAAACAAGTTCAAAAAAGGCAGCAACCTCTGGGGAATCCTGTACCCTGTTGATCTCAGATGTGCTGTTGTTTTCAGCTGGCATCTCCTGCTTGTGTATATAAGGGGTGAACCCTTGCCTTGAGCACACTGAATTAAAATGAGTGCTATAATGAATTCCTCGCACACACAGACATGGCATTTGCAGGCAAGTCACTAACCACACATGTCCTGATCATGTTCATTTATTTCAAATGAATTCTCTTCTCATTTATCATCTGGTAAAAAGGACCCTGGCTAATGAGGGCTGGAGCTGGGTGGGAAGGAGAAGACGAAGGAGAACAGAGCAGATGTTTTTGCAGTGTTACTAACAGCCTTGAAAACCAACAGGGTCAAAGATTGCCTTTCAACGTGCTCTTTCTGCCGAGTCTTGAGTTGTGGACAGCATCCTGGGGCATCCACGGAGGCGTTCCTTCCAAAGAATTTCTGGATGCTCTTGACTGGCCGTGTTGAATTTGGGGTGGTCCTAAACAGAAGCCTGGGCTTCCCAGGTGGCACAGTGGTGAAAACTGCACCCGCCAATGCAGGAGATGCAAGAGATGCAAGTTCAGTCCCTGGGTAGGGAAGATTCCCCTGGAGTAGAAAATGGCAACCCGCTTGAGTATTCTTGCCTGGAGAATCCCATGGACAGAGGAGCCTGGTCGGCTGTAGTCCATGGACTTGCAAATTCCAACACAGTCGAGCACATACGTACACACACAAACAGAACTCTCAGACCGCTCTTTGATTTTCCTGGCCTTTCATGAATGTGAATGACTAGAACAACCCACCGCCTTGTTTTCTCTTTTGTTTATACTCTGCCACATTCTAAACAGACTATAATCTTTGGAGCTCTTGTCTGCAGGAAGAAAGTTAAACAAAAACACACTGTCCCTAAAGAGCAATTGTTCTCTGGTCACTCGTCTCCCTGCAGGGACCAAATTGTTTTGTAATTTTTCATTAGGCAGCCACTAATTAGCAACCAGCAATTAGCCATCATTTTCATTATAAGCTGCTCCCCCAGTAAGGACTTAAAATACAGTTAAAATGGAAGCAATCAGACTGGAGGATTACCACGGAAAGACAAAAGAGCTGAGAAAGGACGCTCACCCCAAAGTCACTATTGTATACAGAGAGAAGGTTGCATAATTAAAAGACAAAGTTGGTGTGTCGCCTATCAGCTTTGCTACCAAGAGGTGAATGCGTCTTTTTAAAATTCAACTCCGATTTTAAAAATCAATAGGTGGTTATACTCTTGAGAAAAAATAGAATAATTTCTCATATTTGAATACATAAATGAGCAATGTTGGCTTTACATCTGTTTGGAGTCAGGAATGCATTTTCTTAACCTGATATCAGAATGGTTTCACTATCCTATCAGGACTCTGGTCATGTAAATTTTTAGGAAATAAATACTATTTCAACATTTCAAGAAATAGGCTTGGGAATCTGATATTTGCATATAAATAGGTAATAACTCAGATCCCAACTACAAGAAGAAAATGATTTCAACAATTTAATCATTCCTGGTAAATTTGCTATTACAAATGTCCTTGTCGTGTTATTTTTAAATGGAAGTTAATTGCTGAAATTCCTTTTGAAACAAAAATGAAACAAGGGCTTCCAAGACACATCAATGGCATGATGCAATGAAACCACACAGAATTCTTTTTTTCCCCAAGTTTTAGCCACATGAAAAGAACATGTGTGATGATCATTTCCCATCACTTGGTTTGACTGCTTTCACCTGGAGTCATAGATTTCCACATTCACGGTTTTGGAAATCCAGACAGCACAGCAACCAGTCCACCCAATTTGGCTCCCTCCTTTAGAATAACTTGTGTATGTGTGTGTGCGGTCAATCATGGTCAACTCTTTGCAGTCCCATGGACTGTAGCCCTGCCAGGCTTCTCTGTCCCTGAAATTGTCCAGGCAAGAATACTGGAATGGATTGCCATTTCCTACTTCAGGGGATCTTTCCAACTCAGGGACTGAATCTGAGTCTCTTGCATCACTTGCAAGAATGGCAGGCGAATTCCTTACCACTGTGCCACCTGGGATAACTATTAGCTGTGTACTTTCAAAGTGTCTCTGGGCTGGTATCTGTGTCATTTCCAGCATTTAAAGACTTTTAAGCAGAGAAGGACTTCCTTGCTTATCAATGTCAGAAGACCAAACTAGATTCCTGGAGCTTGCTCAATCCAGAATAAAAGGAAATTCTCTGACCCTCAGACCATCATGGCTGCTGTTTCCAGGTGTCCCCGACCTACATCCACTCAGAGGTATCAGCTTCCTCCCTTTATGCCAAGCTGGGGCCAGACATATTGTATCCACCCAGCCTGGTAAGGTCCCCAGTTGCCTCCAGCTTTTCAGGATGATGTCCTTGAGTAACAAGATATACAACCTTAACCAAACATCCTAGTTTGTGAGGGCTCTATTTTAGCACAGAAGGTCTCACTTCCTAGGAACCCCTTAGTCCTGGCTAACCCAGAACAGCTGCTCCCCTAAATCATACCTTTTTATCCTCCTCCAAACTTTTCAGTTGGCTTAGTAACCCTCTAGTTGGGCTACCTGCTCCCCTCCACATCAATGGCACACCTAGAACTATCTCTTCTCAGAAAAATTCAGCTACCTAGCCTTCAGACTTTTGAAATCCAAGCTTTCTCTATCCTCTGACATATGGAAAATGTGTATTTCTAGGAGAGAAATCTGCAGTGTGAGCATTTTCCTTGAAAGGGGAATAAAAAGACATCTTCCATCCTTTGTAAGTGCTTTCAGCCCTGAGTATATGTTAGGATTATCTATGGAACTTGAAGAACTCTTATGCCTGGACCCCACTCCTGGTCAATTCAATAAGAATCTATGATGTGTGACCTGGTCATCAATAGGACTAAAATCCATTTGTCAGAAGGCAGTTGAGAAAAGGTTTTGCTTTATTTCAGTTATAAGATGTTCAATAAATTAATACAAGTGGACATCTATGTCTATAAGCTGTGAGCCTTAAAGTCTCAACTACTGACCCATGAAGGTCACAGATATACAGCTCAAGTAAAACTAAAAGTTTCCTACATGCTGAAATTTGCTGACAGTGAAAATTTATTGATTCATCTCCCTTTCAGATCAGATCAGATCAGATCAGTCGCTCAGTTGTGTCCGACTCTTTGCGACCCCATGAATCGCAGCACGCCAGGCCTCCCTGTCCATCACCAACTCCCGGAGTTTACTCAGACTCACGTCCATTGAGTCAGTGATGCCATCCAGCCATCTCATCCTCTGTCGTCCCCTTCTCCTCCTGCCCCCAATCCCTCCCAGCATCAGAGTCTTTTCCAATGAGTCAACTCTTCCCATGAGGTGGCCAAAGTACTGGAGTTTCAGCTTTAGCATCATTTCCTCCAAAGAAATCCCAGGGCTGATCTCCTTCAGAATGGACTGGCTGGATCTCCTTGCAGTCCAAGGGACTCTCAAGAGTCTTCTCCAACACCACAGTTCAAAAGCATCAATTCTTCGGCACTCAGCCTTCTTCACAGTCCAACTCTTACATGCATACATGACCACAGGAAAAACCATAGCCTTGACTAGACGAACCTTTGTTGGCAAAGTAATGTCTCTGCTTTTGAATATGCTATCTAGGTTGGTCATAACTTTCCTTCCGAGGAGTAAGCGTCTTTTAATTTCATGGCTGCAGTCACCATCTGTAGTGATTTTGGAGCCCAGAAAAATAAAGTCTGACACTGTTTCCACTGTTTCCCCATCTATTTCCCATGAAGTGATGGGACCGGATGCCATGATCTTCATTTTCTGAATATTGAGCTTTAAGCCAACTTTTTCACTCTCCACTTTCACTTTCATCAAGAGACTTTTGAGTTCCTCTTCACTTTCTGCCATAAGGGTGGTGTCATCTGCATATCTGAGGTTATTGATATTTCTCCTGGCAATCTTGATTCCAGCTTGTGCTTCTTCCAGTCCAGCATTTCTCATGATGTACTCTGCATAGAAGCTAAATAAGCAGGGTGACAATATACAGCCTTGACATACTCCT
This sequence comes from Bos indicus x Bos taurus, assembly GCF_003369695.1. NCBI lineage: Eukaryota > Metazoa > Chordata > Mammalia > Artiodactyla > Bovidae > Bos > Bos indicus x Bos taurus. Next base: position 22,755,743 of record NC_040092.1, on the reverse strand, counting down.
TTTCCTATTTGGAAACAGTCTGTTGTTCCATGTCCAGTTCTAACTATCTTCCTTTAGGTACTCCAATTCTCCTTTTTTATATTTTTGATTGAAGTATAACAGTTATCACAGAAATTTCAGGTGTACAACAGGGTGATTCAAATATTTTTAAGTTATATTCCATTTATACTTATTGTAAAATATTGGCTGTATTCCTTGCATTGTATAATATATCCTTGTAGCTTATTTATTTTATACATAGTAGTTCCTCTGACCCCCGTAAATACTAAATATAAAATCCAGTGCTTCACAGACTGGGGCCAACAAACCTACAATCTCAAGATTTGGGGGCAGAAAGATGCTCATTCTTCCCCATTCTCCTCTACAACCCAATTGAACTCATATTATTAATATTATTATTGTTTTTAATTTCCTGATCACCTTCAGAACCTTGCTTAGCAAACTGTGACTGTCAGCTCTAAAGAGTTTCTCAAAATTGCACTTTGGTCATGCCAGCTCTCAAGAAGACACAGGAGTGTGTATATTTAAACATATGTTTAACTGTAAATGTAATCATTTATAACCACTTTTAAATGCTCACTCTGGACTCAGTCTCAAATGCCATGCTTTTTCATTATTTTTGACATATTTATAATTGCCTGGAAGGGTTTCCCAGACAACTAACACTTTTACTGGGTCAGAAAATCTTGATGTGACCTAAATTTTATATAGGGCTCTTTATTTCTGTTGGTGATGCAAAATATTGGAATAATTTAAGATCCTGCTGTGTAGGAGAATCAGAAGAGGAAAATGGCATGATTAGTGCCTTTTTAAATTCTAACTAAATAATTCAAAGAAGTTTGGATAAAATATATGATACAAAATAAAACTACCTGGGAAATGTTCAAGACCATCTATTATTTAGAACCAAAGTATGTGGGTAAGAATATTAATAAGACTGTGCTGATCTGGGTCTGTTCAAATGTGGCCGCTAATGAGAACAGGCTTCAGAAGTGTTGAGTCTTGAATTAATAAGTCCTCAGCCAGAAACTCCAGACCAGAGCTTCCTCTTCTAGGACAGTGTGGCTGGAGCCTAGAGGATCCTGAGACCAGGGAAGGCAGACTCCAGCTATGAGAGTGAAATTCCTGCTTTAGATGTGTGTGTGTGTGTGTGTGTGTGCTAAGTTGCTACAGTCATGTCTGACTTTGCAATCCCATGGGCTATAGCCAAGCTCCCTTTCTATGGAGATCCTCCAGGCAAGAATACTGGAGTGGGTTGCCATGATCTCCAGGGGATCTTCCCTACCCAGGGATTGAATCCGTGTCTCTTATGTCTCCTGCATTGACAGGCAGGTTCTTTACTACTAGGGCCACCTGGGAAGCCCTCTTTTAGATGTACATATGCTAAATGAGGGTTTCCCTGGTAGCTCAGCCAGTAAAGAATCCACCTGCAATGCAAGTAGATCCAGGTTCGATCCCTGGGTCAGAAAGATCCCCTGGAGAAGGAAATGGCAACCCACTCCAGTATTTTTGCCTGGAGAACCCCATGTACAGAGGAGCCTGGCGGGGATTTAGTCCATGGGGTTGCAAAGAGTCGAATATAACTTAGGAACTAGACCACCACCACAGTAAATGAAAGCAGTTTTTAAAAAACTAAAAGCAAAATTTTTAAAAATGAGAACATAAATATGAATTTTAACCTTATTTTGTATTTCTTATTTCTTCCAAGTCTATGTGAAGCCTCAAAACTGGAGGGACTTTAATATTGGATGAATGTGTGACACCCTAATATCCCTTCCTGTTCTCAGCCACTGTGTCCAGGGAGGTGGACGCTGGGTGAGACCTCAGGTTTTCTTGATGTGTCACCCAGAGTAAGTTCACAAAAGGGCCCCCACTTCAGTATTCCTCTTTGGCCTTCTGTCTCTGTTCTGGAATTCCTTTTAAACTGCTATTAATATTAAGGAGACGCCCAAAGGAGGGCAGAACACAATTGATTTGCAAGACACCTAACTGCATTAGGGCTCCAACTCCTCTTAGTTTTTCTGGGACTTTCCCTATTTAAACACTGAAAGCCCCTTGTCCTAGGAAAAAACCCCATCTCAACCACACTAGATGGTTGATTCCCCCCAGGTGTAGAATATTTTTGGCTCCACTTTCTCATATTCAGACACAGAGATCATGCTCACAGAATAGAGTTTCTCCATTTGGAGGATGTGCAGACCAAGAGAATTGAACTTGAGATGCTCAGAGGAAGGCAGCCAACCTGGTTTATCTGCAAAGTCATAGTCAGAGGTCAAACCAGAGTGGGGCTTAAAAACGTGTGAGTTCACAACAGACGCAGAGAATAGGCTTGTGGTTGCCAAGGTGGGAGTGGGGTTGGGGAGCGAAGGATCAGGAGGTTGGGTCAGCAGATATAAACGATTACATATACAATGGATAAACAGCAAATTCCTACTGTATAGCACCAAGAACTATATTCTCTGTGAAATGTAGAAATATCCTGTGATAAACCATAATGAAAAAGAATGTGTGTATATATATATATATTTATATATGAATATATATGTATTACTAATCACTTTGCAGGCGTCAATACATTGTAAATCAACTATGCTTTGATTTTAAAAAATATATGAATTCACTGTGGTTGGAGACATTGAAGGAGATGAGGGTCCCCAGTCTTCAAATCAAGAGTCATGTTGTGGAACTAAAGGTCACAAATCCTTTTGCTGCTTCTCTAACTGAAAATAAAATCCTGCTTGATCTGAGCCACATCACAATGAGATTTCACAAGGGACCTTTAGCAGGAGAGGAAAGAATATACATTCAGTCGTGTTAACTCAGACCGAGTGCATAATTCAAGGTCTACCCCATTGATTTTGGAGGTACTCTTTTATAGCTGTCACAACAGTCAAAAATATTAAAGGGAATCACTAGGAATTATCATTTCCTAGTAATTATGAGAAAAGGTTTGTGGGAAACTTTGTATTTTCTCCTCCCTGTCCTCTGTTTCCAAGCTGCTGGAGAGCAGCAGAGAGCCAGAGGCTTCCTGGATGATGGAAGGGATGCAGTTCACAGCACAAGTGATGCTGAGTTAACTGGCTGGGTGTCTGAGATGGGCTGACAAAATGCAGCATGGAAAATTAGCCTGGTCAAACAGCTACAAAATTTGAGTCACAGCATCATAAAGATGCCAACAGACCAAGGACAATAAATACTGCAAGCAGCCAAGAACAGGCAGGTTAACACATGCACAAACCTGGAAACACCATTCCCTTTCTTAACTTCCTTGTTGCAGTTTTAATTAAGCCACCTCCAAAATAAAAGTCGATGTACTGAAGAGAATGAATCCCCTATAGACAGTGGGGGCAAATGTTAACCCTGAACTGACTTTGTATTTCTTCAAATAAAAAAAGCCTGCAAAGATGGAGAAGCAAGAATAAAGGCCACTGTTCTTCCAAGTAGGAGTCAATTCTTGTTGTCTGTGGTGGTTGTGTTGTATAAAGTCATCGCAAACATTGAATTAGCAAATCCAAAACTAGGGATTCCAGAGGAAATACAGATAGAGACTCCAGGAAGCCTCTTCTCATATTTTCATCAGCTGACCAATACATAACATTTTAGAATCTGTGCTTGTGTTTAAAGGCAACATATTTAATACACATTGTTAATTCATTAACTTTGAACTCATGGCCAACTTTAAAACTAGGACAAGGACTCATGTTATTTACTGATACTTCTCTGTAAGGCACATGGCAGCACTTCAGCTCCAAGCACTATTTAGGGTCCATTTTAAACAGGAAATCATCAATCAAAAGCGCAAAAGGGCAAAAAAACGTGACACCAAGGTGATCATGAAAAGGATGCTTGTTTACAATAAGAGAGCTGGAACAGAAGGCCAAGTGTCACCTTATTTGACTTCAACTGCTGCTGCTGCTGCTAAGTCACTTCAGTCGTGTCTAACTCTGTGCAACTCCATAGACAGCAGCCCACCAGGCTCCTCTGTCCTTGGGATTCCCTACACAATGGTGACTTAGATATTCTGCTGCTCTGCATATGCCCTTGAATGACCCTGAGAGTACTGTGAGTATTGATAATAAGTTCCTTGCTGCTAAGTCTGCTAAGTCGCATCAGTCGTGTCCGACTCTGTGCGACCCCATAGATGGCAGCCCACCAGGCTCCCCCGTCCCTGGGATTCTCCAGGCAAGAACACTGGAGTGGGTTGCCATTTCCTTCTCCAATGCATGAAAGTGAAAAGTGAAAAGTGAAAGTGAAGTCGCTCAGTCGTGTCCGACTCTTAGCGACCCCATGGACTGCAGTGTACCAGGCTCCTCCGCCCATGGGATTTTCCAGGCAAGAGTACTGGAGTGGGGTGCCATTGCCTTCTAAACTTCCCAATTGATTTATGTACCTCTTGTGAAAAATACAAGGAGGCCTCTATTACAGACAGTCGGGATGGCCTGTAAAGGGAGCTGTAACACTCTACCTCTCATCATCAATTACCCCAAACAGGAAGACATCAGTTACTGATTCCATCAGGAAAGGACACCAGCACTCCCAAACAGGAAGTCTGACTACTCACTACCCAGCAGGACGAAGGAAAACTTCCTTCTTTCTCAACCAATAGAAAATGCCACAGCTCAGCCAATGCGAAGCTGTCTTCACCTGAACTTCTACTTTCCTCCAATGGGTTGTCATTTTTTTCCTTACTGATGACTTCCCTTTCTTGTCCCACCCTCCTTACTACAAGTTTTCCTGTTGTGTTACCCCACTCACCTGTCTGTTTGCCAGATGAGATGTTGCCTAGTTCATGAATCATTTAAGAAAGCCAATTAGATCTTCAAATTTACTCAGTTTTATTGTTGTTGTTGTTATATCCTGAACAGTCAAACTTGCTATTTTGGGAAGATTGTGCCAAAACTATAAGAAGGCATATATTACAGTCAGAATGCCCTTAGAAGAGAGAGTCCTACACCCCCATCAGTCCTGGAGAGAGCGGACCCTCATCCCCACCTCCAGTTGTGAACCAAGACGACTTCCTCCTCTCCCTGTTCTCCAAATTTGTCCAGAGATGGACTCTCCACAAGCCAGATTCCTTTGCCTGACACTGCTGAAGACGTGCTCCGTCTGTTTCAATTTCTGGTTTGTACTGAAGGGGAAAAAAGTAATCTATTATCTCTTAGAGGAGACAAAGCCATTTGGAGGAAATCTACTTTTCTATGGTCAGAATAGCACTACTGGCTCTGGGTGAATTTCAAACAATAATAGTGAAAGGAAGGAAGAGAACAAATAGAGAAAGAAAAAGAAAGGGAGAAGGAAAGAAAGAAAGAGAAATAGAGGAGGGAAGGAAGGAGGTAAATGTTGTGGTCTGTACACTGGTTGGAAAAGATTTTCCAGACATGAGGCAGAATGAGAGGAGAGTAAAGTTTATTAGAGTGGGAGATGCTCAGCTCAAGGGAGAGCCCTTATGTGAGCTAGTAGCCAATTTGTATAGCCTGAAGACAAAGAAAATTCCTACTGGGAGGTTGGCATTAGGTCATTGGTTAGGATGCTATAGAGTGAGTGATGGGTGGGTATTTCACCTAATATTCCATCAGGGAACTGGCTGGTTTAGATCCAGAGGTTCACGGCAACAGTTGCTACAGTGTTTGGTTATTTCTGGAAATTTTTGTCCTATGACCTTGGTATAAGGCTCCCATGACCTTGGTACATGGCTCTGCAGGAAGGAGGAGGGGGAGAAAAGGAAAGGAAAGAAGAAGAAAAAAGAATCTGGGAGGGAGAGAGGAGTGGAGGAAGAAGAATCCTCAAAGTTGCCCATAACCTCTGGATATTCCAGACAGTGAACACACAAATCTGTTTGCTTCTTTGTATATGAAAAAAACAAGCCATGTAAATAATTTTTCACATAGAATTTATTAAATGGACAGGGACATAAGCACAAAGAATAAAAATTCCCTTGGAATTTTCTCACTTAATTTTGTGGCTAAAATAACATTCTGAGATGTTGGTCTCAGAGGCACAGTGAGCAGTGTTTTGAAGCAAGATCTGAGTTTCTCTGCCCAGGAATTGAACCTGGGGAGCCTGGATGAAAACCAGGAATCCCAGCCATTAGTCCACCAGGGGCTAGAGACTAGGAGCAAAGTCACCCTGGCTCTTGACTCTTTTGAAAACAAGAATGTTTCAAGGAGGCAAAACCTGTAAAAACAGGTACAAAGTTTATTATTAGAAGCACACACAACATGTGGGAGAACACACAGAGAAGCAATTTGTTTATTTAGAACAGAAGCAAGGCAGAAATACACACCTGGAGACAAAAGATGTGAACATCTTCCCTAAGGAGGAGGAGTGCAGTAAAGACACAGTTTAAATCACTTATATGGGGCTTCCCTGACAGTCCAGTGGTTAAGACTCCACACTTCTGACACAGGGAGCATAGGTTCAATCCCTAGTAGGGGAAGTAAGATTGCACTCGCTGCATGGCGTAGCCAAAAATAAAAAATCACTTATGTAGGACAGTTCTTTCAGGTCTTTGTTTACCTTTGACCAATTATCTTGCTTCTCATGGTCATCTTGTTTCTTAGTGGTCATCTTATCTGTTTACTCCAGCAGAGTTCAGCTTCGGCCATTAACTTGGCCCTTGAAGAGTCTAGGGAAAACAAAACTCCAGTATATTATTCCTGACAAACACCAGCTTCTCAGCCCATCTACCTCAATGGTACCATTTTGTTAGGATCTTCTCCTTGGTGTTTCTCTCTTTTTTCTCCCCTTTGCTCTTCAATAGACTCACCTCCTCTATTCACTGTCTCCTGGAAAGTAAGGGGCCAGTGGGCCACTTGATGGCTAGATGGCTGGTCCCTAGGGGATAATGACAGCTCACACATGTGGAGAACAGTGTGCTGGACCCAAGACTAAGTTTTTCACATTCATCAACTTATTATTAACACAGGCAGTAGCTTTAACATCATCCCTGTCACAGAACAGAAATGATGAGTTGATGACATCACCCAGATGTGCACATCTAAGAAGTGGCAGAGCCAGGATTTGAACACAGCCTAGTAAGTCCCTCTGCATCCTGGGTTTCAAAATGCTGTGATGCTTCATGATGCAAAGCTTAAGTAGAGTAAACATCATCTACCATGACAGCTATCTAGTCTCCAGCAAATCCTCCAGGATAATATAGAACTATTGTCTCCTATTTGTAAATCAGGATGTGCTGTGTGTGCTCAGTCGCTTCGATCGTGTCCAACTCTGTGATCTCATGGACTGTAGCCCAGCAGGCTCCTCTATCCAAGGGGATTCTCCAGGCAAGAGTACTGGAGTGGGTTGCCATGCCCTCCTCCGGGGGATCTTCCCAACCCGGGGATCGAACCTGTGTCTCTTATGTCTCCTGCACTGGCAGGAGAGTTCTTTATCACTAGTGCCACCTAGGTCGTCTGTAAATCAGGATGGACAGCAGTAAAAGCTGTTGACAAGATCCCTCTTAATAATAATCAGCTAATGGCATATTTTACAAAGATCATTTTTTAATTAATTTTTAGTGGAGTGTAGTTGCTTTAGGATGTTCTGTTAGTTTCTTCTGTAAAGCAATGTGAATAGGCTATACCTATATGCATATCCCCTCTTCTGGGTATTTCTTTTCCATTTTTAGGTCACAGCAGAGCAGAGTTACCGATGCTATACAGTGAGTTCTCATTAAGTGAAAGTCGCTCAGTCAAGTCTGACTCTTTGCAACCCCGTGGACTATACAGTTCTAACTAAGTACTCACTAGTTGTCTATTTTATTGTACACACTCAGTCACATCTGACTGTAGCTGGCCAGGCTCCTCTGTTCCAGGAATTTTCCAGCAGGAATACTGGAGTGACCTGCCATTTCCTACTCCAGGGGATCTTCCTGACCCAGGGATCCAATGAGGAAGATTCTTTACCACTGAGCCACCTGGGAAACATCTATTTTATACACAGTATCAGCAATGTGAAAGTCACTCAGTCATGTCTGACTCTTTGTGACCCTATGGTCTATATAGTCCATGGAATTCTCCAGGCCAGAATACTGGAATGGGTAGCCTTTCCCTTCTCCAGGGGATTTTCCCAACCCAGAGGTTGAACCCAGGTCTCCCACATTGCAGGCAGATTCTTTACCAGCTGAGCCACAAGGGAAGCCCAAGAATACTGGAGTGGGTAGCTTATCCCTTCTCCAGTGGATCTTCCCAACCTAGGAATCGAACCAGGGTCCCCTGCATTGCAGGCTGATTCTTTACCAACTGAGCTATCAGAGAAGCCCTATATCAACAGTGTATATATGTCAATCCCAATCTCCCAATTCATCTCACCACCCTCCTTTCCCACTTGGCATCCATGTTTGTTCTCCATATCTGTGTCTCTATTTCTGCTTTGTAAATAAAATCATCTATACCAATTTTTTTAGATTCCACATATACGATATTTGTTTTTCTCTTTCTGACTTACTTCACTATGACACTCTCTAGATCCACCCACATCTCTACAAATGACCCAATTTTGTTCCTTTTCATGGCTGAGCAATCTACAGGTTCAATGCAATCCCAATCAAATTACCAATGGCATTTTTCACAGAACCAGAACAAAAGAAGTTTACAATTTGTATGAAAGCACAAAAGACCTAGAAAAGAACCATGTGTTTTGAAGAAGTTGGCACATGTATATCCATCTTCAATATGGCTGCCTAAGCGTATTCCAACAGCAGAGCAATTCCTGCCATCTACCTGGATGGCCTTCCTATTCTAATTGCCTTAACTGTCCCTTGTTACATTTGCTGAAGAAGTAGCCTCAGTCCTTACCAAACCCAGATTTACATAATAAAAATGCAACAACGCATATATATAAATGTTAAAAAGTGTACAAAAGCACTTTTAAGCTTTTGTCAAGCCCCACATTTTCCTAAAAGAGACTCAGAGTAAAGGATTGGGTGTCTTTTGGTAGCAACATATTTTAAGTTTGATTGACATCCAAAGAGTCAAAGGCAATTCTTTAAAACCCTTTTTCATTCTCCTTTATGTGTTTATGTCTTTTTAAAAATGAAATATTCCCCCAATGCATCTGTGTGTATCTCAACCTTCTGACAAGGCCACTTAATTATCAGGGGCATTGACTGGAAATCTCCCCCTTATCAGCACAGGGGCTGCCTGCTTTGTGTAGCCAGCAAGTGTTTGAACGGCTTTACGGAGCTAAGTCCTAGTGCTAGGAGATTTTCGTCTTTCCAAAAGTCTGCCTGTCATTGTGACTGGATTATCTGGCTATTAAACTGTGGTCTCTTCAGTTTGTCAAGCCTCCAGAGAGACTGTGCTAGAAACTCAAGCGATAAGCAAAGAAGTGACTTTAAGTATAAATAAGCAGACTCCAGCCTTACTCCTGAGAAAGACTGAGATTCCAATGTACCAATTATTTAATCTGCAAGCAGCTACCTAGGTGCCCTCTCCATGCTGAAAACTACTGGATGACATCCTTTATTTTCTTTTTCAAAATGTCAATTTTTATTGAAGTAGAGTCGCTTTACTGATGTTATGTCAGTTTCTTCTCTACCACAAAGCGAATCAGCTTTACATATACATGTATCCCCTCTTCCTGGGATTTCCTTCCCACTTAGCTCATCACAGAGCATTGAGTAGGGTTCCCTGTGCTATACAGTAGGTTCTCATTTTAAAGTAAAAGAGTTAGTAGTTCAGTCATGTCCGACTGACTCTGCAACCCCATGGACTGTATGTAGCCTGCCAGGCTCCTCTGTTCGTGGAATTCTCCGGGCAAGAATATTGGAGTGGGTAGCCATACTCTTCTCCTGGGAGTCTTCCCAACCCAGGGATCGAACCTTGGTCTCCCCCAAGGAAGATTCTTTACCATCGCAGCCACAGGGAAGCCCAGGTTCTCATTAGTTATCTACTTTATACCTAATATCAATAGTGTATATATGCATCAATCCCAATCTCCCAATTGGTGTCCATATGTTTGTTTTAGTTTATGTCTCTATTTCTTCTTTGTAAATAAGATTGAGGATGACAGCCTTTGGAAGAGGAATTTAAAAGCTAGGTTAAGTTGAGGTTATCTGAAGCTGTGGAGTCAGAGAAATGAAGAGGTAAGGGGTGAAGCAGACATACCAAAAACTAAATATATTTCACACTTCATCATGTGAGTGGGCAATTGTACAGGTTTGTAAGCAAACAGGATGAAAAGGAAGAAATACTTTTAGCATGATGAGATTACAGTGGATGGGTCCCATTGGCAGGTAAGGTTACTCTAGGACGTTGGAATCTACCCTGCCTGGTGTCTTGCCCAAGGCACAAACTCCACACTCCACTGAGCATTTTCTCTCAATTTCCACCCTGATCGAGGACAGCGCCCCCTGTGGTTGCCTATAGATTTGGGCTGTGGACTTACAAAATTTCTTAAATAAGTCTTTCTGAAATACATTTAAAGTCATTTTCTTGCACACCCTCATTCAGTTAACAAATCCCTCTTTTACCAATTTCAGACCTTAGTGGCACAAGACTGTAAAGACAGTGAGTTCCTTATACTTACCACCCACTGGAAAAATCACCTCCTTCTGTTATTTATCCTTAAATTATACCTTTTAAAGGCTGGAGGGACGTTGGAGAAAAGATCAAAGGATCTAACCAAGGGAATGTTCTCATTTCAATCAGCTATTAGTGCCCCAACTGTTAGTTAGGTGGTCATGAAGGAAAGATGGAAATTACTTAATTTTGTGGTTCAATACTGATTTTTAAAAACAATTTAACAATATTTAGACTTGTCAGCACACACAAAAATAATTTTGCACTTGTAATATCTATGGGGATAAGGTACACTCAGGTTAAGTATATTATTTTGGATGAATCACAAACAATATGAACTATCAAAAGTGCAATTCATATTTAATTATACCTCATCATAAATCTTTTTTTAAAATATTTACTTATTTATTTGACTATGTTAGATCTTAGTTGCAGCACACAGGATCTTTACTTGAAGCATGTGGGATTTTTTTTTTTAGCTGATGCACATGAACTCTTAGTTGCAGCATGTGGGATCTAATTCCCCAACCAGGGATGGAACCCAGGCCCCCTGCATTAGGAGCTTGGACCACCCAGAGAAGTTCCATCCATCTTTCTTCACAGCCTTTGAAGGCATGGAACCAGGCAGAGCAGCCTCCATTTGTAAAATGCATAGTCTAGGACCCCAGCATTCACTTCCCAGGTGTATGTCTCTCATTCTCTGGATATTTTAACAAAGTTGGATTTAGGGCTAAGAACCAGGTATTTGGTTATGTGTATTCACATTTCTTTTTTAAGCTTGCGTATGTTTGCATCATCATTTTAGAGAAGATAAAACTAAAAATTACAGAGTTGAAGTAATTTTCCCAAGAAAACTTCCAGTGTAAACCTGAATCTTGACCTGTGGCTTTCTTTGCCACTAACTCCCATGATTGCAGTGTCCACTTTACTCATTGCAAATGACACGAAAATGGAGACTTAGTAGCTCATTTGCTAGGATTTTTCAGTTTTTTCTTCCTTCCCTTCATCTTTTCCTTCCTTCATTGTTTCTCTTTTTCTTTATTTCTTCTTCTCTCTATAAGCATCCTTGAAACAAGCAATTCTTCAAAGCCACGCTGAATTTTGATCTTCAGGGGTCTTTCTTGTTGTTCCATTTCTTTTCTAGAAATACTACAATTTGAATTAAAAACAATTTTTTCAGGTCAATAATTTGCCTATCTGAAGCAAAAAATTTCTACGTGTTGAAGGCCTTATTTTAAAATTCCAGCTACTTCAATAGCTGGTGATGTGTACCTGAATCTCAGAGGAAAAGTTTTGGTCTGGGGGTACCTATTTGGCAATGATCATCATAGAGACAGTTGTTGGAAAAACCATAAGAGTAGGGAAAATACCAAGATACATGCGTTGAGATGACCAGTTGGCCGAGGCAAAAATAATTAACAATTAAACAAAACCTTAGGGAGCAGGGAGTAGCCTCGTACATATGGAAGACAGGAGACAGAGGCAATGGAGCCACAGCTGAGCAAGAAGAGGGGGTGACGTCACAGTCCTCGTGGTTGAGGGAAGCTTGTGAAATAAACAACTGGGTACAAAACCCAGTGAGTTACATTTCAATGTTCATGGTCAACATTTACCCTAAATCACTATCTAAAAGTAGTTCAAGAATAACATCAGCCCACTTGCCAAGCACCAATGCCCACTAGACCCTACATTCTTGTCTCCAACATCAACTCAGCCCAAAGAATCCAGCACTCATTTGAGAGCAACTGATGCTAAACCCTGGGGCAAAAAATGGGGTCAGAAACTTGCTGATGTTGCCAGAAAGCAAGAACATTTTGTTTAAATATGGAAAGGAATTCTAAAGGGGAAGAGCTCTTTAGTTAAAGGCTCTTGCTGGCCCTTTGCAGTTGTGCAAATCTTAAGAGACAAAATACTCATAGCAATAGTTTATGGCTAATTGAAATAAACTGTTTGTGAAAGGTAATGAATTAAATTTATTCAAAGGAAAACCTTGATTCAAAAGGAAAAAATATAATAGGACATCTTACTTACTAAAGAAATTTTTTTTTTCTTTCTGTGACTGTGCCATGGCATGCAGGATCTTAGTTCCCCTACCAGGGATCAAACCTGTGCCCCCTGAAATGGAAGCTTGGAGTCGTAACCACTGGACTGCCAGGCAATTAACTAATAGGACATTTTAATTTAAATAAGTACTCAATATTTGTGTACATACATGTGTGTATATATGAATTTCATTTGTTCTCTTAATCATATGGCTGTATTTGTGAGTAACGAAATTAATTACATCAATTATATGGTGCTTTAGAATATGCTGAAACACAAATACAGTAATAAGTTTTATAGTAATTTTAATTTTTACATGTTCTGTCTCTTATTAGCGTCTATTAAGTAATAAGAAAAAGACAGCATTTAAAAAAATGTCATTTAATCTCTCCAGGAAGTTTAATGAATTGGTCCTGCACATTTGAGGGCTTAAAATATTTTTAAGTCATATATGTGTGTATATATATAGATCCTCTGGAGAAGGAATGGCAATCCACTCCAGTATTCTTGCCTGGAAAATTCCATGGAGGGAGGAGCCTGGTGGGCTACAGTCCATGGGGTAGCAAAGAATCGGACACAACTGAGCAACTTCACTTTCTTTCTATATACATATATACATATTTATATATATACACACACACATATATGCACATTTACATTTATATCTATATATAAAGAGTTCAGATCAAAAGAAACCCAATTTCAATCAAGAAATCATCAACAGTGGCCAAATAGGATTGAATGTGCTAATTTGACCAGTAGGTTGGCAATGACAGATGTTAGTTGCTCAGTTGTGTCTTGACTCTTTTCGACCCCATGGTCTGTTCATGGAATTCTCCAGGCAAGAATACTGGAGTGGATTGTCATTCCCTTCTCCAGGGTATCTTCCTGACGCAGGGATTGAACCTGGGCCTCCTGCATCACAGGCATTCTTTACCATCTGAACCAGCAGGGAAGCACCAGAAAGAAGCCCTCAGGTAGATTGTAAATAACATACCACACTACCTCCCCCAAGAACAGGGAGAGGTAACCCTGAGCCAGCCAGGACAATGACAGAGCAGATTTGATTGATTGTGGAGGATGGGAACCCCAAAGGTGAGCGTCATTGAGATGACCTTAGACACTAAGGCTAAAGAGGCAGACAGAAAGATTCAGAGTGCAGAGAATCCCAGTGTGTGTTCACTGAAATGGCAGGGGCAGCACTGGCACTGCCAGGAAGGAAGGATGGGGAGTCACAGAGACCAAAATCAAGCAGCAGAAGGATTCATCTAGTCAAGGGCTGACGCTGTCTAAGTGGGAGGAGACTCCCGTCATAACTGGCTGCTGTGGGACTTCCTTGGTAGTCCAGTGGTAAAGAATTCACCTTCCAATGCAGGGGACATGAGTTCAACCCCTGGTTGGGAGCTAAGATTCCACATGCCTCAGGGCAACTAAGCCTGAGCCATGCACACTGCAACAAAGACCCAGTACAGCCCAAAATACAATAATAAAATAGGCACATTACTTTTTTTTTTTTAAAGACTGGCTACTGTGGGCCTTGTATTGAGGACCTTTGGCTGCTAGATCTCTCGCCTCAGAAGCAGGGACCTTCCTATTAACTGATATAAAGATACTTGAAAAGGCCTAAGAAGGTGGTACAGATGGTGGGAAAATCATCCAGTGAATCTGCCGCTCCAGATTCCCTGTGCTCAGTCGCTCAGCCGTGTCTGGTGTCCGACTCTTGTGCTCAGTTGCTCAGCCGCGTCTGGTGTCCGACTCGTGCTCAGTCGCTCAGCCGCGTCTGGTGTCCGACTCGTGCTCAGTCGCTCAGCCGCGTCTGGTGTCCGACTCGTGCTCAGTCGCTCAGCCGCGTCTGGTGTCCGACTCTTGTGCTCAGTCGCTCAGCCGCGTCTGGTGTCCGACTCTTGTGCTCAGTCGCTCAGCCGCGTCTGGTGTCCGACTCTTGTGCTCAGTCGCTCAGCCGCGTCTGGTGTCCGACTCTTGTGCTCAGCCGCTCAGCCGCGTCTGGTGTCCGACTCTTGTGTTTAGTCGCTCAGTCGTGTCTGGTGTCTGACTCTTGTGCTCAGTCGCTCAGTCGTGTCTGGTGTCTGACTCTTGTGCTCAGTCGCTCAGTCGTGTCTGGTGTCTGACTCTTTGCGATCCCATGGACTATAGCCCGCCAGTATCCCCTGTCCACCAGGATTCTCCAGGCCAGAATACTGGAGTGGGTTGCCATGCCCTCCTCCAGGGGATTTTCCCAACCCAGGGATCGAACCCAGGTCTCCTGCATTACAGGTGGATTCTTTACCATCTGAGCCACAGGGAAGCCCAGATCCCCTGGCTCAGCTGAAAATATGGCATCTCTAAGTAACTTAAAGTCCACTAAGTAACGTTAATAATTTTCAAAGAAAAAAAATCCCAATTTGTTTGAGATTATAATCCTCATTTTCTGGAAATGTTAAATTATTTCCTTAGTAGGTCTTTAAACCTAGGAAAGTTCAGAAACAATAGCACAGATGAATTATATGACAAGCCTATTTTATTTTTCTGTTATAGTGAGACATAATTGGGGAATTATTTGTATTTAGAGCATTTATAGTTAAGAGAATTTACCCCATGATAAATTAAATAAATGGGGGTAAATTTAATTTATCATAAGGTTAAATTCTTTGGCCACCTAATGCAAAGAACTGACTCATTTGAAAAGACTCTGATGCTGGGAGAGATTGAAGGCGGGAGGAGAAGGGGACGACAAAGGATGAGATGGTTGGATGGCATCACCAACTCAGTGGACATGAGTTTGAGCAAGCTCTGGGAGTTGGTGATGGACAGGGAGGCCTGGTATGCTGCAGTCCATGGGGTCGCAAAGAGTCGTACACGACTGAGGGACTGAACTGAACTGAACCCCTATGACATTATAGATTCGCCTCTTTTCTCAGCTAGAAAGCAATTTGAAATCAATTTTTGACTTGTGATTTTAAGTTGAAAAGTATGAGAACTCTATATTAATACTGAAACTATATTGGAGTACTGAAGACAACTTGTTTATTTAGTAGATATGTTAGGTCTGTTTAAACCCATAAGATAGTTTTGCTTGATAAATGGCATTTGAGTTGCTTAAAAAGAAAGCAGACTTGGACTTCCTTGGTGGTCCAGTGATTAAGATTTCCCTTCCAATGCAGGCGGTGTGGGTTTGATCCCTAGTCGGTGAGCTAAGATCCCACATCCCTAGAGGCCAGAAACCAAAACATAAAAGAGAAACAACATGGTAACAAATTCAATGAGGGCTTCTTTGAAAAATAAAGCAGACTATTACATTTCTACACACAATTTAAAATAAATTTATTGAATGATGCTATAAAGAGCCTCATTAAAACATACTCATTTTATAAATAGATTATTAGGATTTGTAAGTTGAACTTACAAAGAAAAGTTCTGGAGTTCAGGGATTTTACTTTAATATTTTGATTTTTAATTTAAAATCAAGTAGCCACAGATGGGGCATCCCTGGTATCTCAGCTAGTAAAAAATCTGCCTGCAGTGCAGGAAACCCCGATTTGATTCCTGGGTGGGGCAGTTCCCCTGAAAAAGGGATAGGCTATTTACTCCAGTATTCTTGGGCTTCCCTAGTGTCTCAGCTGGTAAAGAATCCACCTGCAAAGTGGGAGACCTGGGTTCGATCCCTGGGTTGAGAAGGTCCCCTGGAGGAGGGCATGGCAACCCACTCCAGTATTCTTGCCTGGAGAATCCCCATGGACAGAAGAGCCTGGTGGGCTACAGACCAAGGGGTTGCAAAGATTCGGGCACGACTGAGTGACTAAGCACAGCAACAGCACAGCCACAGATGGTCTTTCTCTGGATGAAAACCACCCTGAAGGCAACAACTCATACTGACATAGCATGGATTGAGGTGTTACTGGAAAACCAAGACATGGATCACTTTGGCATCCTAAATGGGAAGGAACAGAGAGGCAGAAGCCCATTCATTGAAACCAGGATGAGTGCCAGAGACATTCTAGGATTTCTGTCTCCTTGGAGTGAGCACCGCCTGACTAAGCAAGTGGAATCTGATGGACAGGTGGCCTCTCCTAGGGGCAGTTGGATTCCCTTCACTCAGAACAGCTTTGGGTCTCCCAGAACTCACCTGTGTTCTTAGGAGGCCCCCGGATACAGGGTGTCTGGGGGCAAAAACTCAGGTGACCACAACCCCACATACCCACTGCTCTGTCTCAGCAGGGTCTCCTGGAGCCGCCTGGTCAACCCCACAGCCTGGCAGTAAGGAGGAGCACAGGATCTAAGTGGTACATGGGGGCTTCCCTCAGGTTCTGTCCCCACCAACCAGGTGACCTCTGGCAAGGAATTTACTCGCGGTTCCGCATCCAGAAAACGCAGTTAAACAGAATTGACCTTGTTAGTTCTGTTGTGAGAATTAAATGGAAAAAATAAATAAATTGCAAAGTGATTATATATTAGTACCTGGCACAAAGTGCGCTAAATCTGACATACCTAAAGGCCAGTGGAAAGTGGAGGGGAAAATTCCCAAGAAGAGAGATTGAGGTTCATCCCCGGAGACCTCGGTGACTTCTGCTGAGAAGAATTGACATCCCACCGGCCTGGATCAGAGCCACGAAGACGCAGTGTGGGAGAATGGTCCTCATTTTCCTCTTCTCATCAAGGTCTCCTCACAGATCTGGATCTCAGGATTCCCGCCAAGCTGCTTCTCCCTGGCGGTTACCAAGGAAGGTGAAGAACGCGTTGCTAGGAGACCAGGTGAGAAGGCGCCAATGAGAGGATTTCCGCTTCGCCCACCAACCCAGCAGAGCACAAACGCTTATCCCTGCTGTTTAAAACAGCTGTTTCTAAATCCCTTCCAAAAGTCCCATTTCCAAGAAGTTGACTTGCTCTTATAAACCCAGATAATTTAAGAAATTCATGTCCGTTGTGCTTCAATCTTTGTGTAAAACCCTATTTCTACTTGTGATTGCTTGCTTTCTGCCTGAGGGACATCCTGATGGATTCTTTCAGCTTCTGGTTGTCTGGAAAAAGTCTTTACTTCACCTGTTTTTTTGAAAGACGTTTCTTTCTAGAAGTTAGTATATAATTCTAATTTGACAAACCTCAATTTAAAAGACATTGCTTTGTTGTCTTCTGGCTTGACTCAATTCCCATGAGAAATCTTGCATCATACTTAACTTTCTTCTGGAGAACTTGACGTTTTTACCTAACCAGTCTTTCTAAGGAGACTTTTTCCCTGACTCTTTTAAGATGTTATCACTGGCTTGACCAATTCTATTATGACTATGACGTGCCTTGGCATACTTTTCTTCTTTCCTTCTTTTCCTTCATCCTTCTCTTCCTCCCAACCGCCTCCTTCTCCCATCCCCCTTTTTATTGCCATCAGATCATCGAGTTTTTTAAGATCCCTGGGATTATGGTTATTTTTTTTACTTGAAGTACAGTTGTGTACAATATTATATGTTACAGGTGTACAATGTAGTGATTCACAATTTTTAAAGGTTATACCCCTTTATAGCTATAAATAGAATTGTACAATGTATCCTAAATAAGCTATAAAGCTTATTTTATACTGGCCATTGTTTCTTTGTTTTAGATTTTATTATTTACTTCTTTATTTTTGCCTGCACAAGATATTCATTCCTGCACTTGGGCTTTCTCTAGTTGCTGAGAGCAGGGCTTTACTCTCTGGTTGTGGAGGCTTCTCTTGTTGCAGAGCCCAGGCTCTAGGGCTTCTGGGCTCAGTGGTTGCAGCTCAAGGGCTTAGTTGTCACTTGGCAGGTGGAATCTTCCCAGATGAGGGATCAAACCTGTGTCCCCTGCATAGGCAGGCAATGCTTAACCGCTGGACGGCCAGAGAAGTCCTGGCCATTGTTTCTTAAACTATTTTTCTGTCCCCCCTTTCCTTTGGGGATTCTGAATACATGTGTATTAGGCTGCTTAAAGTTGTGGTTACTGGTGGATGAGTGGGGGGCAATATGTGGGTGGGTGAGTGGAAGGTACAAGCTATTGGGTGTAATAAGATTGGCTCAAGGATGTATTGTACAGCATGGAGAATACAGTCAATAATTTTGTAATAACTGTAAATGGAAAGTAACCTTTAAAACTGCCCCAGGGCAGGCTGGCTTTGACCCTCACTCAGAACCCTGATGCTGCACCATCTCACACAGACAAATATGCACACACATGCAGGCACACACATACATAGAAACATGAACATACTTTACACAGAAGCATGTGCACACTCAAATACACACGCACAATGCACTTAATATACACACAGGCTCACATGCACAAACGTGCACAAAAATACCTAAGTTCAACACAACATACACACACCCTCCTACACACATTCAACACGCACAGACTTACAGACACATACATACACATGTAATCATACCCCATATCATTTGCAGTTATACTTTTAACCACTAGACAATGATTCTCTGTGCTAAAAGTTAGCACGAACTTGCCCAAACATAGATGTTTAGGATCTGTACTCTTCAATCCACACATGGCAGATTTAAGGGCTTTAAAATGCTTCTGCAGTCACTTTCGATCATCCCTCCCACAAGCAGGACCCTGAGCCAACAAGAGCAAAAGAATTTTGACATTCAGCATCTGTCCAATGTGTATTTGTTCTTCTTCTTCTTCTTTTTTAATTAAAATGAAGTCCTCTCCTGAATAGACTGAGGCAGTGGGTAATGAGTTTCTGGCATCGAGAAGGTTGTCAGATTTATTCAATAAAATTATAGGACTCTCAGTTTAATTTTTGTTGTTGTTTGGGGTTTTGGGTAGGGTTTTGTTGTTTTAATTTTTACTGCCATATAGATAATTTCAATGTTGTGTTAATTTCAGGTGTACACCAAAGTGAATCTGTTATACAAATATATATATCCACTCTTTTTAAGATTCTTTTCCCAGATAGGTCATTACAGAGTATTAAGTAGAGTTTCCTGTACTATACAGTAGGCCCTTATTAGTTATCTGTTTTATATATAGCAGTCTGTATATGTCAATCCCAATCTCCCAATTTATTCCTCCACTCAGTTCAGTTTGAATTTCAGAAAAACCACAAATAATTTCTAAGCCCAAATGTGTCCCAAATGGCAGACTATCCTGTATCTTATCTGAGGACTCTATTTGTAGTACAAGTATGATCCCAGATTGGGGCTTCCCTGGCACCTCAGTGGTAAAAACAAAACAAAGCAAAAAAACCCCGCTTGCCAATGCAGGAGATGCAGGTTCAATCCCTGGGTCAGCAAGATCCCCTGCAGGAGGAAACAGCAACCCACTCTAGTATTCTGGACAGAGGAACCTGGCAGACTACAGTTCACAGGATTGCAAGAGTCGGACACAACTTAGCTACTAAACAACAACAACCCGAATTGCATTGTATGTTCTATGCTTTATCTGGGAACACTGAACCCAGGGAAAGTAGACTGAAATCTCACACACAGTTGGGTGAGGCTGCCATGTAGTTCTGGATTTCTGTGTCAGAAACAGGTTTAGTAAAGACAAGCGTCCCCTGAGCATATCATTTTGACTTCAGAATCATCCGACTGCCTCTGTTGGTCGCTGCATGCCTCATTTCTGTTCTGCCAATTACAGATAACAAAGTTGTGGTTATCCTGAAAGTGGGTGCCTACAGGAGCAGGGGACAAAGTCTTCTGTCTTCACAGAGGACTTGTGGGTTAGAAATTCACCCCACCTGAGACTCCTCTTTCCTAAGTAACAATAATAATTATAATCATTTAAATACACAAACCTCAACCTACGAAATGAGTTCTTTATGAACAGGGCAACTTGCTCATGAAAGGAACTACCTTTTAGGATGTGAATTTTTCTTGATAAGATACTTAACATGTGTGGCAATAATTATAATTTCCATTACTCTGGCTCCACTTGGTTGTGTGGACAGAGCTATTATATTATGTAAATTGTATAGAGTTGTTTAATAAAGAAGTTTAATCCATCTGTGTGTCAGGGATTAAATGACTCGATCTAAATATTCCTTCTTGACAGAGGAGAATTTTTCTCAGTTCAGAATGAGGAAGAAGTTGCAGGTTGTAAGGGCTGAGTATATATTTAATATCCCCGGGAGCAAACAGAGCAGCCAGTTTTATTCGACTCATTGAACGAAAATGTGATATTAAGCGGCCTTCACCAAATTCATCCTGAGATAAAAACAAAGTCTTTCTTTTAGTCCCCTATGATGTAATGAAATTCAGGCACCACTGGTTTGTTATAAATTAGAGATTAGTGTCATTTTCTGGTTCGGTTTCAAATACAGGGTGACAGAGATGAATTAACTTTACAGATGTTCAGAGAAATTGTATTAGGTTCACCCAAGTAGAACAAAAGGGAGGTCGTTATTAAGGAAGGGGATAAAATTTGAGACAGACATTCTCTAAAAGAAGCAATGATCTGCTAGGGTAGAACCTACAAAGAAGCTCCAGGGCCCACTTAGGAATTCATACAATCAAGGGGCGCCCCCGCCGGCCTCTGAGCCTGATGATTCTGAGGGTCATTAGCCAGGGCTGAGCTTCACAAGGGCTTTGATAATCAAAGGATCAAAAGATGAGAACAGGCCATTTCTTATCTTCTTCTTTTCCTGGCTTCTCAAATTCACAGGCATGCAGAGGCCAGCCCAGACACTTAAATAAGGACTTCAGGGTAAAACTGTGGACCTGGGGAGAGTGAAAGAGGAGAGTGAAAAAGTTGGCTTAAAACTCAACATTCAGAAAACTAAGATCATGGCATCTGGTCCGATCACTTCACTGCAAATAGATGGGGAAGCAGTGACAGACTTAATTTTCTTGGACTCCAAAATCACTGCAGATGGTGACTGTAGCCATGAAATTAAAAGATGCTTGCTCTTTGGAAGAAAAGCTATGACCAACCTAGACAGCGTAGTAAAAAGCAGAGACATTACTTTGCCAACAAAGGTCTGTCTAGTCAGAGCTATGGTTTTTCAAATAGTCGTGTATGGATGTGAAAGTTGGACTATAAAGAAAGCTGATCACTGAGGAATTGATGCTTTTGAACTGTGGTGTTGGAGAAGACTCTTGAGAGTCCCTTGGACTGCAAGGAGATCAAACCAGTGCCTCATAAAGGAAATCAGTCCTGAATATTCATTGAAAGGACTGATGCTGAAGCTGAAACTCCAATACTTTGGCCATCTGATGTGAAGAACTGACTCACTGGAAAAGACCCTGGTGCTGGGAAAGATTGAAGGCAGGAGGAGAAGGGGATGACAGAGGATGAGATGGTTGGATGGCATCACCAACTAAACGGACATGAGTTTGAGTAAACTCCGGGAGTTGGCGATGGACAGGGAGGCCTGGCGTGCTGCAGTCCATGGGGTCACAAAGAGTCGGACATGGCTGAGCGAGTGAACTGAACTGAACTGGGGAGAGTAGGCAATGTTGAAAGTCTTATATCCCACCTGGTCCGAGCCCAGTACTCCCACGTAGGACTAGCTCTTCCAATTTCAGGAGACTCCCAAATCTAAATTTTTATGTGAAAATTTGCAAGTATTTAGTCTTAAATACTAATCAAGTAATGTTAAAAAATCAGAGTGCCTGGGTGGACCTAGAGATTATCATACTAAGTAAGTAAGCCAGAAAAAGAAAGGCCAGTACCATATGATATCATTTATATGTGTACTCTAAAATAAGACACAGACTCATGGACATAGACAACAAACTTATGGTTATCAAAGGGGAGAAGGGGTCAGGAGGGATGGAGTGGGAGGTTAGGGTTAGCAGATGTAAGCTTTTATATGTGGAATGGATAAAGAACAAGGTATGGCTTCCCTGGTGGCTCAGTAGTAAAGAATCTACCTGCCAATGCAGGAGACATGGGTTCCATCCCTGGTCCAGGAAGATCCCACATGCCACAGAGCAACTAAGCCTTTACGCCAAAACTATTGAGCCTGTGCTCTAGAGCCCGGGAGTGACAACTACTGAAGCCTGAAGGCCCTGGAGCCCATGTTCAGCAACAAGAGAAGCCACCGCAGTAGGAAGCCTGCACACCACAACTAGAGAGTAGCCCCTGCTAGAGAAAGCCCACGCTCGGCAGTGAAGACCCAGCACAAAGAAAGAAAGAAAGTTATAAAACTACTAATAAACAAGGTCCTACCGTGTAGCACAATAGGACTCATTATTGTTCTGTAGCTCCCCTGCCCAGCATGATGCTAAGTGCTTAATCAGTGCTCGTTGCGTGAATGGATGGGTGGGTTACGTCTGTGTCACTCATTAGTATGGCATCCCCATGAAGCCAGGATCTACCATCCTCATGTGATGTAAATAAACCAGATATTCCCTGTATATTGGCCTCTAGATTGTATATTTCTTCGCTGCAGCCTGGATGAGACCCATTAGCTCAAAAGCCTATTGGCACCGGATTTTTTTTTTTTTTTTTCCTGCTCAATGGATTGTTTTAAGCATAGACGATATAAGCGCCTTTGGAATTTTCTCACCCAGAGATTCCCCCTTCCTCAACACCTAAAGCTCCTAAGAGACCACCGACCACCTGGACACATAAGACTCCCTCTCCACAGAGCTTCCTTGTTGTCCTTCCTTTCTGGGTAGTGGCCCCCACACCACAGCCTCCGGACAATTTCACGAGGTGGGTGACTCCTGCCAGCCAACCTGTCAGTGTTACCCACCTAAGCCTGTTGTCTGCTACTGCCACCTTGTGGTCGAATATTTCCCTTGACTGGCTGCTGCTAAGTCGCTTCAGTCGTGTCCGACTCTTGTGCGACCCCATAGACGGCAGCCCACCAGGCTCCACCATCCCTGGGATTCTCCAGGCAAGAACACTGGAGTGGGTTGCCATTTCCTTCTCCAATGCATGAAAGTGAAAAGTGAAAGTGGAGTCGCTCAGTCGTGTCCGACTCTTGGCAACCCCGTGGACTGCAGCCCACCAGGCTCCCCCATCCATGGGATTTTACAGGACTAGCCTCCAAATCCCTCATTAGAGTGCTGCCCAATGTAAACCTATGGCCATCACTAGTTGGGAACTGAGGGACATTTTCCCATCATGCCAGTGTACAGAGTGTTTGCTCAGTCAATGCTTGTGAATGAATAAATGGATGGATGGGTGGGTGGGTAGATGGATGGATGGGTGGGTGGGTGGATAGATGGGAGGATGTGTGGGTGGATGAATGGGAGGATGGATCTCACTCTACTACTCTGTGATCTCCATGAAGCCTGTATCTACCATCCTCACTAGGGTGTCCTCCAATGAAATCTTCTGCCATGATCACTCTAGACTCCTGAGCTAAGATCCCATCAGTGATGGTACATAATCAGTTCTTAATGGATGCTGTGAATTGATCAATAAGAAGAGGAAACCACCTGCATCCAAGTGAGCCTTAACTTTTGGTTAAAGAAGAACAGGAATAGAGCTAGATTGCTCTAGCCACAACATCAGCTCCAAACCCTAAACATAGATACACGGACCCACATGCCTCTCTCTGTCCTGGAGCCTCCTGACAGATACAGGAAGCCAGAGCCTCCCAGACATAGAATTAAGCTGTTTGATTAAAGAGTTTAACTGAAACTCACATGATACTTCTGAGGTCAGGAAGGGTTAGTCAAAGAGTCAGGGCTAGATCCCCCAGATCAAAGGCTCTCCCAAGCTGTTTTCTTTCATGTGCCCCACTTTATCATTTCCTCTGGTTTCTGTATTCATCTTTATGTCTGTGCATCATTTATTCAGTCACCATTGAGGAAGTTTGACATCCGTGTTGTGTTCAAGGGACACCAGGTGAATAAGACATGGTTCCCACTTCAAGTACTAAGCAGTCATTTGAGCATCACTTCAAACATTTATTTACAGCAACTTATTCATTACTTTCAGCCTTCCCAGGTGGCACTAGTGGTAAAGAATCTGCCTAATGCAGAAGACATAAGAGATGTGGGTTCGATCTCTGGGCAGGGAAGATCCCCTGGAGGAGAGCACTGGCAACCCACTCCAGTATTCTTGCCTGGAGAATCTCATGGACAGAGGTGCCTGGTGGGCTATAGTCCATAGGGCTGCAAAGAGACACAACTGAAGTGACTTAGCACACACACGTGCTTTCATTACTTCCAGACTTGATGCACAGAAAATAGAGCACAACAGATGCTATAAGAAAGCTCCCTCAAAAACAACAGGAAGTCTCTTTAGATTTCTTTTTTCTGCTTTCTTCATGAACAAAATGACTGTCAATCATCCCAAAACTTGTTTTATCACAAATCAATGCTTGATTTCTAGTATTTGGAGGAAAATAAAATAATACCCCCTGCTCTATGCTCCTGACTTGAATTGCTCTCTAATTACAGAATGCAGAATTCTTTTTGAGAGTTTGAATGTGTGTAGACAATCCTATGGAGAAGGCAATGGCACCCCACTCCAGTACTCTTGCCTGGAAAATCCCATGGACAGAGGAGCCTGGTAAGGCTGCAGTCCATGGGGTCGCTAAGAGTTGGACACGACTGAGCGACTTCACTTTCACTTGTCACTTTCCTGCATTGGAGAAGGAAATGACAACCCACTCCAGTGTTCTTGCCTGGAGAATCCCAGGGACAGGGGAGCCTGGTGGGCTGCCATCTGTGGGGTCGCACAGAGTCAGACACGATTGAAGTGACTTAGCAGCAGCAATAGCAGACAATCCTATTAAATGATGTAGCCAGTGTGTGTGTGTGTGTGTGTGTGTGGTGTCTGACTCTTTAGTGATTATATGGACTGTAGCCCACCAGGCTCCTTTGTCTATGGGATTTTTCAGGCAAGGATACTGCAGTGAGTTGCCATTTCCTCCTCCAGGGGATCTTCCCACCCCAAGGATTGAACCCAAGTCCCCTGCATCTTCTGCATTACAGGTGAATTCTTTACCGCTGAGTCACTAGGTAGCCAGAGTGATCCATTAATGCTTGTGAGAAAATGTTCCTGGCCAGGGCTCTTTCCAAATGAAGAGGCACTTTTAAACTTTGCATTTGATCAATTAGGTTTTATGTTTTTAAGCAGTTGGCATTATCTATGGCCACAAATGAAAAGAAGGTGTCATTGTCTGAACACACTGGGAAGAGAGTAAAGATGAAGTTGTCCTGTGTTGTAAGAGCTGATGGTATGAATGGTTGCCAAGATCAATACCAGGGGGACCACTGCCAGCCAGAGACATAGTTTTGAATCAATGAGAACTTGGAAAATCATTTCAGATACTCTATCCCTGCTTCACCCAGCTTCCAACTGCGGACCTGCTTATCCTACAATACATGAGAGATTCATTAAAAATAAAAAAGTCCCCATCTGATTCTAGCTAGAGTCACCCACAAAATTTAACTCTCTGTTCTCCTGAGGACACACTTTTGATCTCATGGGGTTATGCCCTTTTTTTGGCTAATGCAGCTTTTGGCCATGACCCATGGAGTTAATGCGGGTGAAGTCCATTTTCCTCCCCGTGGACATTTCAACATGATGACCAGAGGAGGTAATTATTTCTCCCTTCAAATTGAATTAACAATTTTAAGAAGATGTCACTTTCATCTTTGCAGGAGGAATATCAACTTCCTCATTATCCTTGAACCCCAGGACCCTTTCCCATGGTGTCTGTGTTGGATTTCTTTATTTAAAACTCCCCTACTGCATTGACACGATGGATCCATCTGGATGGATACATTCTGAGAGGGGCTTTGGCAGGAAACAAGGATTTAAGAGTTCCACCATATAGAGGAACAGGTAACAGAAGTTACATAGTGAATGTAAGCGTCATGCAATAACCGCTTATCTTTTTTAAAGACATTTTCAGAATTCAATTTAATGTGGTTGGTGATTTGGGATACGGAAAGGGAGAATAAGCTTTTGCCTCATTTTACCTAGTAATTTAAGTATAAATCTGACTTTAAAGTGTATCCAAAGGAATTTATTTATATATTTATATATTTGGCTGTTTCAGGTATGATTTGTGGCACGTGGGATCTTTCATTGCGTCCCACGGACTCTCTAGTTGTGGCACTCTGGCTTCGTTGCTCCTTGGCACGTGGGATCCTAGTTCCCTGATCCAGGGATCAAACCCATACCCCTTGCATTGCAAACTGGATTCTTAACCACTGGACCACAGAGGAAGTTCCTATCCTAAGGAATTTTATACCTGCCATTTTATCTTTAGCCACCGAACAGTACTTGCACCAATAACATCCCAGGTGCAACAAATCCTCAGTTACTGAAGCTGGGGGTGGGGATGGGGAAAGAAGTTGACAGACAGAATTCACAAGAGACAGTCTTCCCCAGAAAGTTACACAGATGCTTCAAGCTTCCCTGTATTCCAAGGGATAATAGGTAGGCAAGCTTCAGGGGCCCCCAGGACGATCAGATCCCCTCCCCAGAAAACTGTTCTCCAACAGGAGGCACTGATGTGCTTCCTGGCAGCATAGAAGCTGTCACAGTAGATCAGGCGTGTGCTGGTGAGCATGTCTTAGAGGCTTCCTTTCTGGGCCATATGGCATCTGCGAGTGGGTGGCCTTTTCCTGACACTGGAAGTGAAATTGCCAACAATCCGGAATTTCCATGCTTTACTTTCTTTCCCTAAGTCCTATTCAAGTGACACCCCAAGATCCAGAAAATCATGGGACTCAGTTTCATCAGGCTGATATCCACAGGAAAAAGGAGAGTTTGCTTAGTTGTTAATAAAATCTATCACTTACCCCGTGTAGACAAGCATGTTGGCACCTGGTGTGAGAGTGTGTGTGTTCCCAAGTCATCATCTCTGAGAAAAGCCCCTGCTACTATGAGGCATTGTCCCAATGATATTATTTTAAACAATGAAGAGAAGAATGAGGAGGGCTTCCCTGGTGGCTTAGCAGTAAAGAATCCGCCTGCAATGCGGGAGATGCAGCAGGAGACGTGGGTTCCATCCACGTCTAGAGTGGGATGGTTAGATCACACGGTAGCTCTATCGTCAGCTTTTAAAAGAACCTCCATATCATTTTCTATAGTGGCTACACCAGTTTACATTCTCACCAACTATATAGGAGGATTCTCTATTCTTCACACCCTGTCCAGCATTTATCTGAAGGATGCTTTTCATTCAAACATCTCCTTAATTCCTGATTTTCAGTACTCAGAACATAGGTCATCTCACCATTGGTTCATTGTGTTGTCTATTACCAGGAATGCTTTTCCTTTCCTCTTGACACAAACATCTTTCAAGACCCAATTCAAAAGTCACCTTCCCCAGATACCCAGATCATCCCCACATCTTGTAGGAAGGCCAAGGCGCTCACCTTAGAGAATCTGTGGCCCCAGACCTGCTCTGGTCCTCCTCGTGACCTGCACCTACCTTGGACAGCAGAGTTTCTATGAGCACTGTGTCCTTCTCCTGCTGCTGCTGCTACTAAGTCGCTTCAGTCGTGTCCGATTCTGTGCAACCCCATAGACGGCAGCCCACCAGGCTCCCCCATCCCTGGGATTCTCCAGGCAAGAACACTGCAGTGGGTTGCCATTTCCTTCTCCAATGCATGAAAGTGAAAAGTGAAAGTGAAGTCGCTGAGTCACGTCCGACTCTTAGCGACCCCATGGACTGCGGCCCACCAGGCTCCTCCGTCCATGGGATTTTCCAGGCAAGAGTGCTGGAGTGGAGTGCCATTGCCTTCTCCAGTGTCCTTCTCCTAGAACATAAGAAATTCCAGGACAGGGGCTGGGTCTCAGTTTATCTCTGTTACCCTTTGCCTGTCAAGGGCTTGCTTGAATATACTCAGGGAAATTTTGCTAAAAATCAACATCAAGCCTTTCAGATGAAAACCACAGGGCGATTTGCAGACCTCCCTCCCTCCTTAATGTTTCATTGTGATGACCTCAAAACGCTGATGCTTTTTGCTTAGTATAGACACACACACACAGAAACACATGTATGTGAGCTTTCCTATCTGCCATGTCAGGTGTATGGAGTATGTTTGATCCCTTGAAAAGTGGAAGTTGCAGCTTGGAATTGGGGTTTAAATCAAAGTTGTGATGTTTCTTCTCCCCACAATGGGATTACAAAGGAAGCTAACACGTGAAGGAAACCCTGAGAATAACTACAGGACTGAACCCTGGGTCCTCAAAGCAGTTTGCCTGACAATGAGAGCCATGATTTTATCTGTGGCTAAGAATATAAAAGTAGGACAAGCTATAGGAGATCAATTTTAAATCATCTGAAGCTACAGGAAAGACATTTTTTAAGGTTCTTTTGAACTGGGATAATGTATGTTTCTGCCATGGCCTTTTACCAGAGAGCTGGACACGTGTCTTTTTCATACTCCCGTCTTGATATCATGCTTTCCACAAATGTTAATATTTCAGCCAATTGCAAGCCATTGAAATTGTTTTATTTCAGCACATGGATGTGAGCTGTAGTGATTTCTTACATGTGTGTCTTTGCTAAAAATAAAACAATATTTAAATTGTACCATTCATTAAGTGTTTCTCCTTGCTGGAGGAAAACTTGTGTCTTATTTTGGTTTGGGAAGATTGCTTTTTGGAGCTCTCTTTCGGGAAATCTTTATTGGAAATTTTACATGTCAGATAAAACTCTTTCTTGGAGGAAGTGGGAAGGGAGCAAGACCAGCAACTATACGTAAGTGTCTTCATTCCTCTGGCACCCGGGGATGTCATAAGTTAGACCCAGTTTATAGAGCAGGAAACTGACCACAACAGCCTAATCATCATCTTCCGGAAACAGCTTCCAGCACCTGCTGGGCTGTCCCCATCTGGCCCAGGGGCCCTCATGTCTGGGCATAGCTACCTGGGTCTGCCCTCACCATCACCCTGGGGACCCTCAGCACTCTCTCCCATGCTGACACTCCCGTTTTCTGTGTCTTTCTCTGTCTAGCTTTGCTCCCTTTTTTGGGCAGAAATCTCATTCAGTGATCGATCATTTGTGACATTTTTTTTTCCCTTCTTTCTTTTTTTAACTTTTGTGGCCACATCACACAGCATGCAGGGTCTTAGTTTCCCCAGCCAGGGATTGAACCCACCTCCCCTGCAGTGGAAACACAAAGTCCTAACCATTGGACTGCTAGGGAAGTCCTATGAGATCATTTTTGAACCACATCTATGTGACTCTTTTTTAAAATTAGAGGACAATTGCTTTACAGTGTGTTGGTTTCTGCCATACAACAATGGGGATAAGTCATAGCTATCGATCCCTGAGTCGGGAAAATTCCCTGGAGTAGGAAATGGCAATCCACTCCAGTTTCTAGCCTGGACAATTGCATGGACAGAGGAGCCAGGAAGGCTATAGCCTGTGGGGTTGCAAAGAGTTGGACACGACTTAGCAACTAAACCACCACAATTTTATATATATATATATCTCCCCTACTTCTTGAGCCTCGCTCCTACTCTGCCCATCCCACCCCTGTAGGTTGTCTTAGAGCACCAGGCTGGGCCCCCTGTGTCATATAACAGCTTCCCATTAGATATCAATTTTACACATGGCAGGGTATATATGCCAGTGTTACTCTCTTAATTCCTCCCACCCTCTCCTTCCCTACAGTGTTCATTCTCTGTGTCTATGTCTTCATCCCTTCCCTGCAAATAGGTTCATCTGTACCATTTTTAAAACCAAATGACAAGGGACTTCCCTGCTGGTCCAGCGGCTGAGACTCTGTGCTCCCAAAGCAAGGGGCCCAGTTTGATCCTTACTCAGGGAATTAGATCCCACGTGCTGCAACTAAGACCTGGTGCAACCAAATAAATATTAAAAAAGAAAAGGATGAGCCCACTTCAGTGCCCACATGGATGTTGGCGTTCATGATGGGGTTGGTGGGGTGTAGGTACTCTAGGGGACACGGCACGCGGGTTATACTGCAGCTTTTCTTAAAGGAGGGATCTTGAGTAGGGGAGGCTGCAGTTACAACCACCTGCAGTACTCATTCAACATGAAAGAAGCCCTGGGAGCGGCCTGGGGGAGCGAATGTGACAGGGATTGTCCAAGTGGAGATGGACAGTGAAAGTCACGGGCCACAGATGAGAATGGCAGGATTTTCAGCATGGCACACCGCACACCTCATCCCTACCAAACACATCTGAGGATGAAAACAAGATGCAGGGTTTTCCCCTGGGCCCAAGGAAGCTGGTTCAGCGCAGAGAAAATTGTATGCAATCCGGGGAAATAAATTAGAAAATGCAAAGCTGCTAAATACAATACCATCCATATAGACGATAAAAAGGCACATAATTTGATGAAGCCAAATCAATGCCCTCCCTCTTTCCCAATTGCCACCTCTTTCTTCCCACTCCAGTGAATCATTTTTATTGTGATTGCTGTAGTTTATGGAAAGAAAAAAATAATCTTTATTTAGAATGGGAAAATGTTTGCATATAACAAATCTGCTCTTCTCTGCCCTGTTCACCCTTAATAAAAGTTGATTCTAATAACTGTGTGTGAGTCTCTTTAAGATAATCTGATATGCATGCACATCTTTCCTAATGGAAAAGTCTCTTCTAAAGAGAAAGCTCAGACTACTAGACAAATATTTTATTCTTATGCTGATCAGTCTTCTATATAAATATCATCTTCTCCCCGACCCCTCCCAATACAGCAAGAGAATGTTTTCCTGCAAAAGAATTGAGAAGGCTTGCCTGTTTTTGCTCCAGGGTAATGGAATATATTTATCGATGCTGAATAAATGACGTGAGTCAGGAGTTCAACTATGGAGGGTCCCGAGGCTCTTACTAATCTTATAAAGATGAAGCATCCTGGGATTCTAAATAAATGAGACACATCTAGTCCTTAAAAGCACATTCAATTCATAATTTTAACCCAGTGTTCCTGCATTTTTCAGGGTCAATAGCAAAATGCAATATCCTCCCATCTATTTGGTTTTTAGTGATCTTATCTTTGGGGATCAGAATCTCATCAGGGAAAATGAACTAAAGGATAAATCAGCATAACTGTAAATAGTCTCTGCTTGCAGCAAAGTATCCAACACAATCCAAATTCTCCCTCATCCATTGTTCTGGGGATCAGGAGAAACACAATGTCAACCCCACGGACAAGCAAATGCCTCCCCACTAGAGCTCCAGAAAGAGTGGCTTATGATATTTGAGATTTGTTTCAAGACTTCTTTCCTCTCCTGCACAGTCTGAGAAAATAATATTCACCGAAATGACATTCCGAGTAATGAATGCAAGTTCATCAGTGTCTATGCAGTAGTCACAAGATACAGAGTATTGAAAAACTTGCACACTCTTGTCTGAGAATTTTCACTTAGAAATACTACAAAGTTGACACCTGTATGCAATTTTTTGAAAGTTGTTTCATCAAACTGTAACAGATCCTCAAAGTACACAAATCAGAAGAGTAGAGCTTCTGAGGAGGAAAGGAGGGAATGGGATGAATTGGGAGATTGGGATTGACATATATACATGAAGGATACTACATATAAACTAGATGAGTAATGAGAACCTACTGTATAGCACAGGGAACTCAATGCTCTTTGATGACCTGAATGGGAAGGAAATCCAAAAACAAGGGGATACATGTATATGTATAACTGATGCACTTTGCTGTACAGCGGAAACTAACACAACACTTTAAAGCAACTATATTCCCATAAACTTTTTTTTAAAAAAGAAGATTATACCTTGATAAATTACCACACAGGGAACACGCATGTACAGCTTCCACCTAGGTCAATAAATAAAACATAGGAATGTCCTCAAATTCCCTGTGGTTTGCCTTCCTGGTCACTACACACACTCACTCCCCCAACTCCCATATGTCAACACTCCAGCCAGTTCTACCTGTTTTGAAGTTTACATAGATGGAATTATCATGGTTATATATCCTTTATTGCCTGGTTTATTTCATTCTGAATTTGGTAAGAGCCGTCTACCTTTGATGTACATCCATGATGTGTTCCTTTTCACTTTGTACGCGTGCATGCATGCATGCTAAGTCGCTTCAGTCATGTTCGACTCTTTGCAACCCTATGGACTGCGGCCCACTTGGCTTCTCTGTCCATGGATTCCCCAGGCAAAAATACTGGAGGGGGTTGCCACTTCCTCCTCCAGGGGACCTTCCCAACCAAGGACTCAAACTCCACATCTTTTAACTTTGGTATATTTGAAATATACCAAAGTGTATTTTAACTCATTATACTGAGGATTTAGGTTTGTCTGTTGTGGGGCTATTTTAACCATCCCACTAATACCATTCCTTACACATGCTTTGGTATACCAAGTGAAATTGCTGGATTGGAGTCTATAAACATGTTCCATTTAGATAATACCAACTGGTTTCCTACAATGGTTGGACTAGTTTTGATTTCCACCTGTAGAATATGACAAAGCCAGTTAATCAAAATCCTCACCAATACTGGGAACTTGTCTGGCTTTCAAAATCTTTAGCTATATAGGTAGGTATATAAGCAGTGCTGTTGTGGTTCTAGTTGTCTATGACAAATGAGCTTGAAAACACGTTGATGTATTTATTGATTGTGGAATATCAGCAATCCATTTCCCAATATTTACAAGCACCTTTTCCAGTGGTTAAGACTCTGCTCCCAAAGCAGGAGGCATGGGTTCCATCCCTGGATGGGGAACAAACATCCTGCATGCTATCACACGGCAAAAAAATAAAGCCATTATACATATATAAAAAATAAATAAAAGTGCTTTTTCAAATGACAACAAAAAATTAAAAAGAAAAACAAAGCAAAAACAAAATTGACTTTTCAAGAATTCTGCCATTTTTCTAACAGGTTTTAAATGTCTTTTGCTGATTGAGTCATAGAAGTTCTATATGTCTCAGATATGAGCCTTTGGTTGATTTTATATATGCAGATATTTTCTCTTATTCTAGTTTAACTTTCCATGTTCTCTATGTGGTCTTTTAAAAAAACAGAAGTTCCCAGTTTTACTGTAGTCTAATTCATCAAAATCTGTACCCATTGCTTAATATGTCTGGTTTAAGAAATCTTTGCTTATACAAACAGCAGGTTTTCTTATAAAAGTTCTATGTCTTACCTTTTGCCTACAGCTTTAAGAGTCCCATAAATCTGGTTTTTGTATATGTTTTGGGGTAATCATCATAATTTTTTTCTAGATGATATCTGAATAACCCAACACCATTTATTGAAGAGTCCCCTTCCCTACCATGCTATAGGGTCACGTTTGCCATCAGTCAAGGGTCCATAGAGGTGCTGATCTCTTTCTGGGAGCTCTATTCTGTTCCACTGGTCTGATTATCTTTCTCTGCACCATTGCTGTACTGATGCAATAGCTAAAACATTTTATTATATCTGAGAGAGTCATTTCTCCAAAGTCACCTCTTTTCTTAAACATTTTCTTGGCTATTCCAGGCTCCTTGTATTTTCACATAAATCTTAGAATCAACTGATCATTGAATACCTTCTGGGATTTTCACTGATGTTATATAAAACTGTATTAACATGTTGGCGGTATTAAGAAATCCATGAAACATAGTATATCCCACTGTATATCCATTCTTTAATTGATCTGAATGATGCTTTATAGTTTCCATTGTAGAAGTCTTAAATATTTTTTGTTAGATTTAGTATCCGTTATCTGCTCTGGAAGTTGGTGATAAATAGAGAAGCCTGGCGTGCTGCAATCCATGGGGTGGAAAAGAGTCAGACACAACTGAGCGACTGAACTGAACCGATCTTCTCTATTCTACTTTATATGGAAACATTACTTAACTTCATTTTCTAAGTGTCTGTTACTGTGATACAAAAATATAATTGATTTCTTATATTGATTTGGTGTGCAAGTTATCTGAATACATTTACTTATTGATTTAAAAAGTCTTTATATTCTTTTAGCTATATAATCATGCCATCTACAAACAATGACAGTCTTTATTCAATCCTTAAATATGTATTTTTTTCTTTCTATCGCTCATGAGACTGGCTATGACTTCTGCACAGTGGTTAATACAAGTAGTGATACTAGGTGCCTTTGCTCTCATTTTCAGTTACAGAAAGAGATTTCAATATTTTGCCATTAGGTATGATTTGCTGTAATGGGCTTTCCAGGTGGCTCAGTGGTAAAGAATCCCCCTGTGAATGCAGGAGATGCAGGTTCAATCCCTGGGTTGGAAAGATCCCCTGGAGAAGGAAATGGCAACCCACCCTCGTATTCTGGCCTGGGAAACCCCATGGACAAGAGGAGCCTGACAGGCTACAGTCCATGAGGTCACGAAAGAGATGGACGTGACTTGGCAACTAAACAACAACAAAATGACTTGCTGTAAGTTATATCTTGTGAATATTCTATCGCAGGTCAATATACTCTCCTTCTACTTATGGCTTTACATGTTTCCTGTTTACATCATGGACATGAAGAAATTTTCAGATTTTTTCTCCATCAATTAAGATAATTACTGAATTTTTCTCTTTTATTTGCTAATAATTTTGTGTCCTTTCCCCATTCAATGTTTCAGAAAATATTTTACTAATATTATAAACTAGCCATAAATATTTTATTTTTAAAAATATCTTCACATTGAATTTTTTTTTTCAGTATGAAATCTTCCCATTTTCTCACAATTCCACCCCCAGAGGTTTTCACTCTTAATCTTTTGGTGCAGAATCTTTCCAAATTTTCCTCTATAGGAGTCCAAACTTAAATGAAATTATTAAACATATGATCTACTGTCTTCTTAGCATAGTTCTCCTTGAGGATAAGATATTACTGTAGCTAAATCTATATTTGATCGCCTGATAGAGAAAAATATATTTTTAGTTTGTGATTTTTCCAGATTTAGTAAAGATAGTTATATAAAAAGTTACATAACTGTCTGGCTAAACTCCCAATGAGTTCTTGAACAAGCTCATCAAATCAGTAAAATTAATACCAATCAGCTGAATCTGGTAAACTGATATTTTTAGTACCCAAATTGAAATGCTTTAATACTTTTTTTTTTAAACCCCAGATATCTTTATTGGATCAGCTAGAAATTTAATGCAGCATAGAGGAAATAGCATGGACTCTTGAATCTTCCCTTTATCCATCTTTCCACCTGATTTTGTGGGGCTCCCCAGGTGATGATAGTGGTAAAGAATCTGCCTGTCCATGCAGGAGACAGGAGATACTGCTGTGATCCCTGGGTCAGGAAGATTCCCTGGAGTAGGAAATGGCAAGCTGCTCCAGTATTCTTGCCTGAAAAATCCCATGGGCAAAAATGCCTGATGGGCTACAGTCCATAGGGCCACAAAGAATCAGACACAACTGAGTGGCTGAGCACACAACTGGTGTTGTGGGGCTCCTTAAGACGTACCTGGTTGGGCATCTGGGTTGCTCTGGAGAGAGGGGTGAACAGGACAGCTGTGGCCCCTGCCTCCACAGCGGAGAAGACAGAAATGAGACATCAGCAGTGCCATGTACTGTTATCAATAGAATGACCTGGAAGCACACAGCACACACATTCAGGAGGGAAAATGACCGTCAACTAATGGAATCTGGAAACAGTGGAGACAGATCGCAGAGATTCCCACGAATGAGTCTGGATTTTATCCTAAGGGCAATAGAAGTCACGCAGCCCATCTCACATAAGGCAGTGTTGTAGTCATGCTGGGTTGCCCAATAAGAAGTCATGGAAAAAGCCCAACAAGCTTTTTGGCCAACCCAATATTTGTGTTTGAAATTCATCGAAAACTCCTTCCTGTTCTCTGGGGCCATTGTAATAGGCCAAATGACAGACAACAGAGCGTAAATTAACACTAGGGCCAGCCAAGAGCATGGTTATAAGAGAAACATGGCCAGGAGGTGGAATTCAGTAGACTTTGTGATCAGATAGAGAAGAGAGGAGAGAGGAAAAAAATCAAAGGCAATATTCTCATTGTTCCCATGAATAACTGGGTATGTACCAGAGACCCTGGAGCTGCCTAGGGGGTCAGCAAAGTTGGCTCGGACAGGACCTTCCATTGTTGGGGAGGCCAGTGAACTGAACAGCGTCTGAGCCCTCCCCACCCCCCAGGACAGTTGTTGTTCATTTGCTAAGTCATATCTAACTCCTTGCAGACCCATTAACTGCAGCATGCCAGGCTCCCCTACCCTTCACTGTCTCCAGGACAGTAATCATAACCATAAATAGTCTCATAAAACATGCACTATCCACTTGTTATTTTCCATTCAATATTTTAGAAAATACTTTATTAATATTATAAACCAGTCATAAATATCTTATTTTGAAATATCTTCACATTGAAATAGCTGTTCACTTTGGTTAAGCTGAAATGCTTAACCAAGGTGAACTCAAATGTGCCTGGCCACGATCCAATAGAATCAGAATCATTTCCTTCCATTTTACAGATGAGATTGCTAAAGCACACAAGGATCGTGAGATGGCCCAAGGATGCTCAGTTCGCCTCCCTGCTAAGCTGAACTGGACACCAGGTTCCTCTGTCCATGGGATTTTCTAGGCAAGAATACTGGAGTGGGTTGCCATTTTCTTCTCCAGAGAATCTTCCCGACCCAGAGATCGAATCCAGGTCTCCTGCATTGTAGACAGACGCTTTACTGTCTGAGCCACTAGGGAAGTCCAAGAAATCTGACAGCAGGTTATACATTTTCTGGGCTCCATCCCTTCTGTTGGAAGGGACGATCAGACCTGCCATGGAAGATGTGACAGTAAAGAGAGTCTGATAGTCACACTGGCCTGAGACCACAGCTGTGAGTGTTACATGAGTCCACACCCAGAGCAGGGTGAGAGCCGCGGAAGGAAGCCTCATTAATGCACTTCACCTTGGAGTGACCATACCCAGCACCCACAGAGGATGACAAAGGCTCCTACAAACAGCAGGCTCCCTGGGAACATTGTGAATCTCCCACGCCTGCCAAGGGCCCCCAGGGATGTGCTTGCATTTCTCTGGGCCTCAGCTTTGCCACCTGCAAATTGGATCACAAGCATTCCTCCTGCTCAGGGTTGCTGGGGAGTTTAAGTGGATTTCTGTCCTACCCTTGGAGCCGGGAGTAGGGGCTCAGTGGTGGTCATTCACCACAGACTACCCTGGGGGAGCAGGGACAAGTAAAACACACAGAAATGCAGGACCAGGCCTTGAGGCCACCCCAAGTCATGGGGAAGGGGAGTTAACAGCTGTCCTCGTAGCTCATCTGTAGTTCAAAGAAACACTTGTTATTTCTGCCCTTTGTCAGCCTGAAACCACAGGCAGGTCAGGTGTGATCAGAGACTTATCCTTAGCTGCCCAGAGGCCATTCAGCTCCAAACTAAGTAAGCTAGAGGAAAGTGAAAGTGAAGTCGCTCCGTCGTGTCTGACTCTTTGCAACCCCGTGGACTGTAGCCTACCAGGCTCCTCCATCCATGGAATTTTCCAGGCAAGAGTACTGGAGTGGATAGCATTTCCTTCTCCAGGGGATCTTCCAGATTGAACCAGGGTCTCCTGCATTGCAGGCAGACGCTTTGCCATCTGAGCCACCAAGGAAGCTAGAGGAGTAAAGGATTAATTCATAGATGATTAATTACAGACAGATTTATTTTAAAAGAAGGGCACAATTTAAGGATGTTTAGTTGAGGAAACATGTGGAATGACATCACATTTAGTTTCTGGACTTTTATATAATATGAACCACCTTCCAGGGTCAGGACTAGGGTGAAAGAGGCAAGGCATCCAGGACTCAGAATTTAAG
This sequence comes from Bos indicus x Bos taurus, assembly GCF_003369695.1. Classification (NCBI taxonomy): domain Eukaryota; kingdom Metazoa; phylum Chordata; class Mammalia; order Artiodactyla; family Bovidae; genus Bos; species Bos indicus x Bos taurus. The sequence goes on along the minus strand of NC_040092.1, from coordinate 22,717,548 downwards.
GTGCACCAGTGCTTGGGTACTTGCCTGCAACCACACAGCCAGAGAGCAAGTGATGCCTTAAATTTTGCACCCTGGGGTGTGGAGAAAAGGGAATTCTCTTACACTGTTGTTGGCAATGTAAATTGGTGCAGCCACTATGGAGAACAGTACAAGATTCCTTTAAAAACTAAAAATAGAACTACCATATGACACAGAAATCCCATTCCTTGGTCAGATCAGATCACATCAGTCGCTCAGTCGTGTCCGACTCTTTGCGACCCCATGAATCGCAGCATGCCAGGCCTCCCTGTCCATCATCAACTCCCGGAGTTCACTCAGACTCATGTCCATCGAGTCAATGATGCCATCCAGCCATCTCATCCTCTGTCGTCCCCTTCTCCTCTTGCCCCCAATCCCTCCCAGCTTCAGAGTCTTTTCCAATGAGTCAACTCTTCCCATGAGGTGGCCAAAGTACTGGAGTTTCAGCTTTAGCATCATTCCTTCCAAAGAAATCCCAGGGCTGATCTCCTTCAGAATGGATTGGTTGGATCTCCTTGCAGTCCAAGGGACTCTCAAGAGTCTTCTCCAACACCACAGTTCAAAAGCATCAATTCTTTGGCGCTCAGCCTTCTTCACAGTCCAACTCTCACATCCATACATGACCACAGGAAAAACCATAGCCTTGACTAGACGAACCTTTGTTGGCAGAGTAATGTCTCTGCTTTTCAATATGCTATCTAGGTTGGTCATAACTTTCCTTCCAAGGAGTAAGCATCTTTTAATTTCATGGTTGCAGTCACCATCTGCAGTGATTTTGGAACCCAGAAAAATAAAGTCTGACACTGTTTCCACTGTTTCCCCATCTATTTCCCATGAAGTGGTGGGACCGGATGCCATGATCTTCGTTTTCTGAATGTTGAGCTTTAAGCCAACTTTTTCACTCTCCTCTTTCACTTTCATCAAAAGGCTTTTGAATTCCTTTTCACTTTCTGCCATAAGGGTGGTGTCATCTGCATATCTGAGGTTATTGGTATTTCTCCCGGCAATCTTGATTCCAGCTTGTGTTTCTTCAAGTCCAGCGTTTCTCATGATGTACTCTGCATATAAGTTAAATAAGCAGGGTGACAATATACAGCCTTGACGAACTTCTTTTCCTATTTGGAACCAGTCTGTTGTTCCATGTCCAGTTCTAACTGTTGCTTCCTGACCTGCATACAAATTTCTCAAGAGGCAGATTAGGTGGTCTGGTATTCCCATCTCTTGAAGAATTCTCCACAGTTTATTGTGATCCACACAGTCAAAAGCTTTGGCATAGTCAATAAAGCAGAAATAGATGTTTTTCTGGAACTCTCTTGCTTTTTCTAGGATCCAGCAGATGTTGGCAATTTGATCTCTGGTTCCTCTGCCTTTTCTAAAACCAGCTTGAACATCAGGAAGTTCACAGTTCACATATTGCTGAAGCCTGGCTTGGAGAATTTTCAGCATTACTTTACTAGCTTGTGAGATGAGTGCAATTGTGTGGTAGTTTGAGCATTCTTTGGCATTGCCTTCCTTTGGGATTGGAATGAAAACCGACCTTTTCCAGTCCTGTGGCCACTGCTGAGTTTTCCAAATTTGCTGGCATATTGAGTACAGCACTTTCACAGCATCATCTTTCAGGATTTGGAATAGCTCAACTGGAATTCCATCACCTCCACTAGCTTTGTTCGTAGTGATGCTTTCTAAGACCCACTTGAGTTCACATTCCAGGATGTCTGGCTCTAGGTCAATGATCACACCATCATGATTGTCTGGGTCATGAAGATCTTTTTTGTACAGTTCTTCTGTGTATTCTTGCCATCTCTTCTTAATATCTTCTGCTTCTGTTAGATCCATACCATTTCTGTCCTTTATCAAGCTCATCTTTGCATGAAATGTTCCTTTGGTATATCTGGTTTTCTTGAAGAGATCCCTGCTGCTGCTACTGCTGCTAAGTCACTTCAGTCGTGTCCAACTCTGTGTGACCCCATAGAAGGCAGCCCACCAGGCTCCCCCATCCCTGGGATTCTCTAGGCAAGGACACTGGAGTGGGTTGCCATTTCCTTCTCCAATGCGTGAAAGTCAAAAGTGAAAGTGAAGTCGCTCAGTTGTGTCTGACTCTTGAGACCCCCGGGACAGCAGCCTACCAGGCTCCTCCGCCCATGGGATTTTCCAGGCAAGAGTACTGGAGTGGGGTGCCATTGCCTTCTCCGTGAAGAGATCCCTAGTCTTTCCCATTCTGTTGTTTTCCTCTGTTTCTTTGCATTGATCACTGAAGAAGGCTTTCTTATCTCTTCTTGCTATTCTTTGGAACTCTGCATTCAGATGTTTATCTTTCCTTTTTCTCCTTTGCTTTTCGCTTCTCTTCTTTTCACAGCTATTTGTAAGGCCTCCTCAGACAGCCATTTTGCTTTTTTGCATTTCTTTTCTATGGGAATGGTCTTGATCCCTGTCTCCTGTACAATGTCACGAACCTCAGTCCATAGTTCATCAGGCACTCTATCTATCAGATCTAGGCCCTTAAATCTATTTCTCACTTCTACTGTATAATCGTAAGGGATTTGATTTAGGTCAGACCTGAATGGTCTAGTGGTTTTCCCTACTTTCTTCAATTTAAGTCTGAATTTGGCAATAAGGAGTTCATGGTCTGAGCCACAGTCAGCTTCCAGTCTTGTTTTTGCTGACTGTGTAGAGCTTCTCCATCTTTGGTTGCAAAGAATATAATCAATCTGATTTAGGTGTTGACCATCTGGTGATGTCCATGTATAGAGTCTTCTCTTGTGTTGTTGGAAGAGGGTGTTTGTTATGACCAGTGCATTTTCTTGGCAAAACTCTATTAGTCTTTGCCCTGCTTCATTCCGTATTCCAAGGCCAAATTTGCCTGTTACTCCAGGTGTTTCTTGACTTCCTACTTTTGCATTCCAGTCCCCTGTAATGAAAAGGACATCTTTTTTGGGTGTTAGTTCTAAAAGGTCTTGTAGGTCTTCATAGAACCGTTCAACTTCAGCTTCTTCAGCGTTACTGGTTGGGGCATAGACTTGGATTATTGTGATATTGAATGGTTTGCCTTGGAAACGAACAGAGATCATTCTGTCATTTTTGAGATTGCATCCAAGTACTGCATTTTGGACTCTTTTGTTGACCACGATGGCCACTCCATTTCTTCTGAGGGATTCCTGTCCACAGTAGTAGATATAATGGTCATCTGAGTTAAATTCACCCATTCCAGTCCATTTCAGTTCACTGATTCCTAGAATGTCGACATTCACTCTTGCCATCTCTCATTTGACCACTTCCAATTTGCCTTGATTCATGGACCTGACATTCCAGGTTCCTATGCAATATTGCTCTTTACAGCATTGGACCTTGCTTCTATCACCAGTCACATCCACAGCTGGGTATTGTTTTTGCTTTGGCTCCATCCCTTCATTCTTTCTGGAGTTATTTCTCCACTGATCTCCTGTAGCATATTGGGCATCTACTGACCTGGGGAGTTTCTCTTTCAGTATCCTATCATTTTGCCTTTTCATACTGTTCATGCGGTCCTCAAGGCAAGAATACTGAAGTGGTTTGCCATTCCCTTCCAAAAGATATATACACCCACAGTGTTCAGTGCAGCATTATTTATAATACTCAGGGGATGCAAGCAACCTAAATGTCCATCAACAGAAGAAGAGATAAAAGAAGATGTGGTACATATATACAATGGAATATTACTCAGCCATAAAAAAGGAATGAAGTTGTGCAATTTGCAGAGATGTAGATAGACCTAGAGACTGTTATACAGAGTGAAGGAACTCAGAAACAGGAAAACAAATATCATATAATATTGCTTATGTATTGAATCTAGAAAAATGATATACAGATGAACTTATTTCCAAAGCAGAAATTGAGACACAGACATAGAGAATGAATATATGAATATGGGGATGGGAGGCAGGCGGTGGGGTGAACTGGGAGATTGGTATTGACACATATGCACTGTTGATATTGTGTATTTATAAAATAGATAACTAATGAGAATCCACTGCATAGCACAAGGAACAGCACAATGCTCTGTGTTGATCTAAATGGGAAGGAAATCCAAGAAAGGGTGGATATGTGTAAATGGATAGTGGATTCACTTCGCTGTACAGCAGAAACTAACACAACTTTGAAAAACAACTACACTCCCATAAAAATTAATTAAAAGCAAACAAACTAATGTGTACCCTGAGAACTTGCTTTCTGGCCCTAGTCTAGCCCCTGTCACCATTACAAACTTAAAATTTTCATGTAATTGGTCTCAGTAAATTATTCAAGCCTCACTGCTGCCAGGCTGAAAGTCACAGCCAGAGAAGGAAAAAGATAGTCCTACCCTCTTGTCTCCTGCCAAGACTGGAGGCCAATCTCTCCACCTGCTACTGTCTCTGTGATCTACCCAGAGATTTTCTTAAATCCCCACCAAGTGATTTCCTGACTATGATCTTAGTAACAGCTGATGATAGGCACTCCATAAAACTGCAGAGTGGATCCTAAGCTGAAAAACAGATCCTACTCTTCTTTGCCTTATGGAAGGACTTGAACTAGGAAACCCTCAGAGCTTTGGGGGTTCTAAGTGTTTTCTGGTAGAAAGGACACTTTTCCTGTTTTACACTTTGCATGGGAGACCATGCTGGGTACAGCTTGATGACAACGTAAAAGTTATTCCACCAAGGTCAGAATCACCTTGACATGTTTTTACTCAGACTTGGAGTCGGCATGCTGATAGTATCAATAGTGAGTCCAATATGTAATCACTCTCTTATGTAGTAGACACTGGGAATTTTCACTGTAACCATAACCTTGGCTCCAAAGAAAGGTGCTATTATTGCCATACTTTAACTATAAAACAGCTAGCTAGTATGAGAGAGAGTGTGTACATGTTATTCTTCTACATACTTTATGTCTTTTTATTTATGGAACTTTCATAGCATCTGCAGAAAGTAGGTGCTATTATTATTCCCATTTCACAGATGAGATTGAGGGAGATACATGCTTGACAAACTATGGAAAAGTTAATAATTGTGTTAAATCATCTGTATTTTGTCCATGCTATGAGCAGCTTCATGTGTTTCAAAAATTTTTAACATTCCCTTCTAGGAACTTCCCTACTGGTCCAGTGGTTAAGAATCCACCTTTGTATGAAAAGGACAAAATGATCCCTGGCCAGAGAACTAAGAACCCACATGTCCTGGAGCAACAAAGAGCCTGCATACTGCAACTAAGACCAGTAGCCTGCCAGGTTCCTCTTCTGTAGGATTCTCCAGGCAAGAATACTGGACTGGGTTGCCACGCCCTCCTCCAGGGGATCTTCCTGACCCAGGGATCGAATCCACATCTCTTATGTTTCCTGCATTGGCAAGCGGGTTGTTTACCACTAGTGCCACCTGGGAAGCCTGAGCCACCACAAAAGACCCCAGTTGAGACCCAACAGAATCAAAATCAAACAAATAAATATAAAAAAATATTCCATTCTAAAGTACTGAAAAATCAGAGTATAAAACTCAATCAATATGCAGACATTAAAGCTTTATAAATTTGCAATACTTATAACATCATTATTCTTTTCCCTAATAGGGCAGGTAATCAATATTACTTGGAAGGGGAAAGCTACAGTGTGGACCCTGAAACAGAAGTATAATCAGTCATATCACATCACAGATGTCAGCAAGCCTCCATGACAACCATTCTGTGTTGGGATAAATGTATAAACATAAAACTGGAGACTTGCACCTAAGTCAGTGGGCAGGATGAATACTAGCAGGGCTTCTTTTTTATAATTATTGTTCATGAACTACCACAACCTCCAGTAGATGGGGAAACAGTGGAAACAGTGACAGACTTTATTTTCTTGGGCTCCAAAATCACTGCAGATGGTGACTGCAGCCATGAAATTAAAAGATGCTTGCTCCTTGGAAGAAAAGCTATGACCAACCTAGACAGCATATTAAAAAGCAGAGACATTACTTTGCCAACAAAGGTCTGTCTATTTAAAGCTATATTTTTCCAGGAGTCATGTATGGATGTGAGAGTTGGACTATAAAGAAAGCTGAGTGCCGAAGAATTGATGCTTTTGAACTGTGGTGTTGGAGAATATTCTTGAGAGTCCCTTGGACTACAAGGAGATCAAACCAATCAATCATAAAGAAAATCAGCCCTAAATATTCATTGGAAGAACGGATGCTGAAGCTGAAACTCCAATACTTTGGCCACCTGATGTGAAGAACTAACTCATTGGAAAAGACCCTGATGCTGGGAAAGATTGAAGGCAGGAGGAGAAGGGGACAACAGAGGATGAGATGGTTGGATGACATCACCAACTCAATGGACATGAGTTTGAGAAGGCTCTGGGGGTTGATGATGAACAGGGAAGCCTGCTGTGCTGCAGTCCATGAGGTTGCAAAGAGTCGGACATGACTGAGCGACTGAACAGAACTGAACTGAACCATAACCCCCAGTACTGTATCCCCTTACTGAGTGAAAGAGACATGAGCTGAAGACCTAGAGACCATCTTGTTGAGTGAAGTAAGTCAGGCAGAGAAAGAGAAATATCATAGGACACTCTTCATATGTGGAATCTAAGAAGAAATGATACAAATGAACATATTTACAAAACAGAAACAAACTCACAGACTTAGAGGACCAGCTTATAGCAACCAGGGGGGAAGGTTGGGGGAAGGGATAGTTAGGGAGTTTGGGATGGACATGTACACACTGCTGTATTTAAATGGATAACCAACAAGGACCTACTGTATAACACAGGGAACTCTGTCCAATGTTATATGGCAGGGACTTCCCTAGTGGTGCAGTGAATAAGGAATCCATTTGTCAGCGCAGGGGACACTGGTTCTATCTCTGGTCCGGGAAGATCCCACATGCTGCAGGGCTACAGAGCCCATGCTCTAAAACAAGAGAACCCACCCCTCGATGAGAAGTCTGCACACCGAAACGAAGAGTAGCCCCTGCTCACCGCAACTAGAGAAAGCCCACACAAAGCAACAAAGACTCTGCACAGCCAAAAATAATAATAAATGGTATGTGGCAGCCTGGGTAGGAGGGGAGTTCAGGGAGAATGGCACATATATATGTATGGCTGAGTCCCTTTGCTGTGCACCTGGAATTATCACAACATTGTTAAGCGGCTATGTGCTCAGCCACTTCAGTCGTGTCCAATTCTCTGTGACCCTATGGGCTTTAGCCCACCAGGCTCCTCTGTCCGTGGGATACTCCAGGCAAGAATACTGAAGTGGGTTGCCCTGCCCTTTTCCAGTGGATCTTCCCAACCCAGGGATTGAACACCCATCTCTTGCTTCTCCTGCACTGCAGGCAGATTCTTTAGCACTGAGTCACCTGGGAGCTCCACTAAGTGGCTATGTGCTGTGCTTAGTCACTCAGTCATGTCCAACTCTTTTCAACCCCATGGACTGTAGCCCACCAGGCTCCTCTGTCCGTGGGGATTCTCCAGGCAAGAATACTGGAGTGGGTTGCCACATTCCAATATAAAATTAAGAGTTCTTTAAAAAAAAAACATACCATAAAGAGATTACAAAAGTAATGGACAGGGAAAGAACAAGAGAAAGTAGAAGATGGTGGACAGGGAGTTGAATGCAAGGCAGAGAAAAAGAAAACAGCACCTGCCTACCCACAGGAAATTCAAATCCCATGTTGCATTTCCTATAATAAAAGTCATCACCATGCTTTATGTTAAGCTTTGGTTAACAGGGATAAAATGTAAGCTCTCAGTGACAGAGAATCATGCTTTGAGATTCGCCCCAATACATTATTCATAAGTCGTACTTAAGCGACTGAGACACTGAGTATACTTTCTCTCACAAACATAAACTCAAGGGCCAAAGAACATTTAGCTGGAGATCTTGAATGCTCAGTTTCATACGGAGCTGTAGGTTTGCTGCATGACTGGTGGGTATTTCTTTCACATGTGGAATTTCTAAGACCTGTGCCTCTCTTCCTCACCAAGGGGATGGGTATTTCACTCAAGACCGTCTGAAAGATTTTGACTTGAATAAAGGTCTTAAGTCATCAATTGTGGGATCATGGACCGGCCATCTAATTCACTGTGCCTCTAAATGAGATCAGGGATGCAATAGATAACATCTGTCATGTATTTTAAGCCATTAAATTTGCAGTAATTTTTTCCAGAAGCAATAGAGAGCTAAGAAATATGACCCTTAGTCCCCCAAGAGTCTGATCATAGCCTGATTTCAACAGGCATCACAAAGACTTCTCTGGTGGTCCAGTGGCTAAGACTCTGAGCTCCCAATGAAAGGGGTCTGGGTTCAATCCCTGATAAGGGAACTAGATCCCTTGCTGCTGCTGCTGCTGCTGCTGCGTCGCTTCAGTCATGTCTGACTGTGCGATCCCATAGATGGCCTCCTACCAGGCTCTCCTGTCCCTGGGATTCTCCAGGCAAGAACACTGGAGTGGGTTGCCATTTCCTTCTCCAATGCATGAAAATGAAAAGGGAAAGTGAAGTTACTCAGTTGTGTCCGACTCTTAGCGACCTCATGGACTGCAGACCACCAGGCTCCTCCGTCCATGGGGTTTTCCAGGCAAGAGTACTGGAGTGGGGTGCCATTGCCTTCTCCAACTAGATCCCTTATGCCACAACTAAAAGATCTTGCATTGTGCAGCTAAGACCTGGTACGGCCAAATATACACATAATAAATTAAAAAAAAAAAACACAAGCATCACTTAAGTTTAAAATAAAATATCACCTCCCTGTGAGGATGCTCCCTGACTCCCTAGCTACGTAAAATCACATATCCTTCTCTCTCCTGATGCCCTAGAGATTCTCTGTTCCATCACTCTGACTTGAACAATACATCATTCATTGAAACTATCTGTTTATCACCAGGTACCCACCATATTGGGACATGGGCTCCTACGGGCAGGGATCTTATATGCTCTGTTCCTGATTGCCTCTGTCACCCAGAATAAAGTTCATTACAAAAAGATACTGGAAAGAAGGCTTGTCAAGATGAGCAAGAAGGCAGATGCTCACACATTACCTCTGTCAAGTGTAATATAGAAAAGGGAGACATGGGTGGTTAAGACAAGTGGTTAAGACTCCAGACTCCCAATCCTGGGGGGAGTTGGTTCCCTCCCTGGCCAGGGAACTAAGATCCCACATCCCACATGGAATGGTCAAAAAGAAAAAGAAAAGGGAGATGTATATGGACTTTAGAGTCAGACTGTTGGGTCCCGTTACCAACTCCTTCATTTACCAGGTCTGTGCAACCCTGGGAATTTGCTTCAACTCCCTGAAGCTCTGATTTTTCATGTACAAGTGGTGGTATATATCGTGTCTACCTCCCAGGGCTTGTGAGGATACCCCGAGGAAACTCTCATGCAATCTGCCTGGCACATTAAAGACCAGTCTGAGTTTTTGTCTGAGATGATCTGGGATGAGGTTCCAGGAGGCATCCCCCATTCTCTTCTTCTCTTGCAATTACTAGAAGAAGAGCTTGCCCTCATCTTCTCCTTGGATATTTATCACACCTTGACTCAGCTTGACTTAAAAGCTTTCAGGAGAGAACTCCAATAAAAGACACATGTTCTGGAATGGACTTAAAATTTTTTTTGCAATTATAAATTTTTGCATGTAAATTATACTCATATCTTTCATTGTGGGTAACAAGCCCATCTCAAATGAGTTTCAGCAAAAAGGGAATATCTTGGTTCATGTGCCAGATGAAGGAAATGATTCAGGGAAAGTCGTTGCTTCAGGCATGGATGGATCCAGGGCCTGAGAAATAGAATATATTCTTTTTCTATCTCTCCATTGCTCAACTCCTCCCACCCAGGCTACAAAGTCTGAGGGGGACGTGGGAAGAAGCCTCGGAGAAGCATCGATGGTATTGATACAAAAGGAACAGAGGATGGGAAACATGATGGTGAAAAACTCAAAAGAAGGGGTTCTGCCTACTCCTTGAACCTGGAGAGGCCTGGAGAAAAGAAACCTTGCTGAAGGAAAATGTCACTTAGATTACTAAAGGAAATTTGCACCAGCAATCGTGAGGTTCTTTAGAGACAATGTAAAAAAGAGTTTTATTTCCATGTGCAATTGTCAAAACAGAGTCTCCTCTGGTGCCCGGCAGATGAATTCATTGTCCTTGTGAAGGCTGCAGGTTCACTTCTGAAACTGTATCCAGTATGGGTACCCAGTGTGATTTAAAGCTCCGTCTTAAAGTCTGAAGTTCCAAGGACTTCCCTACTGGTCCAGTGGTTAAAATTCCATGCGTCAAAGCAGGGGACTCGGGGTCAATCCCTGGCCAGGGAACTAAGGTCCCACACGCTAAGTGGTACAGCCAAAAATGACTTTTAAAAATTAAAAAAAAGTCTGCAGTTCTGTCCTTCAGGTCTTCAGACATCCGTGTACAAAAAGGTTTCATACGTGACCAGCTCTTATGGGCTGCACTGTGCTCCCCCCAAATTCATAGGTTGAGGCCCCAGTGCCTAATACACAGTGCCTCAAAATGTGACCGCATTGGGAAACAAGTTCATTGAAGATGTAGATACTTTTTAAAAAATTTGGCTGCATCAGGTATTAGTATTAGAAGTGGAATCCTTCGTTGTGACATGCAAACTCCTAGTTGTGGCATGTGGGATCCAGTTGCCTGACCAGGGATCGAACCCAGGCCCCCTGCATTGGGAGCATTGGAGTCTTAGCCACTGGACCACCAGGGAAGTTCCACTGATGTAACTCCTAAACGTGAGGTCATTAGGGTGGCCCCTTATCTAACATGACTGGTGTTCTTCTGAGAAGTGGACATTGGGAGACAGACACACACAGAACGCCACGTGAAGATGAAGGCAGGGATGGGGGTGATGCTTCTACAAGTTAAGGAAAGCCAAGGATCGCCCACAAACCACCAGCGGCTAGATGAGAAGCCATAACAGATTCTTCCTTGGAGCCGCCACAAGGAACCAACCCTGCCCACACTTTGCCCTTGGACATCAAGCCTCCAGAACTGTGAAGACATTTCTGTCATTTAAGCATCTGTGATACTTCATCCCAACAGCTCTTGTAAATGAACACACCTGCCAAGGAGATGTGAAGCTGGGTGTGAGATGAACAGATTCCTGGGGTCAAAATGCCCCCATCACCCACTTCTGACGGCCCTTGTCCGTGCCCTTAAAGCATCTCCGTGGAAACTGGACACAGTGAGATTACATTACGGGAGCTGGCAGCAAGTCGCAGCGGCATGGGCATCACTATAGGTGCATCGATTGTCCTCAGAAATGTTTTTGTGATTAAGAAATCAGCTGGGGGAAGTCAGCTGATGACAAGCAGCCTACAAAATGAAGGTTTTGCGAAATATCATTAAATTGTCACAGGCCCACTGTTTCCACAATGATGTACAATAATTCTGCAGTGCTAGCCCAAACCAGGCAAAGTAATCTCCTTATGCAAAATGTATGCGATTAATAAAAGATGAACATTTTCATGCAGCTGTCCTTGCCCTTCCAAATACTAATTATATTTATTCCTTTTTATTCATGCAAAGTTTTGTTATATAAATGTAATCATGGTTTTGTAAATCCATAACTGTGTGCAGGACAGCAATGCTGATCTCATCTCTTCAGCTAAGACTTACAAAGCGTTTCATTAAAATGATGTTCTGCCCTGAGGTTCACCCAATGAATTGAATGTGTGACAATAGAATAATGCCACAAGCATACCAGGTACTTTTAAAAAACTCTTTACCTATTATCAGGCAATGTTGCTAGAAAATTTCCTTGTCTCCAAAGTGATGGAGACAGGGGGTCAGGAATTAAACCATCTAAAAGCCCCTGTGTCCTTGTCTTTTGAAGTAAAATGCTGACTTGAGAGTTAATGATGGGGAAATGTGAAGATGTAGAAACAAAGCATGGCTGTTGGGGCTAAGAAACTGGTAACAATTTAGACTATAATTCTGCCACATCACAGCATCACCAAATTCCCAGTTCCCTGAACAATACAGATTAAAGTCTTAACGCACATTCCTAAATTGTTTTTTACAGGAAGCAGACCCCCTCCAGATGAAAACTGCCAACCAAAATAACACAGACCCTAGACTGGTTGAAACCAGAAAGTTGATGATGTTTGAAACTTCACCTTGATGCCAACCAACCCTAGAACTGTGCCCGATCACTCCTTGCTCCTTTAACACTGTAAAACTCCTCCCTAATCCCTCCAGGGTGGGTCACATGGTCTTCAGGGCATTAGCCTGCTGTGGCCGCCTTTGCCTGGCAAAGAAATAAAAGCTACTCTTTCCTACTTCTCCCAAAATTCTGTCTCTATGTTTCTGTTCAGCACCGGTGAACAGAGGCCAAGTTTCAGCAACAGAAAGATGGCAAACATAAAAACACCTCTGTTTGACAAAAGTCTTTGTTCTAGCTTTTTATTTCCTGGTTTGTACTGGGTGGTAGGGGTGGGGAGGGGGGAATGAAAGCATCAGTCTTGCAGAAATAGTGTGGGAAAAAAAAAAAAATAGGTTCCTCAGACATAGAACTCTTGTAGATTTCTTTGAAGTCATTTGGTCAAAGTTCTGGATTTAGAAACGGCAGAGGAACCAGAGGTCAAATTGCCAACATCTTCTGGATCATGGAAAAAGCAAGAGAGTTCCAGAAAAACATCTATTTCTGCTTTATTGACTATGCCAAAGCCTTTGACTGTGTGGATCACAAGAAACTGTGGGAAAATCTGAAAGAGATGGGAATACCAGACCACCTGACCTGCCTCTTGAGAAATTTGTATGCAGGTCAGGAAGCAACAGTTAGAACTGGACATGGAACAACAGACTGGTTCCAAATAGGAAAAGGAGTTCATCAAGGCTATATTGTCACCCTGCTTATTTAACTTATATGCAGAGTACATCATGAGAAACGCTGGGCTGGAAGAAGCACGGGCTGGAAGTAGCACAAACTGGAATCAAGATTGCCGGGAGAAATACCAATAACCTCAGATATGCAGATGACACCACCCTTATGGCAGAAAGTGAAGAGGAACTAAAAAGCCTCTTGATGAAAGTGAAAGAGGAGAGTGAAAAAGTTGGCTTAAAGCTCAACATTCAGAAAACTAAGATCATGGCATCTGGTCCCATCACTTCATGGGAAATAGATGGGGAAACAGTGTCAGACTTTATTTTTTTGGGCTCCAAAATCACTGCAGATGGTGATTGCAGCCATGAAATTAAAAGACGCTTACTCCTCGGAAGGAAAGTTATGACCGACCTAGATAGCATATTCAAAAGCAGAGACATTACTTTGCCAACAAAGGTCCGTCTAGTCAAGGCTATGGTTTTTCCTGTGGTCATGTATGGATGTGAGAGTTGGACTGTGAAGAAGGCTGAGCACCAAAGAATTGATGCTTTTGAACTGTGGTGTTGGAGAAGACTCTTGAGAGTCCCCTGGACTGCAAGGAGGTCCAACCAGTCCATCCTAAAGGAGATCCATCCTGGGTGTTCATTGGAAGGACTGATGCTGAGGCTGAAGCTCCAGTACTTTGGCCACCTCATGTGAAGAGCTGACTCATTGGAAAAGACCCTGATGCTGGGAGGGATTGTGGGCAGAAGGAGAAGGGGACGACAGAGGCTGGATGGCATCACCGACTCAATGCACGTGAGTTTGGGTGAACTCCAGGAGCTGGTAATGGACAGGTAGGCCTGGCATGCTGCAGTTCATGGGGTCACAAAGAGTCGGACACGACTGAGTGACTGAACTGAACTGAACTGAACTGAATGTTCTTAAACTCCCACCTCCTGCAGTACTTGCCAGTGTCCTTGGCTGGAGGAAGCACAAGGGAAGATGGCAGGGAGGGTTGTTCAGAGATACTTATGATGCATAAAAGATCCTGTGGGAGTGAATGAATGGTTTACCTGTGGCTTCTTACAAGCACAGGGCATACACTTAAATGGAGGGAGGAAAACGTAACATGGTATCCAGTTTCCCTCTAGGTAAGAAAATCGTTTACAATTAATCCCATCTCTTTGACTTTGTTCTTTCCAGGGCACCATGTTGTGCAAGACTCACCAAGAATGTTCATGCTTGAGCATATCTGCCCTGGATCCTCCTTGGGAGGTTTCTCCTCAACCTTTAAAGCATTCCTGTGCCTACAAGGTTCTCCTGAGCTGACAGTGATGTCAGTGATGTGAAAACTTGCTGATGAAGGAAGATACATGTTTCTTTGTGTAAAAGAGGTGGCCAGGGGGAGGTGCTAATTTGCACTGGTTTTTAGAAATGAATCTGTCAGCATCACAAGAATTTACACACAGGTCTGTAGAAAGGAGGGTTTTTCCAATGGCTCACAAGGTGAAGAATCTGCCTTCAATGCAGGAGATGATGTGGTTTCAATCCCTGGGCCAGGAAGATCCCCTGGAGGAGGAAATGGCAACTCATTCCAGTATTCTTGCCTGAAAAATCCCGTGGATAGAGGAGTGTGGCATGCTACAGTCCATAGGGTCATAAAAGAGTTGGACATGACTGAGCAACTAAGTACACGATAAGGAAAAAAAAAAAAATCCAGGACAAAGGAGACTCCCTTCTTCTGGTTAAAGTGAAGTGAAAGTTGCTCAGTTGTGTCTGACTCTTTGCGACCCCATGGACTATACAGTCCATGGAATTCTCTAGGCCAGAATACTGGAGTGGGTAGCCTTTCCCTTCTCCAGGGGATCTTCCCAACCCAGGGGTCGAATCCAGTTCTCCCACATTGCAGGCAGATTCTTTACCAGCTGAGCCACAGAGTAAAGGCAGGTCATTTATGTAGTAGTGAAGTTTTAGGATCAAGTCAGGGAGAGACAGAATGGGTTAATGATCAAACTCTTCGTTTATGCTGTAGAATACCTATCGCATTTTTCTACAGCAATCTTTTTAACAAATGCACTTTTCTCCCACCAACACTTGTGATCTCAATAATATAGATCAGCAGAACTATCAATATTAAAACTTTTTAATATTCAAATAATGTATTTGCCCTCTTGAGCAAGTAGCCTTAGGGAACAACTCAATTTTATGTTGATGGGATACAGACCAGGTATACCTATAATCTGAATTTTATGGTAGCTGCTGTATAGAGAAGGAAATGGCAATCCACTCCAGTATTCTTGCCTAGAGAATCCCGCGGACAGGGGAGCCTGGTGGGCTGCTGTCCACAGGGTCACACAGAGTTGGACATGACTGAAGCGACTTTTTAAGCATGCATGTATACATTGGAGAAGGAAATGGCAACCCATTCCAGTATTTTTGCCTGGAGAATCCCAGGGACAGAGGAGCCTGGTAGGCTACTGTCTATGGGGTCGCACAGAGTCAGATACGACTGAAGCGACTTAGCAGCAGCAGCAGCAGCAGCTGTATA
Organism: Bos indicus x Bos taurus; assembly: GCF_003369695.1. Lineage (NCBI taxonomy): Eukaryota > Metazoa > Chordata > Mammalia > Artiodactyla > Bovidae > Bos > Bos indicus x Bos taurus. The sequence goes on along the minus strand of NC_040092.1, from coordinate 22,702,174 downwards.
AATATTCACCAACATTTTCTTTATCTCTCTAAGATGATGTAAGGCCCAGCGCAACATTCTCTCCTGTGTGAAAACCAAAAAACATAGCAGATGCGGGCCACACTGCTTAGAAGCCCTTGTAAAGGTTTTTCCTTATGCCTAAACTACAAATGATTTCCTTCTTTTGGCTACCCAGCATGTGGGATCTTAGTTCCCTGACTAGGGATCAAACCTGTGCCCCTGGCACAGGAAGCACGTAGTTTTAACCACTGGACCACCAGGGATGTCTCTAAATCATATGATTTATATTGAACACTGCTTTCCTTCTAGGAGTCCGAAATTTTGGTATGTACCAGGCAGAAGGTGCCTATATGAACAGCTCTCAATAAACACCCTGGATGTTGAGTCTCTAATAAACTGGCTAGTAGTCAACATCTCAGTCATGTTGTCATAAATTGAGACTGGTGGAATTAAAGACATTCTGTGCAACTCCCTGGGAAGGGGACTTTGGAATCTTGAACCCAGTTTCCTGCAGATTCTTCCATAGATCTTTTCCCTTTGATGATTTTGCTTTATATACATATTTTTTGCTGGCCTTGTTTCTGTTCACAAAAGATCAATGGATCTTCAAGCAGAATGTGGTTTTCTTCTCATTTTATCCCTAAACAAACTTTGTGAGTCTATTTAGGATGACCAGACATCACATGAAACATTAAAAATACCCTTAACCCAGTACACAGACAACTTGTGTATTCATGGATTCTGTCTCATTAGCTTCATGGGAACCACGTCCCCCACATCATTACTGGATAGTGGCCTCCAGGATTTTTCAGGAGAAAGGTTTATACTGACTTTTCTCCTATCGCCGTTTTCCTTCTTAAATTTGTTAATGCAAAGCTGAGTTTGAAATTCCTCACAGAACTGAGACATTAGCGGAGGGTGGAAAGATATCCATCCGGCTTCAGCTGATAATGCCTTTAATATGCTGGGAAGCTTTGGACTCTGTGCCTTATGATCAATTATGCAAGTCCATTCTTCCGCGCCTCTGGGCTCAGACGTGAAGTTTTTGTCTTAAGTAGCAAGATCCGGTCCCTATGGCCTTAAGATAGGAGGAAACCACTGAGAACCCACAGACCCCAGGCCAACCCAGCTATGCTCACAGCGTCCAGACCACTGGTCCGAAACAATTTCCTGCAGCTCAAATCTCAAAACAAATTCAGTGCTGGAGGTCTTACCCTTATATCTGCAGGCTACTTTGCTTCTCAAAGGTTTGTTCTGAGCCTCCCTTGTTTTTTCCAAGATTGACCTGCACAGTGTTAAAAACTAAATTAAATGTGTTGCCAGTGTATAAAAACAGAGATTTTAAATCACACTCCAGATTTCTGGCATCTTGTGAAATAATCAGAATGTCTGTCTTTCCAAGGACCACCCATCAACATGAGGATACCTAAGAGAGAGGTTGTCCATTTTTTTTGTCTCTGATGTTTAGCCAACTTCCCTTCACCTCCCTGGCCCTGGCATTTTTTTTTATAGCAGTTTATTTACTTTTGATCACCCTGTATGGCTTGCAGGATCTCAGTTCCCCAACCAGGGGTGGAACCTGGGCCATAGCAGTGAAGGTACAGATTCCTAGCCACCAGGCCACTAGGGAGCTCCCAGTCCTGGCATTTTAATTTCCATTGCCTGATTCTAAAGTTTTACATGGGCATGATTTACACACTGACATGCCTACGAGGAGCCCATGTGTTGATTCTATCACATTTTTTTTTTCACCAAGTCTTCTTTCAAAAATAAATAAAGCCCATTTCAGGATGCCCACAGCAGCCTTCCTGTGGACTTCCCTGGTGGCTCAGATGGTAAAGCGTCTACCTACAATGTGGGAGACCCAGGTACAATCCCCGGGTCAGGAAGACCTGGAGAAGGAAATGGCAACCCACTCCAATATTCTTGCCTGGAAAATCCCATGGATGGAGGAACCTGGTAGGCTATAGTCCATGGGGTTGCAAAGAGTCAGACACGACTGAGTGACTTCACTTTCACTTACAGCAGCTTAGCAACTGCTTACCATATTAATGGCAGGTTTTCTGGCATTAGCCTGCCTGAATTGAGACCTGGCTCTGAAACTTTCCTAAGCACATGTGGGCAAGCCCAGGCACTGCTTTTGTTTCCTCATCTGCAAAATGGGGATAATATTGTTATCTACCTTATAGATGCTTTCCCAGGCGGCATTAATGGTAAAGAACCCGCCTACCAATGCAGGAGACATAAGAGATATAGGTTCAATCCCTGGATTCGGAAGATCCCCTGGAGAAGAAAATGGCAACCCACTCCATTATTCATGCCTGGAAAATTCCATGAACAGAGGAGCCTGGTGGGCTAGAGTCCATGGGGTCACAAAGAGTTGGACACAACTAAGCAACACCCACCTTATTGATAGATAGGTAGACAGACCGATTTTTTTTTTTCAAGACTCTATTTTTCATTTTCCCTGGTAATAGTAATCTTTTTAGGGTTTTGTTTTGTTTATTTTTTGGCCACACCACACAGCTTGTGGGATCTTAGTTCCCCAACTAAGGATCGAACTCAGGCCCATAGCAGTGAAGGTGTGGGGTCTTAACCATTGGGCTCCTGGGGGAATCCCCGTAGTAATCTTCTTTGAAAACAATTGAGCAACAAATTTAAAATAAGGTTTCTAGTGTTTTTGAAGCTTTGTGGGTCATGAATTACTTGGTTGAAGTGTCTACTGATGACAGGGCCCTTTGATAACCCTGAGACTCATGCTACTTTCTGCTAGAACATCAGTGAGAAGCATCAACTCAGACATTCCCCAAATCTTCCTTCTGTGCTCTACTTCTGTCCATTTGCTCCTGCTTGGGACAATGTTACTGTCACCAGCACAGCAGGATTCAGAGAGACCTCGCTGAAGTGGACAGTAAAGGAACAATAGTTTCGGTTTTGTTTTTGTTTTCCAGGGGTTCAGAAACAAAACTCATGCCGAGGATTCAATGGATAAAGAAATAGTTTTGGGAATTCAAAATGGAGCATGTAGTTATCAGAGAGATAGGAATGCATTTGAAGTTGCTGGAAGGACTTCCCTGATGGTGCTGTGGCTAAGACTTCATGCTTCCACTCCTGGGAGCATGGGTTCAGTCCCTGGTCAGGGAACTAAGATCCCACATGCCACCTGGCACACCCCCAAAATAAATAAAACATAAAAAAAAAAAAAAGTAAATGAGGCCCCAAGCAGTGACATAGGCTGGTGGAAGGAAGAGCTTTAAACAGATCTAGTTTAATTCTAGGATCTGTCATGTTCTTATCAGAAAAACCCCTGGCCCCAGGGAGCAATATGGCAGACCTCACGGACACCCAGAGCCAAGGAGCCATTGGCAAGCACATTAAATTTACATAATATTTTAGGGGGGAAAATGGAGACAACCACAATATTTGCCTGGCTTTTTGCCTTCCTTCCTGGCAAACTTACATAGCACTGGCCTGAGCCTTTCAGCTCAAAAATTGGCTTCCAGGCAACTGGGAAGAGCCTAGAAACCCAGCACCTGCGATTGTGTATTTTTATGACTATTTTTTGAGTCGGAGATAAAGTGACTCCGTCTCATTTGTCTCTTATCCAAATCACCGCGGGTTTGGGGGCATCACCTGCTTTCTATATTCCAAAATGTCCCAAGGTTAGAGCAATAAAATCTCTTTTTGCTGAATTCAAGAAACAGGGAGATGAAGGCTGCAGGTGCCAAAACCCATAATGGAATCTGTCTGCAAAGCCACTTGTGGATTGCCTGCTCCCATCTCTGTGTCCCAGATGGACCAGATGCTGGGTGGAGAAAGGGAAGCAAACAGCAGAAAGGAGGACACCTTGTCTACTTTCCCTGGACTTCCCCCATGCCTTCCGTGCTCAGGAAAGTTCAAGAATAGCAGAAAGAATTCTGAACCGTAGACCCAGTGAGGTCACCACTCAGTTCTATAACTCTGGGGTCAGCAGTCACATTGTGTTTTAGTGAAGAGTTTGGAGTTTTAAGGCTAGGGGACCACTTGGGAGATTGGAAACCTCAGGGCTTCTTGATTGTTAATGAACTCTTATCCACCAGAGCAAACACATTAACAATTATTTACATTTAATGATACTGAAATGTATTTCTCAAATCATTAGTGCTTCTAGAACGTGCCTTGTACATAGAAGGAATACAGCAAGTAAATCTGGTTTGATCAAGTGGCATCAATAGATCAATGACAGAAGACATAGATTTGTTGCTAGCGTGGCATGTTTACTGAAGACAGAGGTCGGTGTGGATTGGGCCAAGCACTGAAGTTTGGGTGCATTTTCTCACCAAACACTTCCAACAATGCTCTGCCATGGGTGTTACTGGCACTTTGTTGCACAGATAGAAGGCTGAGAAACATAGAGGTTCACTGTCTCACAAGTGATGGAGGCCAGCATTGAATGGTAACCCCCACATCCAGCCAGCCATCTGCTGGCCTGGCCACCTTCTCCTCCTCATCATCAATTTCAGTCATCCTTACTCCACAGCTGGCCACTTTCATGAAATTCACCAGTTCCAATACCTTCCATAATGGTGTTGGATAGCAAAAAGCCCATTGTTGGAGAATGAAATAGTGGTTGACATCAACATTCAGCACAGCAAGGGAATGAGGACTGGGGGCTCAGGGTTATGACGGCTTGTAAAACAAGACATCCCCACTGAAGGGACAGGCATTTGAGTCCTATATCAAAACCACTAAGGTTTAATATCTGTTATCAGAGGCAGCCATACTCTTCCAAATGACAAAATTGCATAAGGGAACCATTGAAACTCACCCCTCCACCAAACACACACACACACAAAACCAGCCAAGACCCATCCATCATGCCAGGAGACCAGGGGGCAGCCTTTATCTTGCAAACATCACTCTCTGAGTGATTTCCTATTCACTGTGGCCATTTGGGAGGCAATTTGCAAACACCATCATTGCCCCCACCAACTTGATAATAGATATGTTGGCAGCACTGAGAGGCAGATGGGTACAGAGAAATCAAAATAAAGAAGTGTCAAGGCTTCCCTGGTGGCCCAGCGGTTAAAATTCTGCCTTGCAACACAAGGGACACTGGTTCAATCTCTGGTCCGGGAAGATCCCACATTCCTCAGAGCAACTAAGCCAGCACTCTAGAGCCCGTGAGCCACAACTACTGAGCCCACACAATGCAACCAAGGAAGCCTGTGTACCTAGAGCCTGTGTTCTGCAGCAAGAGAAGCCAGACAATGAGAAACCCCTGCGCCTCAAGGAAGAGTAACCCCCACTTGCCACAACTAGAGAAAACCCATGCATAGCAATGAAGATTCAACACAGCCAAAAAATTGCTCAGTTGTCAGTCGTGTCTGACTCTGTGATTCCATGGACTGTAGTCCTGCAGGCTCCTCTTTCCCTGAGATTTTCCAGGCAAGAATACTGGAGTGGGTTGCTATTTCCTTCTCCACAAAAATATAAATAAATCTTAAAAAAAATAAAGTGTCAAGCAGGACGGTGAGTATTTGAAATGACCCAAGAGCAGGTAATAGGAAATAATTCCACCAGATTTTTTTTCTATATCTTACTTTACTCTCCTCAAATCTTTGCAGGGTGGATATTCCCAAGCATCTTTGTTCATGCAACTTCTATGGCTCAGGAGATTAAAGGAGTTCTTTAATGTCTATCTCAGCAGGAGAGACTGATTTTCCTTAACCTAGACATGGATTTTCCAGCTTCTCAATTTAAGGTAAAATCTGGAAAAAGTTTTAAGAGTGAAAGAAAAAGATAATCCTTCTCATAAAAGCTGTTAAATATTGTAAGTGCGATGATATATATAGAATTCCACTGCTGTGTTGGATTACCTGAAATTGGCAACTCTTTTCAATCTTCTCGCATCCTTGCCTGGAGAAGTAGCTGCTAAATTGGTTTTGGTTCCATCAGGTTCCGTGTATTTTGGGAGCATTTTGAAATAAATATCATAAGAATCCAGCAGAGCTTTTAGCAATCCCACACGCATGGAGAGGCAAAAATTACATTCACAGTTGCCAAAAAAAAAAAAAAAGCCAGGACTTGAGGGGCCATGATCCTGAACAGAAAAGAAGCCCCAAGAAGTAAACGCCACCCTCCAATTTTGTTCTCAAAGCATTTGCCAGATTCTTAAATGTACCATGGGGAGCCCTCTGCATCGAAACAACAAACTGCTAAAAAGCAAAGCAGTTTACAGCATCCTTAAGGTATTGAGAAGACAACCTTATGAGACAGGTATTATTTTATCCCACAATACAACAGAGAAAACTGAACCTTAAAGAGCCCATCACTTGCTCAAGGCAATGCAGCTGCCATTTGGCAAAGCCGGGATTTGAATCGGTTTAATTTCGCCTAAAGCACTCTTCCCTTGAAATGCTCCCACTCTCATTTCCACAAAGTATCTACTCAAATGTCATCTTGCAAGAGAAACTTCTTTGAAAGTTTCAGTGTGAGATGGCCACCCATTCTCAATCCATGGCATGTCTTACCCCGTTACCCAGCTTCTTCCCAGCCCTTAGCATCGGGTGGTATGTCTCTGTGGACCAACTGTGTTTACTGCCTAAGTCACTAGACGGTGCCCCTAGACATGGGAGTTGTGTAGTTCACTGCTGTGTCCCCTTGACTAGAACAGAATTTGCTCCCCACTAGATGGGGAAACAGTGGAAACAGTGTCAGACTTTATTGTTTGGGGCTCCAAAATCACTGCAGATGATGACTACAGCCATGAAATTCAAAGACTCTTACTCCTTGGAAGGAAAGTTATCACCAACATCAGTTCAGTTCAGTTCAATTCAGTCACTCAGTCGTGTCCGACTCTTTGCGACCCCATGAATCGCAGCACGTCAGGCCTCCCTGTCCATCACCAACTCCCGGAGTTCACTCAGACTCATGTCCATCGAGTCAGTGATGTCATCCAGCCATCTCATCCTCTGTCGTCCCCTTCTCCTCCTGCCCCCAATCCCTCCCAGCATCAGAGTCTTTTCCAATGAGTCAACTCTTCTCATGAGGTGGCCAAAGTATTGGAGTTTCTGCTTTAGCATCATTCCTTCCAAAGAAATCCCAGGGCTGATTTCCTTCAGAATGGACTGGTTGGATCTCCTTGCAGTCCAAGGGACTCTCAAGAGTCTTCTCCAACACCACAGTTCAAAAGCATCAATTCTTCAGCGCTCAGCCTTCTTCACAGTCCAACTCTCACATCCATACATGACCACAGGAAAAACCATAGCCTTGACTAGATGGACCTTTGTTGGCAAAGTAATGTCTCTGCTTTTGAATATGCTATCTAGGTTGGTCATAACTTTCCTTCCAAGGAGTAAGCATCTTTTAATTTCATGGCTGCAGTCACCATCTGCAGTGATTTTGGAGCCCAAAAAATAAAGTCTGACACTGTTTCCACTGTTTCCCCACCTATTTCCCATGAAGTGATGGGACCAGATACCATGATCTTCGTTTTCTGAATGTTGAGCTTTAAGCCAACTTTTTCACTCTCCACTTTCTCTTTCATCAAGGGGCTTTTGAGTTCCTCTTCACTTTCTGCCATAAGGGTGGTGTCATCTGCATATCTGAGGTTATTGATATTTCTCCCAGAAATCTTGATTCCAGCTTGTGCTTCTTCCAGTCCAGCGTTTCTCATGATGTACTCTGCATATAAGTTAAATAAGCAAGGTGACAATATACAGCCTTGACGTAGTCCTTTTCCTATTTGGAACCAGTCTGTTGTTCCATGTCCAGTTCTAACTGTTGCTTCCTGACCTGCATATAGGTTTCTCAAGAGGCAGGTCAGGTGGTCTGGTATTCCCATCTCTTTCAGACTTTTCCACAGTTTCTTGTGATCCACACAGTCAAAGGCTTTGGCATAGTCAATAAAGCAGAAGTAGATGTTTTTCTGGAACTCTCTTGCTTTTTCCATGATCCAGCGGATGTTGGCAATTTGATCTCTGGTTCCTCTGCCTTTTCTAAAACCAGCTTGAACATCAGGAATTTCATGATTCACGTATTGCTGAAGCCTGGCTTGGAGAATTTTTAGCATTACTTTACTAGCATGTGAGATGAGTGCAATTGTGTGGTAGTTTGAGCATTCTTTGGCATTGCTTTTCTTCGGGATTGGAATGAAAACTGACCTTTTCCAGTCCTTTGGCCACTGCTGAGTTTTCCAAATTTGCTGGCCAACATAGATAGCATATTGAAAAGCAGAGACATTACTTTGCCAACAAAGGTCCATCTAGTCAAGGCTATGGTTTTTCCTGTGGTCAAGTATGGATGTGAGAGTTGGACTGTGAAGAAGGCTGAGCGCCAAAGAATTGATGCTTTTGAACTGTGGTGTTGGAGAAGACTCTTGAGAGTCCCTTGGACTGCAAGGAGATCCAACTAGTCCATTCTGAAGGAAATCAGCCCTGGGATTTCTTTGGAGGGAATGATGCTGAAGCTGAAACTCCAGTACTTTGGCCACTTCATGCGAAGAGTTGACTCATTGGAAAAGACTCTGATGCTGGGAGGGATTGGGGGCAGGTGGAGAAGGGGACGACAGAGGATGAGATGGCTGGATGGTATCACTGACTCGATGGACATGAGTCTGAGCGAACTCTGGGAGTTGGTGATGGACAGGGAGGCCTGGCGTGCTGTGATTCATGGGGTCACAAAGAGTTGGACACGACTGAGTGACTGAACTGAACTGAACTGAACTGAAGCACTCCAAGCATATTGCTGAATCAAAGAAGGAGAAGAGTAAATTCTAGATCTTATGCTCTGATGCTAAGTTGTCAAATCATCTCCATAAATTTTCTAAAAAGACATAGGTTAAAATCACAGTATAAACTGGTGGTCCAGTGGCTAAGACTCCATGCTCCCAATACAGGGGTCCCAGCATTAATCCCTGGTAGGGAAATAGATCCCACATGCCCCAACTAAAGACCCCAAAGGCTGCAAAGAAGCCCAGATAGAGCCAAATAACGAAATATTTTTTAAAAATAAAATTACACAATAAGTCATGGTAGTACTTCTCCACAGTGGCCAAAAGATGGAAGCAAACCAAATGTCCATCAAAGGTTGAATGGATAAACAAAATGGGTTATATTCATAAAATGGAATATTATTCAGCCACTGAAAGGAATGCACACTGGGAGTTCCCTGGAGGTCCAGTGGTTAGGACTCCAATTTTACTGCCCGGGTCCTGGGCTCAATCCTTGATCAGGGAATTAAGGTCCTGCAAGCTGTGTGGGAAAGCCAAAAAAAAGAAAAAAGAAAAAAAGGAATGAAGCATTTACACCTGCTACAACATGGGTAAAGCTCAGAAACACGGTTCTGTTTCTGAACACGATCTGAAAGAATTCAGATACAAAAGACCACATATTGTATGATTCCATTTATATGAAAAGCCCAGAATAGGCAAACCCTTTGAGACAGATTCCCCCATAGCTCAGTCGGTAGAGAATCTGCCTACAAAGCAGGAGAGAGTGAGTGCTAAATCACCTCAATCATATCTGACTCTTTGCAATCCCTGGAACTGTAGCCCATCAGCCTCCTCTGTCCAAGGGATTCTTCAGTCAAGAACACTGGAGTGGGTTGCCATTTCTTCCTCCAGGGGATCTTCCTGACTTAGGGATGGAACCTGCGTTTCTTGTGTCTTTTGCATTGGCAGTGGGTTCTTTACCTTTAGCGCCCCCTGGTGATGGATGCTGTCAGATGAGAATCTATATGTGGTGCAATGCAGGGGACGTGGGTTCAAATCTTGGGTCAGGAAGAGCCCCTGGAGAAGGAAATGGCAACCCACTCCAGTATTCTTGCCTGGGAAATACCATGGACAGAGGAGCGTGGCGGGCTACAGTCCACAGGGTCGTAAGAGTTGGACACGACTTAGCAACTTAAACCACCACCGCCACATTGAGACAGAAAGCAGTCTGTTGGTTTACAGAAATGGGAGAAGAGTTAGGAAACGACCGTTTGATATGTACAGGGCTTTCTTAGAGGCTAGTGAGAACATTTCAGAACTCAATAGAAGGACTTCCCTGGTGGTACGGTGGATAAGAATCTGCCTGCCAATGCAGGGGACATGGGTTTGATCCAACTAAGCCCGTGCACCACATCTACTGAGCCTGAGCTCTAGAGCCTGTGCTCTGCAACAAGAGAAGCCACCACAATGAGAAGCCCAACCACTGCAACTAGAGAGTAGCCCCCTCTTGTCCCAACTAGAGAAAAAAGAATGCAGCAATGAAGATCCAACACAGCCAAAAATTAATTAATTTTTAAAAAGACCCAATAAAGGTGATGATTGCACATCCTCATGAATGTGTTTAATGCCACTGAATTATCCCCTTTAAAATGGTTAATTTTATGTTATGCTAATTTTACCTCAATATTTCCAAATTACGTGAGTCTTAGCGTTAGTCAGAAAAACTCTCCATGGTTCAATTTCTTCATTTATAAACATTTCTAAATATTTAACTGAAACACTCTCATTACGAAATTCAAAACTGATTTAATATATGACATCGGTTTGTAAATTATAAAGCATTACAGCATGCTCATTGCTGTTTCTATTCTCCTCTGGTTCTTGAGAGGGTGATCACCATTTACTTTTTTTTTTTTTTTCCCTTTGAAACGTAGTCTTGATCGATTGTCTGATCAATCCCTGTCTGATCAATAATCTGGGCTTATTTCACTTCTGAAACCAGATTCTTCCTAGCCTTGTAGACTTGCCCCATGAAAGAAAAGCCCCTTTTCGGCCTGCACTTTGAGAGGCTTGCTGATCTCAGATTGGAATGTTCTCCCTATTACAATAGTTTTTTTCCCCTATTACAGTGGTCCCTCTGCCCTATTTCATAATCATTTTGCATAAAGTCTCTCCTTGCCTAAGTCTAGATCGGTTTCTTCTTGACACTGTCTATCTAGGAAAAGGAAGCGTTGATGAAAGGGGACTGGGCTTGAGATGCCATCACTGACAAGGAAAAGCTTGCTCTGGGGTGCATTTTCTCCTAGGGTGCTGCCCTCTTGACCTAAGTACGGTGTGGAGGGAACCATCAAGCCCCCGTCCAGTCAATCCCAAACCTGATTCCTCTTCCCCCTCATCACCCAGCTGTGAAACAAGCTTCTCAGGCCCCAGTATATCCAATAATTCCTCTGAAACTGGACTCCAGAGAGGTGAGAAGCTCTCAGAATCATAGACGGCCACCCCAGATCTCTATAAAACTCTAGATCCTAGCCTGAGAATTCTTTATTAATAAACCATTGGTTGTTATTTGCATTCATTCTTTTTGTGGTCCTCGCGGGGAAGGTTCATTACCTTAGAATGATCCTAGAATTACCTAACTTTCCACTACTGAAAATAAAAACTTTTCATTATTCTTTCATATATTTTTATTGATTCTTTGGTCAATGATGAATTTTTATTCATGTGCTTATTAAGCACTTTTTAATCTCTTCTTTTGAGAATTGCCTTTTTGATACCTGATTGATTTAGAAGGAACAAATCCGGGGGAGGAGCCAAGATGGCAGAGGAGTAGGATGGGCAGAACACTTTCTCCCCAACAAATTCATCAAAAGAACATTTAAATGCTGAGTAAATTCCACAAAACAACTTCTGAATGCCGGCAGAGGACATCAGGCACCCAGAAAAGGAACCCAAGTCTTCAAAAGGAGGTAGGAAAAAATATAAAAGACAAAAAAAAAAGAGACAAAAGAGGGAGGGATGGAGTTCCGTCCCAGGAAGGGAGTCTTAAAAAGAGAGAAGTTTCCAAACACCAGGAAACCTTCTCACTGCCGAATCTGTGCCAAGCTTTGGAAGCACAGAGGGCAACATAACAGGGAGGAAAAATAAATAAACAAATAAAACCCGCAGATTGTGAGCCCTACGGTAACTCCCCCAGCGGAGAAGCAGTGCAGATGCCTGCACATGCCATTAGCAAGTAGGGGCTGGGCGGGGAGGCGCGGCACGGGCTGCATCGCTTAGAGTAAGGACCTGGCCTAAATACCCTGAGCGCTATCTGAGCGAAATAATCTGGGCTAGCAAACCAGACTGTGGGATATCTATCACGCGAAAAGCCAGCCCTAACCTAAGACATCACCAGGCCCGCGCACGGAACAAAGGACTGAACAGAGATAGCCGGCTGCAGACCTTCCCCCTCCGGTGACAGGCAGCCAGAACCGGAAGGGGGCAATCGCAGCCCCAGAGAGACATTATCTATAAAACTGTAAGCAGGCTTCTTTGCTAACTAAAACTTCTTGGGGGTCTGGACAGTCAACATCTGCCTGAGAAGGTGCTCCAGTTGTACACCTAGGTAACCGAGCGGCAGGGAGGCGATAAGTCGCAGCAATCACGCTCGCCAAACACCTCATCACCTGAGCTGCTCAGACCTGGGAAGGGCACAAAACGCAGGCCCAACCGAGTCTGCGCTTCTGAGGACTACCTGAGTGCCTGAACCTGAGCGGCTTGGACCTGGGAGGTGCAGGCAGCCCAGGGCCGGCCACGGATAGTTCCCGGCAGAGCAACCTAGAGCCTGAGCAGTGTGGGCAGGGAGGCTACATGCGCCGTGAGTAGGGGCAGACCCAGTGTGGCTGAGGCACTACGAGCACACACCAGTGTTATTTGTTTGCAGCATCCCTCCCTCCCTCCCTCCCCACAGCACGACTGAACAAGTGAGCCTAAAAAAAAAAAAATAGTGTCCTCTACCATCCCCTTTGTGTCAGGGTGGAAACCAGACACTGAAGAGACCAGCAAACAGAAGAAGCTATAAGAGAGGGAACCACCTTGGAAGCTACAGGCAATAGATTAAAACCCTCTGGTTACTACCGACTACATAGCAAGGGGCCTATAGATCTTGAGAAATATAATTCGGACCAAAGAACTAGCCAAAAATGAACTGAACCCACAATACTCACAACAAAACAAGAGAAAGTCCTAGATATATTTTTACTATTTTTACAATCATTCTTTCTTTTTTAATTAAAAAAAATTTTAAGTCCTCTATTATTCCTTTAATTTTCACTTTTATAACCTATTACTTTGCAAAAAAAAAAAAGACCCTATTTTTTTTACAGCAAACTTCATATATATATTTTTTATAATTTTTTGACCTTGTTTTTTTTTTTTCTTCTTCTTTTCTTTAACATTGTATTTTTGAAATTCCAAACTCTACTCTAGATTTTTAATTTTAGCTTTTTGGTATTTGTTATCAATTTTGTACCTATAGTTTTTTTTTTATAATTTCTGTGACTTTTTTTTTCCTCTGTTTCTTTCTCTTCTTCTTTTATATAACATTGTATATCTGAAATTCCAAACTCTACTCTAGATTTTTAATTTATGCTTTTTGGTATTTGATATCAATTTTGTACCTGTATTTTCTTTATAATTTTTGCGACTTTGTTTATTTTCGTTTGTTTGTTTTTTCTCTCTTTATTTTTCTTCTTTTTTTTAACATTGTATTTTTGAAATTCCAAACTCTACTCTAGATTTTTAACTTTTGCTTTTTGGTATTAGTTATCAATTTTGTACCTATATTTTCTTTATAATTTTCGCGACCTTGTTTGTTTTTGTTTGTTCATTTTTTCTCTTTTTCTTTTCCTTCTTCTTTTCTTTAACATCGTATTTTTGAAATTCCAAACTCTACTCTAGATCTTTAATTTTTGCTTTTATGTATTTGTTACCAATTTTGTACCTTTAAGAACCCAATCTTCAGGACCCATTTTACACTAGGGAGCGAGATTACTGGCTTGACTACTCTCTCTCCCTTTGTACTCTCCTTTTTCTCCACCAAGTCGCCTGTGTCTCCTCCCTAACTCCTCTCTACTCTACCCAACTCTGTGAATTTCTGTGTGTTCCAGGCGGTGGAGAACACTTAAGGAACTGATTACTGGCTGGATCTGTCTCTCTCCTTTTCATTCCCCCCTTTTATCCTCCTGGCCACCTCTGTCTCCTTCCTCCTTCTTCTCTTCTCTGTATAAATCCATGAACATCTCTGAGTGGTCCAGTTGTGGAGTGCACATAAGGAAGTGATTACTGGCTAGCCCACTCTCTCCTCTATTGATTCCACCTCATCTCATTCAGGTCACCTCTAACTCCCTCCTCCCTCTTCTCTTCTCCATGTAATGCTGTGAACCTCTCTGGGTGACCCTCACGGTAGAGAAACTTTTCATCTTTAATGTAGATGTTTTATCAATGGTGCTGTATAGAAGGAGAAGTTTTGAAACTACTGTAAAAATAAAACCAATAACTGGAGGCAGGAGGCTTAAGACCAAACCCTGACTCCAGGGAACTCCTGACTCCAAGGAACATTAATTGACAGGAGCTCATCAAACGCCTCCATACCTACACTGAAACCAAGCACCACACAAGGGCCAACAAGTTCCAGGGCAAGACATACCAAGCAAATTCTCCAGCAACAAAGGAACACAGCCCTGAGCTCCAAGATACAGGCTGCCCAAAGTCACCCCAAAACCATAGACATCTCATAACTCATTACTGGACACTTCATTGCACTCCAAAGAGAAGAAATCCAGCTCCACCCACCAGAACACCAATACAAGCTTCCCTAACCAAGAAACCTTGACAAGCCACCTGTACAAACCCACACACAGCGAGGAAAAGCCACAATAAAGAGAACTCCACAAACTGCCAGAATACAGAAAGGACACCCCGAACTCAGCAATTTAAACAAGATGAAGAGACAGAGGAATACCCAGCAGATAAAAGAACAGGATAAATGCCCACCAAACCAAACAAAAGAGGAAGAGATAGGGAATCTACCTGATAAAGAATTCCAAATAATGATAGTGAAATTGATCCAAAATCTTGAAATCAAAATGGAATCACAGATAAATAGCCTGGAGACAAGGATTGAGAAGATGCAAGAAAGGTTTAACAAGGACCTAGAAGAAATAAAAAAGAGTCAATATATAATGAATAATGCAATAAATGAGATCAAAAACACTCTGGAGGCAACAAATAGTAGAATAACAGAGGCAGAAGATAGGATTAGTGAATTAGAAGACAGAATGGTAGAAATAAATGAATCAGAGAGGGTAAAAGAAAAACGAATTAAAAGAAATGAGGACAATCTCAGAGACCTCCAGGACAATATTAAATGCTACAACATTCAAATCATAGGGGTCCCAGAAGAAGAAGACAAAAAGAAAGACCATGAGAAAATACTTGAGGAGATAATAGTTGAAAACTTCCCTAAAATGGGGAAGGAAATAATCACCCAAGTCCAAGAAACCCAGAGAGTCCCAAACAGGATAAACCCAAGGCGAAACACCCCAAGACACATATTAATCAAATTAACAAAGATCAAACACAAAGAACAAATATTAAAAGCAGCAAGGGAAAAACAACAAATAACACACAAGGGAATTCCCATAAGGATAACAGCTGGTCTTTCAATAGAAACTCTTCAAGCCAGGAGGGAATGGCAAGACATACTTAAAATGATGAAAGAAAATAACCTACAGCCCAGATTATTGTACCCAGCAAGGATCTCATTCAAAATGAAGGAGAAATCAAAAGCTTTTCAGACAAGCAAAAGCTGAGAGAATTCTGCACCACCAAACCAGCTCTCCAACAAATACTAAAGGATATTCTCTAGACAGTAAACACAAAAAAGGTGTATAAATTCGAACCCAAAACAATAAAGTAAATGGCAATGGGATCATACTTATAAGTAATTACCTTATACGTAAATGGGTTGAATGCCCCAACCAAAAGACAAAGACTGGCTGAATGGATAAAAAAACAAGACCCCTACATATGTTGTCTACAAGAGACCCACCTCAAAACAGGGGACACATACAGACTGAAAGTGAAGGGCTGGAAAAATATTTTCCATGCAAATAGGGACCAAAAGAAAGCAGGAGTAGCAATACTCATATCAGATAAAATAGACTTTAAAACAAAGGCTGTGAAAAGAGACAAAAATGGTCACTACATAATGATCAAAGGATCAATCCAAGAAGAAGATATAACAATTATAAATATATATGCACCCAACACGGGAGCACCGCAATATGTAAGACAAATGCTAACAAGTATGAAAGGAGAAATTAACAAAAATACAATAGTGGGAGACTTTAATACCCCACTCACACCTATGGATAGATCAACTAAACAGAAAATTAACAAGGAAACACAAACTTTAAACAATACAATAGACCAGTTAGACCTAATTGATATCTATAGGACATTTCATCCCAAAACAATGAATTTCACCTTTTTCTCAAGCGAACATGGAAACTTCTCCAGGATAGATCACATCCTGGGCCATAAAGCTAGCCTTGGTAAATTCAAAAAAATTGAAATCATCCCAAGCATCTTTTCTGACCACAATGCAGTAAGATTAGATCTCAATTACAGGAGAAAACTATTAAAAATTCCAACATATGGAGGCTGAACAACATGCTGCTGAATAACCAACAAATCACAGATGAAATAAAAAAAGAAATCAAAATTTGCATAGAAATGAATGAAAATGAAAACACAACAACCCAAAACCTGTGGGACATGGTAAAAGCAGTCCTAAGGGGAAAGTTCATAGCAATACAGGCATACATCCAGAAACAAGAAAAAAGTCAAATAAATAGCCTAACTCTACACCTAAAGCAACTAGAAAAGGAAGAAATGAAGAACCCCAGGGTTAGTAGAAGGAAAGAAATCTTAAAAATTAGAGCAGAAATAAATGCAAAAGAAACAAAAGAGACCATAGCAAAAATCAACAAAGCCAAAAGCTGGTTCTTTGAAAGAATAAATAAAATTGATAAACCATTAGCCAGACTCATCAAGAAACAAAGGGAGAAAAATCAATAAAATTAGAAATGAAAATGAAGAGATCACAACAGACAACACAGAAATACAAAGGATCATAAGAGACTACTATCAACAATTATATGCCAATAAAATGGACAACGTGGAAGAAATGGACAAATTCTTAGAAAAGTACAACTTTCCAAAACTGAACCAGGAAGAAATAGAAAATCTTAACAGACCCATCACAAGCACAGAAATTGAAACTGTAATCAAAAATCTTCCAGCAAACAAAAGCCCAGGTCCAGACGGCTTCACAGCTGAATTCTACCAAAAATTTAGAGAAGAGCCAACACCTATCCTGCTCAAACTCTTCCAGAAAATTGCAGAGGAAGGTAAACTTCCAAACTCATTCTATGAGGCCACCATCACCCTAATACCAAAACCTGACAAAGATCCCACAAAAAAAGAAAACTACAGGCCAATATCACTGATGAACATAGATGCAAAAATCCTTAACAAAATTCTAGCAATCAGAATCCAACAACACATTAAAAAGATCATACACCATGACCAAGTGGGCTTTATCCCAGGGATGCAAGGATTCTTCAATATCTGCAAATCAATCAATGTAATACACCACATTAACAAATTGAAAAATAAAAACCATATGATTATCTCAATAGATGCAAAGAAAGCCTTTGACAAAATTCAACATCCATTTATGATAAGAACTCTCCAGAAAGCAGGAATAGAAGGAACATACCTCAACATAATAAAAGCTATATATGACAAACCCACAGCAAACATTATCCTCAATGGTGAAAAATTGAAAGCATTTCCTCTAAAGTCAGGAACAAGACAAGGGTACCCACTTTCACCATTACTATTCAACATAGTTTTGGAAGTTTTGGCCACAGCAATCAGAGCAGAAAAAGAAATAAAAGGAATCCAAATTGGAAAAGAAGAAGTAAAACTCTCACTATTTGCAGATGACATGATCCTCTACATAGAAAACCCTAAAGACTCCACCAGAAAATTACTAGAACTAATCAATGATTATAGTACAGTTGCGGGATATAAAATCAACACACTGAAATCCCTTGCATTCCTATACACTAATAATGAGAAAACAGAAAGAGAAATTAAGGAAACAATTCCATTCACCATTGCAACGGAAAGAATAAAATACTTAGGAATATATCTACCTAAAGAAACTAAAGACCTATATATAGAAAACTATAAAACACTGGTGAAAGAAATCAAAGAGGACACTAATAGATGGAGAAATATACCATGTTCATGGATTGGAAGAATCAATATAGTGAAAATGAGTATACTACCCAAAGCAATTTATAGATTCAATGCAATCCCTATCAAGCTACCAACGGTATTCTTCACAGAGCTAGAACAAATAATTTCACAATTTGTATGGAAATACAAAAAACCTCGAATAGCCAAAGCTATCTTGAGAAAGAAGAATGGAACTGGAGGAATCAACCTACCTGACTTCAGGCTCTACTACAAAGCCACAGTTATCAAGACAATATGGTACTGGCACAAAGACAGAAATATAGATCAATGAAACAAAATAGAAAGTCCAGAGATAAATCCATGCACATATGGACACCTTATCTTTGACAAGGAGGCAAGAATATACAATGGATTAAAGACAATCTCTTTAACAAGTGGTGCTGGGAAATCTGGTCAACCACTTGTAAAGAATGAAACTAGAACGCTTTCTAACACCATACACAAAAATAAACTCAAAATGGATTAAAGATCTCAATGTAAGACCAGAAACTATAAAACTCCTAGAGGAGAACGTAGGCAAAACACTCTCTGACATACATCACAGCAGGATCCTCTATGACCCACCTCCCAGAATATTGGAAATAAAAGCAAAAATAAACAAATGGGACCTAATTAAACTTAAAAGCTTCTGCACATCAAAGGAAACTATTAGCAAGGTGAAAAGGCAGCCTTCAGAATGGGAGAAAATAATAGCAAATGAAGCAACTGACAGACAACTAATCTCAAAAATATATAAGCAACTCCTACAGCTCAACTCCAGAAAAATAAATGACCCAAATCAAAAAATGGGCCAAAGAACTAAATAGACATTTCTCCAAAGAAGACATACAGATGGCTAACAAACACATGAAAAGATGCTCAACATCACTCATTATCAGAGAAATGCAAATCAAAACCACTATGAGGTACCATTTCACGCCAGTCAGAATGGCTGCGATCCAAAAGTCTACAAGCAATAAATGCTGGAGAGGGTGTGGAGAAAAGGGAACCCTCTTACCCTGTTGGTGGGAATGCAAACTAGTACAGCCACTATGGAGAACAGTGTGGAGATTCCTTAAAAAAAAACTGGAAATAGAACTGCCTTATGATCCAGCAATCCCATTGCTGGGCATACACACTGGGGAAACCAGAAGGGAAAGAGACACGTGTACCCCAATGTTCATTGCAGCACTGTTTATAATAGCCAGGACATGGAAGCAACCTAGATGTCCATCAGCAGATGAATGGATAAGAAAGCTGTGGTACATATACACAATGGAGTATTACTCAGCCATTACAAAGAATACATTTGAATCAGTTCTAATGAGGTGGATGAAACTGGAGCCTATTATACAGAGTGAGGTAAGCCAGAAAGAAAAACACCAATACAGTATACTAACGCATATATATGGAATTTAGAAAGATGGTAACAATAACCCTGTGTACGAGACAGCAAAAGAGACACTGATGTATAGAACAGTCTTATGGACTCTGTTGGAGAGGGAGAGGGTGGGAAGATTTGGGAGAATGGCATTGAAACATGTATAATATCATGTATGAAACGAGTTGCCAGTCCAGGTTCGATGCACGATACTAGATGCTTGGGGCTGGTGCACTGGGACGACCCAGAGGGATGGTATGGGGAGGGAGGAGGGTTCAGGATGGGGAGCACATGTATACCTGTGGCGGATTCATTTCGATGTTTGGCAAAACTAATATAATATTATAAAGTTTAAAAATAAAATAAAATTAAATTAAAAAAAGAAGGAACAAATCCCCAAATATTTTAACCCTTTCTTTGTCATATATGAATGAGTCGAAATACAACCGAATTATTTTGACCATGTCAGGACATGTTGATGGTGTAATTTAAGCCTAAGCTCCTTTTAGGAAAGAATATAAGGACATCCCTGGTGGTCCAGTGGTTAAGAATCCACCATGCAATGCAGGTAAACCATTCAATATCACAGTAATCCAAGTCTGTGCCCCAAGCAGTAATGCTGATGAAGCTGAAGTTGAATGGTTCTATGAAGACCTACAAGACCTTCTAGAACTAACACCCCAAAACAGATGTCTTTTTCATCATAGGGGACAGGAATGCAAAAGTAGGAAGTCAAGAAACACCAGGAGTAACAGGCAAATTTGGCCTTGGAGTACAGAATGAAGCAGGGAAAAGGCTAATAGAGTTTTGCCAGGAGAATGCACCCAGTGGAAACACTCTCTTCCAACAACACAAGAGAAGACTCTACACCCGGACGTCACCAGATGGTCAATACCGAAATCAGATTGATTATATTCTTTGCAGCCAAAGATGGAGATGCTCTAAACAGTCAAACTGAACTGAATTGAATTGAACCCAATGGTCTCCCCACAAACTAGGGGTCAGAGATCCCCAAATCATGAAGGTGTTCCTCAAACAAGTGGAATAGGGGAAAAAAAAAACTGTATTTCACTCCCCCCACACCTTGTACAGTCAACCATCAGTAAATATTCCTTTAACAGTTGAATGTGTGGTCATCCTTTCTGATCATCTTTATAAACTCCCAGCCACACTTCAAGGTGGACGGGACGGTCCCCATGATTTGGTGTGGAAGTGGAAGTTCAGAGAGGCCAGCCCAAGGTTGCAGAGCCAGCAAGGTGCAGTCAGGTGTCAGGAACTGAATGCTCTCTGAGAGCGAGGGAGGGATGGAGAAAGAAAGGAAGAAGCATCTTCTGTGGTTTACTCCCTGGAGTCCACCACCACCAGCTCCAGTTTTCACTCAGGAGCCTCTGAAGGGTCAGAGCCATAGTGACAAGAAGCCTGAAACCATAGCAGTGGAAGGACTTCCAGTGGTTGAGACTCTGTGTTCCCAATGCAGGGGGTCTGGGTTCCATCCCTGGTCAGGGAACTAGATCCCATGTGCTGCAAATAAAGTGCTGCACGCCACAGTGAAGACTGAAGATTCCAAGTGCCACAACTAAGACCCGCAGCAGCCAAAATAAAAAAAGTAAAATAAATATATATTTTTTAAAAAAGCACAGCAGTGGAAGGATAAGAGTGACAGAGTAAGGGTGATGCCACCACATCAGGTTATAGGTTCAAAAACCACTTCTGGGTTGGCAAATGATACAGAAGATGCTAAGATGAGCGGGCTGGACCATTTGTCTGTGTTGGCATGGAATTCACAGGAGACAGAGAGATGGTGACATGGGAGAAGGCTAGTAAAGCAGTCCCTTTGCAAAACCAGGTCTGGGTTTGGGCTGAGAGTGGGAGAGGGGTGGCAATGGCCAGAGAGGGCAGCCATCCTCTGTGTCTTCCAGGAGAACCTCTTAGGGAGTGTGTCATTGATGGATTCACATCATAGCCCCATTGCTGGGCTTCGGGTGTGTGTGTGAGTGTGTGTGTGTGTGTTTACCATTCCTCTGATCTCCTTTTCCAAAAAATAAATGACATGCCACAGGACGAAAGCACTGACATTTACACTAATGATGTCAATGACATTCTTGCTCCTTCAATATCATTTGTATGCTGCTCTTGATTCCTGCTACATTCATCCGTGAGGGAGCATAAGTGGAAGGTTCTTTCAAAAACTTCTTAGTAAATTTCTGATGAATGGGAACCCAAATAAGTCCACTATGCTTTTTCTCTAACCTTGAAATGGCAAAGATTGGCAAAGAACTCTGAAACAGTACTCTCTCCCCTTGGGTGGGTTTTGAAAACTGAATTATCCTTTCTGTCATGATACTCCATCCACAAACCATATACCCTTGTCCCATAATAAGAAACTGAAAACAAAACTCAAAGGAACCTAGAAATAACTATAAGCAAGCCATATTAGAAATCAACATTTCCCACATTTTTTGGCTAAAGTAAATAGCATTCTCTGGCCAAGGATGCCAACTCTTTGCATGGCGGTTTGTAATTTGTCAGATTCACCCACTGAATACATGCAGGTTGAACCTCTTTTCTGTGATCTGGCTAATGTCTGGGGCTGCGGTGGCTCTTTCCTCTTTTGACCTAGAAGACAAATAGTAAGACAGGCATTCATCTTCTGCAAAGTTTGACAGAACAGGGCAATTGCCTACCACGTTGTGTATTCTTTGATTAAATTAATCACCAACATTTAAATACCAGAATGTTACATGTTAAAATAGCATCTCTTTTTTTTCCCATTGAAATATGAAAGAGGAATTAATTAGGGGCCCATTTCTTGCATGGAGATGGCTAGTGGACATGAGTGCTGGCTATTCTCTCTCTCTCTTATTTTTTGACTACATAGCTTGTGGGATCTTAGTTCCCTGACTATTGATCAAACCTACATCTCTTGCATTGGAAGCTCAGAGTCTTAACCACTAGACCACCAGTGAAGTCCCTCTCTGTTCTGTTTAGCTGGGGGTACACACAATAGTTTCCTATTGACTGCTTCTTTCATTGAATTCACCTTTCCAACTAGTATTGTATGGAAGACTGTGACTTAGAAGAGGAAAAGTAATTGTACAAATAATTATTTCATTCCATCTGTAGTCCACACTCCAAAGGAAAAGTTAAAGAGCAAGTTATATGTAATGTGGAGGGGGGCGGGATCCTACCTCTTCTCAGTTTCTGACCCCTGGGACTTCTCCAAATACAGTTTGCAGGACGGAGCCCAGGCAGGGCCAGGCAGGTAAGACTTCAGATCTACACTGAGCTTTAAGATTGAAGTCATTTCATGCTCCACTAAAGAGCTTTTCATCACTGCTTGGTCATGTACATATGAATCTGGCTAAATACATCTGTTATCTGAAGCTGGTCTGCTTCAAGAATTCTGTAGACAAGGCCCAGACAAGACATCGTTGTACTGTTAGGGCTTTAAAGCTGTTGAAAGATAATTCTATGGCTAGGAAGGATGCAAACCCTCCTATTTTAATTGTAAGCAAGATGCTGAACTAGAATGACATTCCATTCTCCAGCATTCTCTGAACAGTACGATGCTCCAAGGCAACTGTGCTCAGGTCTGACATGTTAATACACTTGACATTCAACCAATGACGTGATGTTTGTATAGAGTGACACCCATTCGAAGAGGCTGGGACTCATGCCATGCAGCCTGGCCCCTGCCTGCCCTGAGCACCTGCATTAATTCAACTATTCCAGATATAAAGGGGATGTATTGAAATGTTTCAGTTAGAGAAAACACCTGCAGCTTGCAAAAGATGTATACCTCAAGGGCAGCGTGAGGCACAGAAGGATAAATCTGCCTTTTCTTTTATTTCCTCTTCAATAGGCGAATTTTGGAACACTAATAGAATTACTATATCTTCAGTAAATTCCAGCCCATGGTGGCTTCGCTGCCAGGTATGCCTTTTGTATTAACCTTCCTTTATAAAAGCAAAGGAACAGCAACAATGGGTCAGCTAGTCCTTACAAAGCCACATGTGTGTCCCCCATAAAAGCTCTATCATGACCACAATGTGTTGCTCAGCTTCAAGCATGAGGCTCAGGGAAGGGTCCTTTCCATAGCCCCTCATCAGTATCCACAAAATATTAGCAGGTAATTGACAAAGCAACTACTGACTTGTCGCTCTTACTACCTATCAACTCAGTACTTTTACTAACTTTACCAATGAGGTGACTGAGGCCACAAGAAGTTAACGTGTCCCCAAATCAAACACTTCTATCTTTAGCATTAGGAACGAAGCATGAGTCAATGCAAGGGTCAACATCACCGCCATGTCTGTGCCACTGTGGCCACCCAGCCTGGTAGTACCTTCAGATGGTGGCAGCCTTAGCCACCATCAAATAGCAGCCATAGGACACCAATGCCTGAGAATCTGTAGGAAATTCCCAGACCCAAGACAGATAATAAATGATCATTTGAAACCATTGTTTTCAGTAACCAGTTACAACTGGATACTATTAATAATCCAGATTTACCAATGACAAATCTGAGGTTATGGAAAGTTCATTTGCCCCAAATCAAAGACATTTTGATGGAAGATCCAGGAAGAGTTTCCAGTTCCTCTGACCCAGTTGCAATGTTGTTCCCTGTGTTATACACTAGGACTTTGTTGTTTATCCATTCTAGGAACAATAGCTAATAGCTGTCAATCCCGACCTTCCATTCCGTCCCTCCTCCAACCCTTCTCCCCCTTGGCAACCACAAGTCTGTTCTCTCTGTCTGTGAGTCTTTTCTGTTTCATAGATAAATGTGTCATATTTGAGATTCTATATATAAGTGATATCATATGGTATTTGTCTTGCTCTGACTTACTTCATTTAGTATGATAATCTCTAATTGCCTCCATGTTGCTGCAAGTGGCATATTTTGTTCTTTGTCGTGGCCGAATAGTATTGCAGTATATATATGTGCCGCACCTTCTTTATCCACTCATCTGCTGGTGGACATTTAGGTGGTTTCCACGCCTTAGCTATTGTGAAGAGTGCTGCTATGAACATAGGGGTGCACGTATCTTTTTGAATTAGAATTTTGTTTGGATATATGCCCAGAATTGCCAGCTCATATGGTAGTTCTATTTTCAGTTTTCTGAGGAATCTCTATACTGTTTTCCATAGTGGCTGTACCAATTTGCATTCCCACCAACAGTGTAGGAGGGTTCCCTTTTCTCCACACTCTCTCCATCATTTGTTATTCATAGGCTTTTTGATGATGGCCATTCTGATCAGTGTGAGGTGGTACCTCATTGCAGTTTTGATTCACATTTCTCTAATAATTTCTAGCTTTCTTTCTTATAAGAATACAATATATAATATATTAAGATATAGTATACATAATATGTGTTCATCAATTCTTTATGCTATCCTTAAGTCTTCCAGGCAACAGTAGGCTGTTAGTACTTAAGATCTGGAGGAGTCAAAAATTAAAAGCAAATTTTCAACTGCATGGAGAGCCAGTGCACCGAAGTCTCTGTTGTTGTTCAAGGGTCAACTGTAATTTGTTTCCTAATTAGAGTTTATCACACCTGTTTATGTAGGAAACCATAAAATCGGCTCCCAGATGCTAATAATAAATGATGTCAGCACAAACGCAATCCTCCATGGGTCTCCAAACAGCTGCACTGGCTGAAATTAATTTTGAAGACATCCATAGATTACAGTGATTTTAATCTTCAGAGTAGGGGGATTAGTTTCCTCTATAGAGTGAAGAATCATGCCTCTCTTCAACTATTGGAAAGAATAAATGGTCCACAGAAGAGAAACCAAGAGCACACACTCTACAGCCCAATTTGTTTCAAATCCAAGACCTGTCACTTCTGCTTGTGACTTTGGACTATTTGTTTCTCTTTCTTTTTAAAGTAACTTTATTTATTAACTTATTTTTGGCAATTCTGGGTCTTCGTTGCTGTGTGGGCTTTTCTCTAGTTAAGGTGCATGCGGGCTATCCTAATTGTGGTGCATGGGCTTCTCATTTCAGTGGCTTCCCTTGTTGTGAAGCATGAACTCCAAGGTACAGGCTCAATAGTTGAGGTGCATGGACTTAGTTGCTCCGAGGCATGTGGGTTCTTCCTGGACAAGGGATCAAACCCTCGTCTCCTGCATTGGCAGGTGAATTCTCTATCAGTGAGCCACCAGAGAAACCCTATTTTCTTTTTGTAGTAGCAGCTTCATTGAGCTATAAATCAAATACCAAAAATAGTGCCCTCTAAAAGTACACAGTTTAATGGGTTTTTTAGTAAAGTCAGGTAATCATCATCATTAATCACAATAATGGTGGTTGATAATCATTTTCAGAGCTTCCCAAAGAAACCCTGTACCCAGCAGTAGTCGCTCCACACCCCCACCCCCACCCCACCTTCAGCCTGCAACTATTAATCTACCTCCTGTCTCTATGGACTTGGTTATGCTGGAGACTTTGTATAAGTGGAATAAGACAATACTTTCCTTTTGTGTCTGGATTCTTTCATTTAGCATATTTTCAAGGTTCATCATGGTGGAGCATGTGTCAGAGGCTTCCTTGGTGGCTCATTCTGTAAAGAATCCACCTGCCAGTGCAGAAGATGAGGGTTCAATCCCTGGATCAGTAAGATCATCTGGAGAAGGAAATGGCAACCCACTCCAGTACTCTTGCCTGGAGAATCCCATGGACAGAGGAGCCTGGCAGGCAATAGTCCATGGGGTCACAAAAGAGTCAGACACGACTTAGTGACTAAACAACAAACAACAAAACAGCATATATCAGAACTTTATTTTAAAAAATATTTATTTATTGGCTGTTCCAGGTCTTTGTTACGGCGTGTAGGATCTTTAGTTGGGGAATGTGAACTCTTATTTGTGGCATGTGGGATTTAGTTTCCTGACCAGATATGGAATCTGGATCCCCTGCATTGGGAGAGTGGAGTCTTAGCCACTGGACCACCAGGGAAGCCCCAGAACTTCATTGATGTCATGGCTGAATAATATTCCAGTGGACCAATGTATTGGTCCACGTGGTTATTTCTCCATTCATCAGTAGACGGACATCGGGTTTTTTTCACTTTGGGCTCTGATGAATAATGCTGCGGTGAACATCCCAGTATATGTTTTTGTGTGAATATGTATTTTCAATTTTATCAGGTATGTTCTAAGGGTTGCAGTTGCTGGGCTGGGCATCTTCTTCATCTCTTGGGGCCTTTGTTTCTCCATCTATAAACAGACACAGTGATGGTGACTTATCCATAGGTTTGCTGGTAAGAGTAGGTAAACTAAATCTACTAGCATTTGGGACATGTTTCTATAGCAGTAAATATTTATGACATGTCCTTATCAACATGTCCTTATCACCACATGTTCACCAACCAGGAAGTTCTACCAAATTCCTCCTTTTGAGTTTTTATGGAGGCTTTATTACACAGGCATGATTGAGTAAATCCTTGGCCATTTGCTGTTGATTCCTTCTCAAGCCTGCCACTCCCCCCATCCCCTCACCCCTCAACATGACCTACCCTCCAAGAAATCAGAGGTCAGGACTGAAATTTCCAACCCTCTAATTTTGGTTGGTTCCCTTGGTAAGCAGCCGCATCCTGAGGTGTGGTCCAGAGGCCACATGATCTGTGGATGATTAAAGATTTCTATTATATGCACTCATTTGATACTGTCCTTTAATTGAAGCTCCAGTCACATCTAAAAGAAATCTTGTCATTAGACTTTTGTTTGTTTTATTGTTCTGAGAAATGGGGTATCTCCTGCTATATCAGTGAACAAGGATGGCACAACCATCAGTGACTGCAGCCCTCCAATGCGAGTTTGTGAGTCCTAAGGGCACTCAGGAAGGAGAAGAATATCTGTGATCTAGCAGCCATCAGGACTGCAGCCACTCCCTATGGTGAGCCTCAAGGAAGTTCAGGACGTATGAGAAAACACAGGATACTGGCCCAAGATAGCTGAGATGCATATAAGAGGAATGATGTCAGTGAGCCCAGACTCTTTCATCTTGCTATACATAGAAAAGCAGTAAATTCCTTGACTTGAGGAAGTTAAGGTTTCCTGATTTCCTTTAATTAACAATAATCTTTTGATATTCAGACTACCTGCCCTTTGTGGCAAAACTTCTATATAACCTGGCTCCTCTTCTCCCTCCTCAAAGCAGTTCTCTCAGATTTACTTGAGATGCTGCCTCCCAGACCTGAAATCCTAAAAATTCCCACCAAATAAAACATAACTCTCAACTTTGAAGTTCTGGATATTTTATAAGTTGACAGTTTAATAAAAAATATATGCTTCATCTTTGGAGAAGCTTTAACCCTTCAGTGTAGCTGACTGGATGATGACACAAATATTCCCTTAAGTGCCTGAAAGAATTAATAAAACTCCCTGGAAATGTCCATACTTTTTAGTTATAGCTACAAGAGTATCAAGAAAGAAATGCTTCACCAAAAATAAGAATAATGTTGACTAGAAAGAACTGAAAATAGAAAATGGCCATACACACAAAATCCAAACAGATTGCTTCAATGGCAAATTTATGAAAAAGGAGAAATAACATAAAATACTCATTATCAAATTAGCAAACCCTCCAGATCTTTCTGGATTTCTAAACCATATTCCACTAGAATCATCTGTGCTTTGAAACATCCTGTTTGCTTACTCAATGGCATCTCTGGAGCCAGATTTTTATTCAAAGAGCTGCATACTCCTGGCAACTTGTGCAAAAAGAAAAAACTCTGGAGTCCTCCCAGATGGGTTCCTGCATTCCTGCAAGAATCCTGACACTTGGGAAATGGCCTCATCTTCTGTCTCCCCTGGATTCATGATGGATGAAATACACAATCACTTCTCAAGTCTTTGCCCCTGTTGCTTTCTGTGTGTATACTGTTTTTCTCACCCCGACCTTGAACTGATACCGAGTAGGACCCCATGGGGCTCCTGGGCACAAAATCCTTTCTGTGTCCCCCATTTCTTGACTACAGAACATAGGCTTCATTCAGTCTCCAAGACCTTCCCTTAGTTCCAAAGGGCAGGTTCAGACAGCTTCTAATCAGGGAAGAGAGGGGATGCAGAGACAAGGCAGGAGCAATCAAGAAACAATAGTGCAGCCTTGGGTCAGGGTCCTGGTTCCCCCTCAGGGGATACACAGAACAGTATCTTTGAGCTGTTTTGCAGATACTGAAATGAAACCCCCCACCAGGTGGGAGAAGTTAGCTGTATGCTGCCCATCAGCATGTAGACCCCAGACTGGCTGGAACCAGAAGGTTGATGATGCTGACTCCCACTTACCTCATCACCAACCAATCAGAAGAAAGTCCACAAGCTGATCACACCCTCCTCTTTGAAACATTACTATAAAACTTATTTTCTCCTCCAGGTGGGAACACACAGTTTTGAGGGCATTAGTCCACTGTGGCCCCCTTGCCTAGCAAAGCAATAAAGCTATTCTTTTCTATTTCACCCAAAACTCTGTCTCTGAGATTTAATTTGGTGTCAGGTGCAGAGGTTGGATCGGCATCAGAACCCTATGCCCATCTCCTGGATTTGCAGGTGGACCTCATCTTATTTTCCTAGGAATCTACCTATAAACCAAGGCAGGGATGAGGGGTTCAGAGTCTATCTGTCTATGATGACTTTCCCTGCAGTGCTAACCCTTCAACCTGGTCCTTTCAGCATCCTAGTCCATCCTTCCTTACTAAAGGAATCCCCACTTGGGGTACAACAGCCCCTAGCTGTTAGCCTCAAGCTGTGAGGTCAAAGCCCTCCATCTTGTCACCTTCCCCAAGGGGAAGAAGGCACTGGCTCAGGGGAAACTCAGAAACTACACTGGGGGAGGGGGGTGGCATTTACACTGCTAAACCCCTTCCAGTTGGAAAATTCCCAGCATGAATCCATCATTCCAGTGATGGGTTGGGGGAAACCCCGATGTCCACACGTCCTTGAAAAATAGGAGAGAACAATGAAAATCAGAGAGCATGAGTTTGAAGAGCTCTGAACTTGAACTTTTGCAGATTCTCCTAGGAACTCTTTCTCCCAGGTGGCTGGGCCAAAAGTTAAGCCTTAAAATGAAATTTTGGAGTCTGCAATCCCGCACATGGACTAAAAATCGATCATGAATTGTGTAATAAACTTTAGCCTTTGGCATTTCACAATTTCAAAACTTTTATTGAACCAGCTATATTTATAGTTTACCTTCTAAGTTATTTGTGTTCATTTTATAATTTGTATAAACATTTTGCAAAAGGAGTTTTACATAAACCTCTGATTCTGGGAACAGGGCTGAAATTTTATGATCTTTGTTATGTGTAAATTATATTTGGATTTTGTTCAATATTTTTATTTTCAAAATGATTTCCTTTTTTAAAACTTTATTTCTGAAGGAAAATATCCTATTTAATTATTCTTTAGTAAGGACCCTTGGTATGTGAATTAGCCTGCCACTCATGATCCTGTAAGCATTCTTTTCAAAAAATCTTTAAAAATAAAAAGTACTTTCATATTTAACTGTCATTAGTATGTGGGTTGGGGACTCACGTTGAAAATCCGTAGAAGAGGAATTAAATGTACTGGAAAAACTTATACTAGAATCAGTCTTATTGATCAAAATCATATTTAATAACAATAATTTGTCTTTTACCTATGAAATAAGAAGCATTTTTTAAAATGAATGCTAACTATTGGCTAGAAATATGAACATTTTCAAATTATTCATCACTGTTGTGAGAAAATAATAATAATAATGAAAACAGCATACTGCCAGGCTCCTCTGTCCATGGAATCCTTCCAGCAAGAATACTGGCATGGGTAGCCATTCCTTTCTCCAGGGGATCTTCGGAACCCAGAAACTGAACCCAAGTCTCCTGCATTGCAAGCAGACTCTTAACCTTCTGAGCCACTAGGGAAGCCCATCTAAGAAGCCCATGAATCCCTTATAATGGCCCAGGTTCTTGGCTATATTCTGAATTCTTCAGATAGTCATTCACTGAATCTCACAACAATCTCAGGAGATAGCCACTGTGTTACTATGGCTTCCAGGTTCCAGATGAGGAAACTTCCAGATGAGGAAGCAGAGAGTAGTTGGGTAATATGTTTTGGGATCACAGGATTAATAAATGACAGAATAGGTCTTTAAATCCAGGCAGAGTTGCTCACATATTGTTCTCATGACCTCAAAATTTGTCCAATACATCTAAAAAATTGTGTCATTACACATAAAGAGCTTGACATCATCATGAGCCTTTTGCTATTTTAAATAATGCCACCACTTCTTGAATAATCCTCTTTGTTCTCAGATGCCAGACCAGCACTACCCAGTATAACACAATGTACAAACTTAGAAAACATCATTTTTTCCATGCTTCTGTCAATAAATGTTCACATTATATTGATTTTGTAAGACTGGAAATCTTTCCTATTGTCTGCTGGAAAATAATCTGAATAAATAACATATGAATGTGACTACTTTCTCTTATAAATGGCCCAGTTGTACAACCAGCACAACTGTTTATGGCAGTCTGCTTATTGGACCTGAATCATTAAAACATACCGATCTGGTACACAAATATGTACATCTCAATTGCTAGTTTAAAATTACCTTCTATAAAGTTATAACTGTGTACCTTTTCACCAATAGGATTACTCCAAATATGGATATTACTACATTTTTTGTCCGATCTTGCTAAATACATTTCACTTTTTTAAAAAATGAATTTTCCTGATAACTTCTGAGATTGAGAAGGATTGTGTGTAGATCCTCTTGGAAACCTGATTGAAATATGCAATTGGGTAAACAGTCATTGACACAATCAGGGAATTTGAACACAGTCTGGATATCTGAAGATACTAAGAAATCATTGTTAATTTTATTTAAGGTAATGATGATGCTATAGTTGTTTTTTAGTCCTCTTTAGAGATGCAGCCTAAAGTATTTACTAATAAAATGCTCTGATATCTGAAATGTTTTTTTATTAATATTCCAGGTGGAGTGAATGCAAAGAAACAAGATTAGTAAATTGATATAATTGTTAAAACAGAATAGTGAGTAAATGGAAGACCACTTACATATTTCTCCATTTTGTAAAGTATTTATTTATTTATTGGGCTGTGTTGGTCTTAGTTGCAGCATGCAGGATCTTTGCTGCATCATGCAAGATCTTTGATTGCAGTGCACCCAGTCTCTAGTTGTAGGCATGGGCTCAGGAGTTGCAGCTCAGTTGCTCTGCGGTATGTGGGATCCTAGTACTCCAACCAGGGATCAAATCTGCATCCCCTATATTGCAAGGTGGATTCTTAACTACTGAACCACCAGGAAAGTCCCATATCTCTCCAGTTTTTTTTTTTTTTTTTTTTGATGTTGAAATTTTCCATAAGAAAGGAATGTCACATTTTCTGTCCTTGAAGAGAATGAGATAACACTAGGTAATTAACAGAAGCAAGACAAGAACATTCAAATAAGTGTAATGGAAGTTAAGTTTTACGTTTAAAAAACTGTAGACTTTGATGGATCTAACATGTCATCTATTAGGATGATACTTGTAGAGCATGCCTGGGCAGGAACAGGAAACTCCTTATTCAAAACATTTTTTTATGCTTCTCTCGTAGCAGTGAAAGGTTGACTATGTTATATCCTATAAGGATTTCTTTCCTGCCATACTTTTATGTGGAGAAAAACATAAGTAACTACACAGAGATGTGGAAATTAATTGATAACTTGAAGACTATTCCCCAGATTTTCATGGGCCCGTGTGTTTCCATCTGATCTTACTCTGTTTAAGCTCTTGAATGATGTCATGTTTAGAGCAGGATCAAGAGCCTGGCTAGAGTTAATCTAGGGCCAATCTTTCTCATTCATTTTTTTTGCTTTCCATCACAGAACTTACCTTCTGCTCACTATGTTACAGGCATTGTGTTGGTACTGGGGCTGTAGAGCCAGATCACAGCATCTTTACAAACACAGTAAGTCCCCTACGTACAAACCTTTAGGATGCAAACTTAAAAGAGGCAAAGCTTCCCCTGCCAGCTGTTGTACTGTGTACTACTGTACTTTTCAAAGTACTGTACTGTAAGATTTAAAATATTTTGTTTGTGTTTGTTTTTTATGTGTTAATTGTGTGAAAAGCATTATTAAACCTATTACAAGGCAATACAAGGTGATGGACAGGGAGGCCTGGCGTGCTGCAGCCCATGTGGTCACAAAGAGTCGGATACGACTGAGTGACTGAACTGACTGAACTGACTGACTGGCAATGCAATACTATATAGCTGATTATGTTAGTTGGGCACCTAGGCTAACATTGTTGAACTTACAAGCAAATTGGACTTACAAATGTGCTCTCAGGAGGCAACTCGTTCATAAGTAGGAAACTTACAGTATTTCATGATTTTTTGTTTGCTTATGTTTTTTTAATCCTCAAAACTAATTTGCATTTATTGTTTGCAGATTTTTTGATAATGGCCATTCTGACTGGTGTGAGATCATACCTCATTATAGTTTTGATTTGCATTTCTCTAATGAGTAATGTTAGGTCCATACCATTTCTGTCCTTTATCGAGCCCATCTTTGCATGAAATGTTCCCTTGGTATCTTTAATTTTCTTGAAGAGATCTCTAGTCTTTCCCATTCTGTTGTTTTCCTCTATTTCTTTGCATTGATCACTGAGGAAGGCTTTCTTATCTCTTCTTGCTATTCTTTGGAACTCTACATTCAGATGCTTATATCTTTTCTTTTCTCCTTTGCTTTTCGCTTCTCTTCTTTTCACAACTATTTGTAAGGCCTCTGAGCGCCAAAGAATTGATGCTTATGAACTGTGGTGTTGGAGAAGACTCTTGAGAGTCCCTTGGACTGCAAGGACATCCAACCAGTCCATTCTGAAGGAGATCAGCCCTGGGATTTCTTTGGAAGGAATGATGCTAAAGCTGAAACTCCAGTACTTTGGCCACCTCATGTGAAGAGTTGACTCATTGGAAAAGACTCTGATGCTGGGAGGGATTGGGGCAGGAGGAAGAGGGGACGACAGAGGATGAGATGGCTGAATGGCATCACGACTCGATGGACATGAGTCTGAGTGAACTCCGGGAGTTGGTGATGGACAGGGAGGCCTGGCGTGCTGCGATTCATGGGGTCGCAAAGAGTCGGACACGACTGAGCAACTGAACTGAACTGAACTGAATGAGTAATGTTGAGTATTTTTTCATGTGTTTATTAGCCATCTTCATGTCTTCTTTGGAGAAGTGTCTGTAGATCTTCTGCCCACATTTTGATTGGGTTGTTTGTTTTCCTGGTATTGAGTTGCTTATATACTTTGGAGAATAATTCTTAATTTTTTCATTTGCTATTAATTTCTCCCATTCTGGGGGTTGTTTTTTCACCTTGCTTATAGTTTCCTTCATTGTGCAAAAGCTTTTAAGTTTATTTAGGTCCCATTTGTTTATTTTTGTTTTTATTTCCATTACTATAGGAGGTGGGTCATCATAAAAAATGTACAAATTCATTTACAATATTGTAAAGTAATTCTCCTCCAGTTAATATAAATGAACCCATTTTAAAAACTAAATTGGAAATAAATGTCACTGTTACCAAACTGGTCAACTGAACCAATAAGAAAGCAGGGCTAGCCAATAAGACGTCACAAACATGATTTCTCTTGGCTTGATCAAGGGGAGAGGATAAGTATTCGAAGGTAGTAGGCTTGATCTTTCAAAACAAATGTTGAAGATTTGTCATGTCAGGTGTCGCAGCACCAGTATTTTCTTCTCCCCAAAGAGCCAAGACAGATAAAGTTGCCCCCAACCAGCAGCTGGGGGGAAGGGGCTGTCCACTTCCTTGGCTACACCCCAGGAGGCTTCCCACACTGCCCAACATGGAGCAGGGGGAACTTTATCTAATCAAGATGCACCAGAAAGGCAGCAATTTGTCTTTAACAAGCTCCCTTTCAGAGAGGACTCCCACAGGGATGCAGAAAAGGAAGGACAACTACATCTCAACAGTCCTTGGAGGAGGGAAGTTACTATTTCATGGTCCAGCAGGAATAGGCTAGGGATGCTGCTGGCAAACAAAGAGTGGAAGTGATGCCTTTAGAAAGATGAACAACAATAGGATCCAAGATTTAAAACAGTGCAGTAAGTGAATATTCATTGGAAGGACTGATGCTGAAGCTGAAGCTCCAATAATTTGGCCACCTGATGCGAAGAGCTGACTCACTGAAAAAGACCCTGATGCTGGGAAAGACTGAGGGCAGAAGGAGAAGGGGGTGACAGAAGATGAGATGGTTGGATGGCATCACCAACTCAATGGACATGAGTTTGAGTAAACTCAGGGAGATACTGATGGACAGAGAAGCCTGGCATCCAGTCCATGGGGTCACAGAGTTGGTCATGACTTAGCAACTGAACAACAACAGCAAAGTGATACAGCAGAGGATTCTGAGGAATTACAATGAAACTGAAATTGATCTATGATCAGGTCCACAAGGAATATGGTACTTGACTGTATGTTTCTCCTCCTCATCTTCCTCCTCCTCATTATTATTACTATTATTATTTTGTTGGTGGTAGAGTCTATATTTTTTTTAATTTAATTTTCTTTTTCTTTCCCTTTTTTTTTTTTTTTGCTTTTCATTTTCTTTTCTAGTACTTTGTTTTTTCCTTTGTGTGCTCTGTTTTACTTTTTATTTTCTTTACAAACCCTTGTGTCCGAGGGCTGACTTTCAATAGATGGCAGTGAGGGAGCTGCTCTGCTACCTACTAAACCCCGACCCAGAAGCAGGTCATCTACTAACGGTTTAGCACCAGGTTCCCCACGAATGTGCGGTGTGTGACAGGCAAGGGGGCGGACGCCTTTCCTGCCATGCCCAGTGTCCCAGGACGAAGGGCTCTCCACGCCAGACCCTGGACAGGGGCAGCGAGGATGGCTGGGGACAGGCTATCTGAGGCCAACCGAGGCTCCAGGGGCCTGGGCGCAATTCTGATTTAGAGGCATTCAGTCATAATCCCACAGTTGGTAGCTTGGCCCCATTGGCTCCTCAGCCTAGCATGTTGTATTTTTTAGAAAGATTTTTTTTTTTCATTTTTAAAGTCTTTATTGAATTTGTTATAACACTGCTTCTGTTTTATACTTTGGTTTATTGGCCACAAGGCATGTTGGATCTTAGCTCCCCAACCGGGGGATTGAACCTGCACCCCTTGCATTGGAAGGTGAAGTCTTAACCACTGAACCACCAGAGAAGACCCTGGTGGAGTCTATTTTAATCATTTATTTAATATAAGAATTCCTGGGGATCCAAGCAAGCAAAATGCACGTTAAAGATTTACACCCAATCTCACTATACCCTCTGCTCTTTAGCTGCCATGAAGACACACTTTGAGGTACCACTGTGTTGTGCCCCCCTCCATCAGCAACACAAATGCCCACTTCTCATCAGTCCACTCACCTCTCTCTGAGCAAAGAACCACATCTCACACAAAACAGGCTTCTATCAGAGAAACAGATGAGCTTGTTAATGAAGGGGATGAAAATTGGAGCCATAATGAGCTACTGTGTCATAAATGAGTACAAATTACATTGTCAGTGCTATTTACAATTTCACATGGCACAGAGCCCTGTAATTATGTCTATGCAATTATTCCGTTCAGAGGACTTTTCAGTAAGGGATTCTCGCCATGGCCAAAATGCATTTGGAAGCTTCTGTGGTGCACGGAAGTTAGAACCAGCCCTGGAAGGATTCATCACTACATATTTAGAAGCAAATTTGTGAGCAAAGGCTCTAAAGATGGGTCTGGACCTTAAAAAAAGGCGGGGGGGGGTTCAAAGTTTGGAGACCTCATAAGTGGCCATGGACAGTATGGTCATGAGGTCAAAATACTGAGTTGATTTCCAAATATTCACATGGTCGTATCAGCAGAAGCAAAATCTTGGACCTCACCTACATCTACATGTTTCTGCCACCTTTGGAAGTCTCTTCAGAGATAGATTTTTTTACATATGGTGGTGGTTTAGTCACTAAGTCATGTCCAACTCTTGCAACCCCATGGACTGTAGCCCAATAGGCTCCTCTGTCCATGGGATTTCCCAGGCGAGGATACTGGAGTGGGTTGCCATTTCCTTCACCAGAAGATCTTCCTGACCCAGGGATCGAACCCAGGTCTCCTGCACTGCAGGCAATTTCTTTACCAACTGAGCTACCAGAGAAGCCCTTTTTCACATATAACCCGTAAATATTTTAGTACATGTTTCTGAAGGCTATCAACCATGTTTTAAAAGCATCATCACAATACCATGTCACGCCTAAACTGATGCACAATAATTTAAATCATCCTGTACCTTGTCAGAATTCAAGTTTCCTCAAATGTGTGAGCCTGTTTTTTAAATCCCTGCTATAGCATAGGTGATTTTGTGTTTCATTTCCATAGATTAGGATGCCAGCCTTTTATTCCACTTTGGTTCCCCGAAACGCAGCAAATCCCGTCATTAAATTCACCTTTGCCAAACTGCCCGTGGCTGCTGCATCCCTAAACCGTTCAACAGGCGGAACACGGCTTAGTTTATTCTAAAAGATGAGCTTTGTTACCATTCTGGTAGAAAATTAAAGCACTGACTGAAAGAAGTAAAATCAGCTTTTGTTATAATAGAAGTGAATGTGAAGCTTCCAGCTAATGTAACAAAGGTAAAATTTACAATAGCAGGGAACAAAAGTGGACGATAGAATTGTCTCAACCTATGGAATTTCTGGGGGCTTTCCCAAATGACTCAGTGGTAAAGAATCTGTCTGCCAATGCAGGAGACTTGGGTTCTATCCCAGGGTCAGGCAGATCCCCTGGAGCAAATGGCAACCCACCCCAGTATTCTTGCCTGAAAAATCCCATGGATAGAGGGGAGCCTGGCAAGGTACAGTCTATGGGATGGCAAAGAGTTGGACACGATTGAGCGACTAAGAACACGTGCGTGGAATTTCTGGGGAAACATCCCACGAACCCAGACGTCATGAGACAATGCTATTGATGGGCCAACATGAATGGTATGAGTCATATAGCATCTAACACCTCTGATTCTGGCACAAGAGTTAAGAACAGGGAGTCTGCACTGGGGGATTCTTAGATAATCCTGTCTGGACAGTGCCTTCCTCACTTTCATTGCTCTTTTTTTTTTTTTTGGCTGTGCCATGCAGCATGTTCCCCAACCAAGGATCAAACCTGTGCCTCCTGCACTGGAACCTGAGTCTTAACCACTGGATCACCAAGGAAGTCCCCTTCCTTGCTTCCTGGATGCAGTGGAGCGCAAATCATTTAAATGAACCAGCTCACTGGCTCCAATTCTGGGTAGGAGGTAGCTGGAAAAGAACAATAAACCAAAGCATCCTCAAAGACTGTCCTCTTTCCTCAACTGACTTAGAATCAGAGCTCTCAAAGCCTGCCTCATAAGCGGTCTTATTGACAGGTGGTCAGGCCATCAACACTCATACCCTCAAGCACCCAATCCATTTCTGTTTCTAGAACAAGCTAGCCTGTTCGTGCCCCGGCTGTTGCCCCTGTCTGTGCTCTTCCTGGACCTCCTGCCTGGGTCTGGTTCCTTTCGAATCTTCCCTCCAGGAGAACAGCATCCCTGTTTCACCCCCTGCAGGAGGCTTCCTAGACCTCTCTGACTACGGCTGCTCCATCACCCCATTCATATGTCTCTCTCTGTCTATCAACTTTTTTCTGAATCCAAGCCCAGTTTGCTTGCAGCACAACAAGGCAGATGACGTGTTGAGGCAAGAAATAGCGACTTTATATGGAAAGCCAGGCATCTGAGAAGATGCTGGGCTAGCACCCTAGAGTACTATCTTATGGGATCTGGATGCCAGTTTCTTTTATAGAAAACAGAGGGGGAGGAGGTGAGGAAGTAAAGTAAAAAAGGCTATAAATCTCACAAAATATCACCTGGGTTGGCCAGCATTGGGGAGGGGATGTGTTCATTTCTTTCTTCCTGCAGCCATTCCCAGGTGGGCAGGGTCAGAATGTCTCCCTGTGAACTGAACAAAGGCTCTTTAGTTTAACATTCTGGCAGAGGGGGCAGGTTCCCCAAGGCAGGCCATTATGTATGCTCACAGCTATAGACAGCATCCTTTCAGTGATTATAATAACAGAAGCAATGGAAAGCAAAAGTTAAAATAAGAGAAACAGATCCAACATGGAGTCAGACTCTGTTCTTCTCTGTTACAACCTGAGAGATTGAGCTCTGAGGAAACCACAGGGTCCTGCTTCTCGGGAGGAGCCAGGCCGACTCAGAGGAGGAAATGGGAGGCGTTCACAGCAGATCAACCTGTGTAGCTCATCCCAGGCCTGGAAGGCACAAGGCCACTGCGGGTCTGACTCCACTGTGAGAGGCTGGTTGTAACCAGCTGCAGCCTTGCCCCTGCCAAGCTCCCAGCCACTGCAGATATGGGTGCACTGATTAATGCGTTCATTAACACATGCATTAGTACACCTGTCAACACACTCAGGAATACATTCATTAACACACTCAGTAGTAAACCTGACCCTGAGCCCTAGCCCCAGTCACACTGGGTGGGGACCAAGGCTACCATGCCTCACTTCAGTGAACATCAAGGCTTCCTTCTAAACACAGCACTTGTTAGCATCCTGTTTGTGCCCTGATGGCGATAACCTCTTAGAATTTTCTGTCACCTGCTTCTGTAACTGAACAAACTCTAGGGCCTTCCCAGAATAAAATCCTACCCATGTCCTCCATCTGCATTTTGTCTGTAGGAAAACTTTACTCAGAGAAGAGAGAATATGCAGAAAGAAAGGAAAACAGTCAAGCAAGACAAAATAATAAGAATTTAGCCGTTAAACAAAGTCAAGGACCTTCACTTCTTCATCAAGGACTATGGATAATATTCCAAGCCACGTCCTTTGAGCTCTTCTGCAGATACTCAAACCCCCACCAGGTGGAAGAAGTTAACTGTCTGCAGCCCACAAGCACAGAGACCACAGACCTGTTGAAACCAGAAGGCTGATGATGCTGACTCCCAACAAATCAGAAGAATGTCCATGAGGTGACCACACCCTGCTCCTTGAGCACTGTAAAACTCCTCACTTCCCCTCCAGGGAGGACATGCAGCCTTAAGGGCATTCGCATCCTGTAGCCCCCTTTGCCTGACCACACAACAAAGCTATTCTTTTCAACTTCACCCCTAACTCTGTCTCCAAGGTCTAATCCAGTACTGAGGTACAGGGGTTGAATTTCAGCAAGACTTGTCCTTGCAGAGGGGTCTTTGCTCTCATCCCTGAGGTTGTTTGGGTCTCAGGAGCTGCATTTAATGAGACATTCCTCTAGCCTCATCCTGAAGACACAAACCCATGACCAGAAGGCTTCAGCACAATTCACCGTAAACTAGCCCCGAGGGGAGACGCTGGGAATCATGTTACCTAAAACATCCAGAGAGAAAATAGGAGGAGAGGTCTGTGTGTGCACCTGTGTGTGTGTGTGTGTTGTTTGAGGAGGTGGGAGAAAAGGATCATAAGATCATCTAATAAAACTTTAGATGGAATCATCTAAAAATTATTAAATATTATCTGTGCAGAAAGAACTTTCCACTAGCATCTATCTACATCTTGTTTTAAATTTTATTTTTTTGAAGTGTAGTTGATTTGAAATGTTGTGTTAATTTTTGCCAGGCAACAAAGTGATTCAGTTTTATTATATATACATATATTCACATACACATATATATATATATATTCCTTTTTCATATTACTTACCATACGGTTTATCACAGGATATGGAATATATTAATAGTGCCCTGTGCAATACAGTAGGACTTTGTTGTTTGCATTTATGTACATATTAAAACACACTCCATTGAGAGGTCTTACATTTTTTAGGGTACAAATTTAGGTGTTGTATCTCGCTGAATTGGAGTGTGAGGTACTGCTCCAGAAGCTAGCATCATTCCCGTTATACAGACAAGAAAACTGAGCACAAAGAGGCTGAGATCCTGCCAGGGTCCATATGGAGGGGAACAGCAGAGCTGGGATCAGACTGGAGCAGACTGGCTCTGGAGTCTGAGCTCCTGTCCACACTCCGGCTAGGGGGTCTGCTGGGTTACCCAGCACCCAGGTGACCTAGGAAAGCTGCCCTGTTTCCTCTGAATCTTGATTTGCTCCTATAGGAAGTAGGATGACACTATGTAACTTCTGAGCATCACTGAGATAGAAATTGGGGCAGGATTCTAAGTTGTAACTTGCTGGGGACTGCACATTGACATCAGGCTGAGGGACTCTGGCCCCCTTCCCTCTGTCCTCTCTTCTCTCTGCACCCAGCTCACACTGTCCCCACGGTGAACTGCCTTCCTCACTCACCCCATTTCGTGCATGCTACCCCTTCATCCACTGTTCCTTCCACCTGCTATGTCTCCCCCTGGAGACCCATGGATGCCCCATTCTGAAAGGGACTCAGCATTTGTCAAAACAAATAACCACTCTACTCCTATCCATATAAGAAAATAGGTCAGGGGAACAGGGAGGGAGATGAGTGTTGTCAAGGTCACATTTTCCCTCTCGTAGATTTCTGAGGCTTGAATCGACAAGGATGTGAAAACCCAAGTCTTACAAAGCAGCAGAGGCCATAGGGCTAAAGGAAATAATATCTCTCCTGGTTCCCACAGAAGAGATGACCCTTTACAGAGCACTCCAAAGTACCAGAGACAGCTGTGCATCTTTTATCCAACTTTCTATGTAGAAAAACAACAAGTCAAGGGACTTCCCTGGTGGTTCAGTGATTAAGACTCCACAGCACCAATGCAGGGGCCACAGGTTTGATCCCTGGTCGAGGAACTAAGATCCTGAATACCACATGGTTCAGCCAAAAATGAAAAGAAAAACAACAGGTCGGCTGAACTCTAGCAGAAAACTTAAAGTGCAATTAAGATCATGGCATTTTCCCCTTGTCTGCTGCTGGCAGGGGTGAAAATTTCAGGTGTCACAGGTTAATTCATTTTGTACCAGCTCTGCAATAAAGACTGCTAGCAGAAACCTCCAGCCTGAAAGACTTGGTCTGGATGCCCCTTGTGAGGACCCAAATTAAAGCAAAGGATGCTTTAGGGATTCAGAAAGGAAAGAACATTTCAAAGTCCCAAGTGTTGTTTGATTTCTCAGGCTGTGGGTTTTTATAGTTCCCACTAGCCACACCCAGCAACAACGAACTTCCAGGAGTTCTAGAAACTCACATGCACAAACATAATCGGTGCTCAGTTCTAATTAATTTTACCCTACCAGATGACGAAAAAAAGGATTGAGTTTTAAATGACTTCTGCCGGATAGAGTGAAAGATAATAAACAGTGAAACTGATAATCTCTGCTTCTGGTTAAATTTATTTTTGCAAATCTGTTTTGCAGATTAAACTGTTAAGGTCTACTAACAAAGCAGCTTCAAATATAATCTCTGCATGTGTCCCTTTTGAGTTAAATTGGTTTTTGAAAGTAACGGTAAATGCAGATCGATGCCTGAATTTGGAATGAAAATGAACAGATTCATTCCTTCAGAAACCTTGTCCCCAATATGTCACCAGCTAATGATTTTCCCTTCATTTGCCAACTAAAAATTGTGATTTTTCAGAGCCTCTGTTATCTTCATTCACTCATAATTCCCAAGGCATGTCAATCTAGCTTGTACTGTGTTTGACTTAAATATTGGTTAAATTCAAATTACAGTTACCCACAACAACAGTAAAACTGGGATATAATTAATAGGGTGCAAACTCAATATTATTTCATTCAGAAACAGCTGGGAAGAATCTTTGCCAGGTAAACCCTTACAGACTGCACACTACAGTCTGTAAGATCCTTAATTATGTTTGCTCGTGGTCCTATGTCAAGAGTGTCCTAACAATTTCTTGAATAAAACCGTAACTTTTTTTTCTGATTACAAAAGCAGCATATATTCAAGGTCATAAATTCAGGGAAACCAAGGAAAATCATTTGCAATCATATCAATCCTGCCACTCACGGTGGTTAATGTATTTAGTGTATGTCATTTCAGCCTTTTCGGTTTTTTCCTAAGGAAAACTGACACATTGAGAGAATTCCCTGGAGAACCAGTGGTTAGAACTCTCCACTTTCACTGCTGAGAGCACAGACTTGATGCCTGGTCGGGGAACTAAGATTTTGCAAGGGTTGCAGTGCTGCAATCTCTCCCCCAAAACCAGACACACTGAGGAAAGCACACTTGACAACAAATACTGGGCAGGATGTGGAGAAGCTGAATTATTCACAGGTCCTTTCTGGGAATAGAAAGTGGTACGGCCACTCTGGAAAATACATTGGCAGTTCACTGTAAAACTAAAAGTGAACTTAACATACAACCCAGTAATTGAATTCTTGGGCATTTATTCCAAAGATATGCAAACTGATTTCTTTGCAGAATATGTACACTAATGTTCATAGCAGATTTATTCATGAATAGCCCCAAACTGAAAACTACCCACATATTCTTTAGTAAATGAGCAAGTTTAATATACAGCAATCCAGCCTTACTAAGGAATATGTGTATGGGCGCTTAGTCGCTCAGTTGTGTCTGACTCTTTGCGACCCCATAGACTGCAGCCCACCAGCTTCCTCTGTCCACGGGGATTGTCCAGGCAAGAATACTGGAGTGGGGTGCCATGCCTTCCTCCAGAAGATCTTCCCAACCCAGGGATCGAACCCAGGTCTCCTGCATTGCAGGCAGGTTCTTTACAGCCTGAGCCACCAAGGAAGGCCAAGAATACTGCAGTGGGTAGCCTATCCCTTCTCTAGAGGATCTTCCTGACCCAGGAATTGAACCAGGGTCTCCTGCATTGCAGGTGAATTCTTTACCAGCTGAGCCACCAGGGAAGCCCACTAAGGAATCAGTTCAGTTCAGTCGCTCAGTTGTGTCCGACTCTGCGACCCCATGAATCGCAGCATGCCAGGCCTCCCTGTCCATCACCAATTCCCAGAGTTCACTCAAACTCACATCCATCAAGTCGGTGATGCCATCCAGCCATCTCATCCTCTGTCGTCCCCTTCTCCTCCTGCCCCCAATCCCTCCCAGCATCAGGGTCTTTTCCAATGAGCCAACTCTTCACATGAGATGGCCAAAGTATTGGAGTTTCAGCCTCAGCATCAGTCCTTCCAATGAACACCCAGGACCGATCTCCTTTAGAATGGACTGGTTGGATCTCCTTGCAGTCCAAGGGACTCTCAAGAGTCTTCTCCAACATCACAATTCAAAAGCATCAATTCTTCGGTGCTCAGCTTTCTTCACAGTCCAACTCTCACATCCATATATGACCACTGGAAAAACCATAGCCTTAACTAGATGGACCTTTGTTAGCAAAGTAATGTCTCTGCTTTTGAATATGCTATCTAGGTTAGTCATAACTTTCCTTCCAAGGAGTTAGTGTCTTTTAATTTCATGGCTGCAGTCACCATCTGCAGTGATTTTGGAGCCCCCAAAAAATAAAGTTTGACACTGTTTCCCAATCTATTCGCCATGAAGTGATGGGACCAGATGCCATGATCTTAGTTTTCTGAATGTTGAGCTTT
This sequence comes from Bos indicus x Bos taurus, assembly GCF_003369695.1. Lineage (NCBI taxonomy): Eukaryota > Metazoa > Chordata > Mammalia > Artiodactyla > Bovidae > Bos > Bos indicus x Bos taurus. The sequence goes on along the minus strand of NC_040092.1, from coordinate 22,658,210 downwards.
AAGCCAACTTTTTCACTCTCCTCTTTCGCTTTCATCAAGAGGGTCTTTAGTTCCTCTTCACTTTCTGCCGTAAGGGTTATGTTATCTGCATATCTGAAGTGATTGGTATTTCTCCCGGCAATCTTCACTCCAGCTTGTGCTTCTTCCAGCCCAGCGTTTCTCATGATGTACTCTGCATATAAGTTAAATAAGCAGGGTGACAATATACAGCCTTGATGTACTCCTTTTCCTATTTGGAACCAGTCTGTTGTTCCATGTCCAGTTCTAACTGTTGCTTCCTGACCTGCATATAGATTTCTCAGGAATACTACTTGGCAATCAAAAAAATACACCATGGATGCACATGGCATGCTGGTATATCCTGAGTGAAATAGCTGGTCTTAAAAGGAGACTTGCTGAAAATTCTATTTATATAAAATTTGCAAAATAACAAAATTATAGCAATGAGAATGGATTAGTGATTGCCACGAGTTTGGTAGGGTATGAAGGGGCGGCATTAAGGAGCTTTGTAGCAGAGAGAGTCATATATCTGTCTTGGGAGGATGACTACATGAAAGCACATGTGTGAGAAGACTTCAGACACACAGGAATGCATGTATAGTCATCCCACGAAATCCACAAGGAAGTGGCTCCAGAACTCCCCATGAATACCAAGATCTACAGATGCTCAAGTCCCTCATGTAAATAGCTGGTAGAGGTGGTCTTCTATATGGGCAAGTTCCGAGTTCTTAGATTCAACCAACCATGGATTTGAAACCATGATTTGAAATCCAAGGTTGTCTGAATTTGCCAGTGTTAACGGGCAGATACATAGAGTCATATATATATCCGGTAAAACCTGAATGAACTCCATGGATTGGGCCAATGTCATCAATTTCTTGATTTGACATCACAGGTTTGTAATATTTGATACTACAGTTATATGTTATTGCTGTTGTTTAGTTGCTAAGTTGTGTCCAACTCTTTTCAACCCTATGGACTATAGCCCACTAGGCTCCTCTGTCCATGGGATTTTCCAGGCAAGAATACTGGAGCAGGTTGCCATTTCCTTCTCCAGGGGATCTTCTCAACCCAGGGATTGAAACTGCATCTCTTGTACTGCCTGCATCGGCAGGCAGATCCTTTACCACTAAGCCACCTGGGAAGGCCTTTACATACAAGATGTCAATTTGGGAACAGGTTGGGTGAAGACTGGACAGGATCTTCCTGTATGTTTCTTTGTAAGTTTCTGTGAGTCTGCAATTATTTTAAAATCATTTTTAGAAGAATAAGGCAGGAACCTTGTTCTACTAAGGGATGATAAATAGTTTTTCATTCTTTTTTCTAAAACCATTATCCTATTCCAGGGCAATTTTAAGATTAAAGTATGAATTAATATGATGTATGAAGGATATTCTCTATTCCACTCAAAAATACATTAAAGTTGCTATAGATTTTCTTAAAATAGCATACAGTGCATGCTGCTCTGTAACTTGATTTAATTTTCATTGTATATAATTGCCATTTTCCCATGTCATTAAGTACAATTTTTTTTGCAGCATCATTTTTAAAATGCTTTCCCTAAGGATTTCCCTGGCAGTCCAGTGGTTAAGATACTGCATTTCCAATGCCAGGATCATGGGTTCCATCCCTGGTCAGGGAACTAAGATTCCACAAGCCATGCTCATGGCTAAGAAAAAAAAAAAAAGAATCTCATGGTAACTTGGACACATTCCAGCCAACGATATATTTGTGGGAATTGTTTCTACTGCAGTATGTAGCTATGGATTGCTCATTTTCACTGCTCTATAGCATAATTTATTAATTCATTCTCCAGTCTACACCTGATAAACATTTGGGCACTTTCCACCTTCTGACTTGTACAAGCAATGTAACTAGAACCTTCTAGAACCTTTCTTTTGGTGACACATTCACACCTATCTGTTGGGTATATACTTGTTCTGTGCGGTGTAGTCACTAAGCTATGTGTGACTCCTTTGTGACCCTATGGACTGTAACCCCACCAGGTTCCTCTGTCCATGGGATTTCCCAGGCAAGAATAATGGAGTGGGTTGCCATTTCCTTCTCCAGGGGATCTTTCCAACCCAAGGATTGAAACTGGCCCTCCTGCATTGGCAGGTAGATTATTTACCACTGAGCTACCAAGGAAGCCCAGGCATATACTTAGGAATCTCTAAAGTCATATATTTGTTCAGATTGAGTAGATTGTGCCAAAGAGTTGTTCAAAACAGTCATGCTCATTTCAATTTACCTTTTTCTTTTCTTTTTCTTTCATTTGTTGTTTGGGGAAATGTATAGCCTGCAAGATATAATTGACTTGCCTTGAATATGTGGTTCTTTCTCACAAGGATGGGGCTGAATTCATGCCTTTAGTCACTGAACTCTGTTGTCAGAAGACACTGCAGTAAATTCCCTACATGTGAGCTCTCGAGTTGCGAGATTTCAAAGAAGCAAATGTGCATTCACAGGTCCAGTCATGTAAGTTAATTCACGTGTCTGGAGTACACTGTCGTGTGTGTGCATCCTACACAAGGGTGTGCTTCTGTGCACTTTACTATATAGTGCTGTATAGAGGGCTCTAGTACAGTATCTTTACTTCAAGGCCAGTGTCCAGAAGCAAGTGTAGAAGCGGCCAAGTGCCAAGCGATGATGAAAACAAAAGTGAATATAATCGAGAGTACAGTGAGGTGAAAAGATGGTGGAGCTGTTGTACTGTGCTTTTCAAGGTCCTGTACTGTAAGTTTAAAAATGTTTCACTTTTGGGTTTGTTTTTTATGTGTTACTTTTGTGAAAAGTATTATAAGCCTATTACAATACAGTTCAGTTCAGTCGCTCAGTTGTGTCCGACTCCTTGTGACCCCATGAACTGCAGCACGCCAGGCCTCCCTGTCCATCACCAACTCTCAGAGTTTACCCAGGCTCATGTCCATTGAGTCGGTGATGCCATCCAACCACCTCAGTACTATGTAGCCAATTGTGTTAGCTAGGTACCTCGGCTAACTTTATGGAATTACGGACAAACTGGACTTACAAACTACCTCTTGGAACAGAACTCATTCATATGTAGGGGACTTACTCTAATCTCTTCTGTGGCACAGTCACCTGGACCCAAATCCTAGCCTGGATCCAAATCCTAATTCTTCTGCTAGCTGTGTGACCTCAGGCAAATAACTTTACCTCTGTGCCTTAGATTTGGTAACACTGGATTATGAAGAGTTCCTGCCTTGCAGGGCGCTTATGAGGATTAAGTTAGTTATAATATATAAAGGACTTGGAAGGATACTGGCACACAGTGTGTGGGGGTTACTCTTATTTTTAAAAGAAAAAAATTCTCTATTGAATTCTACTGAGCCCCATGGGCAATTAGAATTTTATATTCAGGGAATACATGGAGATTTTTGAATTTCAGAAGCTTTTCATTTTTAAAAAACTTCTTGCAGAAAGCAGAGGGGAAGGCCTGGTGGTTGGTTAAGCATCTGGACCAGGAGGCAGAAAATGTGATTTCAGCATCTTTGTACTGGGACTTTGATTTCCAAGATGGCGGTCCTTGCTCCCAGGAATGGAGCAAGTATCTTACCTGGGTTATCTGTGTTGAGACCCAAATAGAGAGAAGGAGGTGAGCTTAGAAGGCAACAGAGGAAGAGCTGATGGGGAAGAGAAAATTCTGGGCTCATAGACCCCAGGAGGGAGAAAGTTTACATCTTTGAGGAACACAAGGAAAGTTAATGAATGTGTTTGGAGAATGGGTCACTGATGGAGCTAGAGAGTCAAGCAGAGTCAAATCAGAAAAACAACTTTAAATTTCTTTATTTGGTCACGTTGGGTCTTAGTTGTGGCATGCAGGATCTAGTTCCCTGACCAGGGATCCAATCTGGACCCCCTGCACTGGGAGCACAGAGTCTTAGCCATTGGACCACCAGGAAAGTCCCAACAACTTTGAACTTTATCCTCCATTCCAGTAGTGGTCATTGACATGGGGCAATGGCTTGACCTCCTGGACCATTTTGATTCATCTTCTACTCATGGTCCACTAAACCCATGGTGCAAAGAAAGGGTATAATATGCAGGCAAAGAGAAGAGTCAACAAAGTTTAGCAGGTGATGTAAGTTGGAGATTTAAACTCTCAATAAAGTTTCTTCAAGAATTGTCATCCTCAGGGCTTCCCTGGTGGCTCAGTGGTAAAGAATGTGTCTGCTGATGCAGGATACACGGATATAGTCCCTGATCAGGCAAGATCCCACATGCTGGGGAACAACTAAGCCCCTGCACCGCAACGGCTGAGCCTGTGCTCAAGAGCCCAGGAGCCACAACTGCTGAAGCCTGCATGCTGTAGATCCCGTGCCCCGCAACAAGAGAAGCCACCGAAATAAGCCCATGCATAGCCATTAGAGAGTAGCCCCCTCTTGCCACAACTAGAGAAAAGCCTGTGCAACAATGAAGACCCAGAACAGCCAAAAATAAAATTATTAAAAAAAAAAAAGATTTGTCATTCTCTGGGGCTGGGGGATGAACAGATGCTCGTCTGCCTCTGGGGAGTTCACGGCCCCGCTTTGCCACTACTGTGGCCCAGGATACCACCAGTCACACGAGTGGTCCTCTCCTTAGCAAAGACTTTGGAGGCACAGAAAGCACTTACACGAGATTAGAACAGACTTCTGCTGTCTTCCTTAGATTTTCAGTAAAGAAAACAAGAAACAGCCAGTCAATGATGTATTCCCAAACAGAGTGCATTCCTAACACACTTTTTCTGTAAAGATGAATTATAAAGATACATTTTGCAAAAGGTGATGATACTTTACTCCCAGACAAAGCCCGTACATCTTGCCTCGGGGCTGTTGCCTCCTGCAAGCCAGTTGCTGCTGTGTTGAGGGCTTCCCGCTTCGCTCCAACCTATCACTTCTGCCCCCCGGGGATCTGTTCTTTTGTTGACAGCTGCTCCTAAGTACTAATTTCTTATTTTGCATTTTTGGTTGCCTTGATCAGTGTGCCACATGTTAATGCCTTGTTCATCTCATGTGTACTGCATTCCTTGTTTAGTTTAAAGTGAATGTTTGTTTTCTGGGGTGGTTTCTGTTTGAATTAAGAAAGTGGTCATCTAAGGCAGAAAACCAAAGATGCTTTCCTCTTGAGAGTAAGGATTCCATAATTGTCAGTTAGGGGCAGCATTTGCTCTTCCCTCACTAGACTTGAGGGATGTGGTTTATACTCCAAAAGTGTGAAGCTGTTTTGGAGTCAAGGAGAACTTGCCTCCTCAGAAATGCCTCCGGGATTTCCCTGGTGGCTCAGTGGTAAAGAATCCATCTGCCAATGCAGGAGATGCAAGTTTGATCCCTGGTCTGGAAAGATCCCACATGCCTGGGAGCAGCTAAGTCCGTGTGCCACAACTATTGAACCTGTGCTCTAGAGGTTGGGAACTGCAACAAGAGAAGCCACCACAATGAGAAGCCTGCACATCACAACTAGAGAAAGCCCATGTGCAGCAATGAGGACCCAGTGGAGCCAAAAATGAAACATAAATAAATAAAAGGAGCCCATGTACTGCAACTAAGACCTGGTGCAGCCTGAATAAATACGTTTTTAAAGTGTATTCTTCACTCTAGTTAAAGAAATAGTCTACAGACAGTATTGTGGCACCTGCTTTCTTGCCAGTCCCGAGAGTATGGTTTTTCTTAGAGAACCAAAAAATTGTTCAAAACAATGGAGACATTGTTTAACAGAGTAATTCCAACAACAGAGGTCTAAAGCATGATATAAAGGTCCCACACATAAACAAATGGGAATTAATTAAACTTAGAAGCTTCTGCAAAGCAAAGAAAACCATTAGCATAATGAAAAAACAATCTACTAAATAGGAAAGAATATTTTCAAATGATATGATCAATAGGAGTTAATCTCCAAAATATTTAAACAGCTCCTACAATTCAATATCAAAAACCAAACAACCCCATTAATAAATGGGCAGGAGACTTGAATAGACATTCTTCTCAAGAAGACATACAGAAGGCCAACAGGTGCACGAAAAGATGCTCAACATCACTAATTATCAGAGAAATGCAAATCAAAACCCAAAATAAGCTATCACCTCGCACTTTCTATACTTTTAAATTTTATTTATTTTTTCATTTTTTGTTGCTCTGGATCTTCATCGCTGCGCATGGGCTTCCTCTGGTTGTGTGGGCTTCCCACTGGGGTGTTTCCTCTTGTTTCGGAGCATGGGCTCTAGGGTGCTCGGGCTCAGTAGTTATGACTCGCAGGCTCTAGAGTGAGCACTCAGTAGTTGTGGCCCATTGACTTAGTTGCTCCACGGCATGTGGGATCTTCCTGGACCCGGGATCGAACCCATGTCCCCTGCATTTACAGGCGGATTCTTAGCCACTCTATCACCAGGTAGAGAGAAATCCTTCAGCTTACACTTTTAATGAAGGTATGTACATTGTTTTTTTAGACATAATGCTATTGCACACTTAATAGACTACACTATAGTATATCATAACTTTTATGCACATTGGGAAACCAAAAAAATGTGTGATTCACTTTATTGCAATGTTTGCTTTATTGCAGTGGTTTGAAACCTACAGTCTCCCTGAGGTCTACCTGTAGTCCTCTGGAATCTTCTGAGCAGGCACTTAACCCAAGGCACCCATCCCATCAAATTATTTAATCTCCTCCACTTGAAAACACCTGATACCCCCAGGGGATGATCCCATGCGGTGAATTTAGAAGACTGCCTGGCTATTAAGGATTTTTTTTTTTGCTCTGAATACCCACTTCTAAGTGCAAATGTGCCAGCCAGTGTGGTACCTGTGTGAGTGAGTCATAAACGGTGCATGGCTCTGTAGCTCTTAAACATTTCGCTGCAGGGCTCCACACTGTGCACCTGTCAGGATTAGGTCTTTTCTGCCAGCAGCGTTTGAGCTATTTAAGCAGGTGACAGCGTACACCTAGTAGAACATATACAGGGAAATGTGCACCAAAGATCAGAATGTGAAATGCCAGGACCATTTAAACACAACACGTGGAAGGGCTGCGGGCATCTCTCTTTGAGAGGTACAGACTGAGAGGATCAGGTTTCAGTGTGCAAGCTGCTGCATTAATAAGTCATGAGCTAACCTAGAAGGGCTCAAGTGCAGGGCTATGCACATTTTGCTTCTGCAGCCCCTCCCAAACCCCACCCAGCTTCTAAACCTGCCACCCATCCCACATGCACTCCCACTGTTGAGGTCCCCTTGTCCTCCAGCAGGACCCCCCTCAATAGGACTCCAGATTGGCTCCCTGTCCTGCATGGGCAGGTGGGCCACAACCCCTGTTTGCCCAGAGAAGTCATGGTTCCTGCTTATTGCCCCAGCATGACTGTGATGTTTTAAATGTATGTATTTATTTTGGCTGCACTGGGTCTTTGTTGTTGCATTCGGGCTTTCTCTAGCCGTGTTGAGCAGGGGCTCCTCTCTAGTTGCAGTGCATGGGTTCTCTTTGTGGAGGCTTCTCTTGTTGCTCAGCACAGGCTCTCGGCACGCAGGCTTCAGTAGCTGTGTCTCGTGGGCTCAGTGTTTGTGGTATGCAGGCTTAGTTGCCCCAAGGCATATAGAATCTTCCAGGACCAGGGATTGAACCTGTGTCCCCTGCATTGACAGACGGATTCTCAACTATTGGACCACCAGGAAAGTCTAGCATGACTGTTAATTGTTACTATTTTACTTAGCAAAGTGTTACCAAACCAATCTTGGGTCCACTCACCAGACACTCAGCAAAGCCAATCTACAGTGGTTTGTGGTGAACTAGTGTTTATTGCATGCACCAAGCAAGGAGAACAGGCAGCTCATTCCCCAAATTCCTGGTCTCCCTGATGACTTTTTTCCCCCTTATGACTTTTAAAGAGTCTTTAAAGACAAAGTGAGGGAGAGGGTCCCAGGGTATGTGATCTCTGCTTTTGGGCAGAGAGAACCCCATGAAGTTAATAAGCAAGACAACAGTCTCTTGGTGAGGGATATGGACAGGGAGTGACAAGAAGTCTTACCTCCTCACCTCATTCATCCCACAAACTGGTTGAGTGTCTAGTCTGTTATGCTGTTTGCTAGATTCTGAAGCAGCAGCTGGCACCATCAGTTCAGACAACTAACATTTTAGCGAATGAGACAACAAGTCAATAAATCATTCATATTATTTCAGATGGTAATGCTCATTTTGAAGGTCAGAAACCAGAACAAACTAGTGTGATGGAACAGGGGGTGTGAGGATGCATGCCTACCATGCCCCCTCACTCCCAGGACATACATCTCCCTCCTCTCTGCCTGCAAGTTCATCTCCTCCTTACCCTCATCTTGAGGCAGGGTAAGGAGGTAAATGGGCCCCTTCCTCCATAAAACAATTGGAGATTCATTCCCTGTGGATCATTACTCCAAGAGAAGAATAGTAGGACAATCAAGAGAGGAGGCTGGGCTCCGCCCAGACTACATATTTCTCATTCTTGAAGTCAAAAGACCTCCCTGACCACATATGCAGAGAAAGGCTCCTTGGAGGTCAAAAGGAGAGTGATGCTAAGTTATGCTAACTACCCATAGGCCTCTTTGGTGGAATCCATCTTGGCTGAGAGATGCATGCACACACAGGGAGGATCCTGAAATATACCAAATATGGCTCAGAACCAGGCAAGGCAAAATGATCAGCCAAAGGAAACCTGGAAGAAATGTCCCATGTAAGTGACTCAAACTGCCACAAGGGTGCGACTCTCTCTGAGTATGCTCAAGTGTCTATCAACAGATACTATACTCTTTTCCTTCAAATAAATACTTTGCTTGTTTCACCAATTTCTGTCTTTGTGGGAATTCTTTTTCTGAAAAGTCAGAAGGGTCAGGGCCTTGTCCCTGACCACTGGTCTAGAGGGTAGGATTCAACACTCTCACTGCCGTGACCCAACCCAATTTCCGGCCGGGAACCAAAGCCCTGCCTCAAGTCACTGCAGGCCGAGACCACTCTTTCTCAGTTCTTGTGTCCCTCCTGATGACCCTGTTCAAAGTGACTGCTAGAACCAAGTTCCACAGACTGGCTGGCTTATGAACAATAGACATTTATTTCTCCCAGTTCTGGAAGCTGGGAAGTCCAAGGTCAAGGCACTAGCAGGGTAGATGGCAGCTGAGTGTCTCCTTCCTGGCTCACAGATGGTTGGGGCTGCCATGGGCACAGAAAAGGAGAAACTATTTTCCCCGCAGTCTTCCAGGTTGAGACCAGAGTTGATGCTCCATCACATTTAGAATTTTGATTGGTAGCTTGGATGGGCTCTTGCTTCCCCAGTGGCTCAGCAGTAAAGAATCTGCCTGCAATGCAGGAGAAATAGGAGACACAAGTTTGATCCCTGGGTCAGGAAGATCCCCTGGAGGAGAACATGGCAACCCACTCCAGTATTCCTACCTGGAGAATCCCATGTACAGAGGAACCTGGCAAGCTACAGTCCACAGGGTCTTGAAGAGTTGGACATGACTGAAGCAACTTAGCATGCACTTTAGACATTTTTTACCTGATGGTGGAAGACAGGAAGTCCTGGGCTGGCTTAAAGTTTTCAATCAGGGAAAGGGTGGATTATCCTCTGAACACATTTTTTTTAAAGTGTTTTGATCACATCCCAGGAGCTGTTCCATCAACAGAACCACTGCTTCTGTGTTCCTTCCTCCCTTTGTTCCTCCTCCTTTTGGTAAAGATTTTTCATTAATGGAGTGATCACTCTGTGGAGGGAATACAATTATGAGAAATCTGAGCTTACTTAACATCTTTCTTTGAAAGTTCAAAATATTACCTCAAATGCTCTCTTTTAATCTTTTTGATTTTTCCTTTGAGTAGATATGTTTCCCCTAGGCTGAAAGCATAAAAAATTTCCTTAAGACGCTGAAGATTTGCAGATACAAGCAATATGTCAATATCTCCCTAGTCTTACTACACATTTGTCTTAAAGATCCCTTTTGTATTTTTTTTAAAGAATCTGAGATCATGTTGGCCTGCAGAATGGGCTGGGTCCTTGTTCTACTTCTTATATAAGGTGGGATATGGGGGCTTCACCAAGGACACATACTAGGAAGGATTATAAAGACATTCTGAAGAGGGAGGCTGAAACCAAGCAAGACCCTGTAGTGACAATTTGACAACTCTCTGAATAGACTAAAAATATAATGAATTGTAGACTTTAATGGATTAATCTGAGTATGTAAATTATGTTTCAAGAGAGCTATTGAAAAGAAAACAGATAAGGAAAGGAAAGAATTGAATATGGAGCAGTGAGATGGGGAAAAAATCAAGCAGAACCTTGGCCGATGCATTCCGCAAGCATTGAACCATCACTGCCGCACCATCATATGCTAAGGCGTCAAGGAAGACAAAGATGTGAATCTTCCCCTCCAAGCACACAGACTCCCAGGAGTACAGACCTCTTACCCAACAGTGAGTCCACCCAGGTAAGAGTGGGCTGGAGATAACTGGGAGGCATCACAGCAGATCAGAGGATGGAGTGAAGAACTCCACCCTGGGGAGGAGAGAGCAGAAAGGACTCCCAGCAGAGATCATGCCTGAGGGGGCTCTGCAAGCTGTGAGCATCCCAATTGCAAAGTGATGGGGACAGGAAGTAGCAGGGTCCGCTGCGGATGGTGTGGGGAACAGAGGAGGGGGAGTGGGAAGCAGGAGAGTCCTGTGAGCTGCCACCACCAAGGGCTTCATCTACCAAGATAAGAGGGATATCTGGTGGTCCAGTGGTTAAGACTTCACCTGCCAACACAGGGTGTGGGTTTAATCCCTGGTCGGGGAACTAGGATCCCACGTGCTTCAGGGCCAAAAGCCCCCAACATAAGACAGAAGCAATATTGTAACAAATTCAACAAAGACTTTTAAGATGGTCCACATAGAAAAATAATCTTAAAAAAAAAAGGAGGGGTGGGCATCTGATGATACTTTAAAAAAAAAACCCAGACCCAATTACATACTGCTCTCTTGTTTATTGGCCACGCAGCACACAGGGTCTTAGTTCCCTGGCCAGGGATCAAACTGGGATCCCCTACATTGAATGTGCAGTCTTAACCACTGGACCAACAGGGAAATCCTTTTTGTTCCCAAGGTACAGAGCTCTGTGTGGCCTTTAGACTAGAAATGCAGCATCAACTCTCTGGTTCTCAGTCTTCTAGACTCAGGCTATCAACACAAGTTCATGTGAGGCCAAACAAATGAGTTTGGAGCACAGAAAGGTTTATTGCAGGGCCATGAAAGGAGATGGATGGCTGATGCCCTTAAAAAGCCTCAAGCTCCCCAAAGATTCGGCAAGGCACTTTTAAAAGCCAAGTGAGAAGAGGGAGGGTGTTACAGGGTCTGTGATCAGTTTATGCACAGTTCTCTGATTGGCAGATGGTGTGGTAACAGGCAGTGTCACAGGGATTCACATTATCAGCCTTTAGGCTCCAGGAGGCCTGGGGCTATGTGCTCATCAAGTAGTTAACATCTTCTATTTAATGGAGAGTTTTCACATCTGTAAAACAACTCAGGAAATGTGCATCAAATACTGTTATCTAGGTAATGCAGAGCAGAAGAACCTGGGGGAAAAGCCTGCCTCCGCCAAGGCACCATGCCGTCCCTCTCGGTTATAAGACTAGAACTAACCCATCAGGTCTCCCAGCTTGTGACTCATCCTTCAGATCTCGGGCTTTGCCATCTTTATAATTGTGTGAGCCAATTCCTTATCATGAATCTCTTTATTAATATCAATATGTATATAAATATCTTCCCTTAATTCAGACTTCATTGCTCCCAGAATAAATAAACCAACAGCCAATGAAATGTGAAGAATTATGTGTGATAAACAGGTGTTCCAGTGGGTAGGGGGCCAGGCTGCATGAACAGGAGGCTCAAGGGTGCCGTTCAACAGGAGTAAAGGAAATGACATTCTAATCAGATGGCAAATGCCAGCCCTGGGTAATTACAGTCTGCCCCAGGTTCTTCTTAGACTATTAGTACTATGGGGAGTAGTTTGCATCTAAATTAAAATTGGACTTCAAAGAGGCTGGATGAGCTTGCATGTCTAAAGATAGAAAAACGTGACAGACAGGTTACTAATTACAAAGGAGTTCTATACCAGTGGTTGGGGAGAGAGGGAAAAAGAAGTGATGATAATAATAAAGCAGGTCAGGGCACCTGGCAGAAAGTACAGGAAAACACCATATGGGTAATCAGAAACTAACTTCTGTAATCCATTATTTTGGGTAATATATATTGGATATATTATACACATGTGTGATACATATTAGAGATATAATATACATGTTTGAGCTAGATATAGCTTCCCTGATAGCTCAGTTGGTAAAGAATACGATATATATTATATGCTATATCTTATACTGGGGGCTTCCCAGGTAGCACTAGTGGTAAAGAATCTGCCTGCCAATGCAGGAGACATAAGAGTGTGTGATCCCAGGTGTGATCCCTGGGTCAAGAAGACCCCCTGGAGTAGGAAATGGCAACCCACTCCAGGATTCTTGTCTGGAAAATTCTGTGGGTAGAGGAGTCTGGCAGGCCACAGTCCATGTGATTGCAAAGAGTCAGCACAACTAAGCAACTGAGCATGCACATATATTCAGTTCAGTTCAGTCGCTCAATTGTGTCCGACTCTTTGCGACCCCATGAATCGCAGCACGCCAGGCCTCCCTGTCCATCACCAACTCCCGGAGTTCACCCAAACTCATGTGCATCGAGTCAGTGATGCCATCCAGCCATCTCATCCTGTCGTCCCCTTCTCCTCCTGCCCCCAATCCCTCCCAGCATCAGGGTCTTTTCCAATGAGTCAACTCTTCGCATGAGGTGGCCAAAGTATTGGAGTTTCAGCCTCAGCATCAGTCCTTCCAATGAACACCCAGGACTGAGCTCCTTTAAGATGAACTGGTTGGATCTCCTTGCAGTCCAAGGGACTCTCAAGAGTCTTCTCCAACACCACAGTTCAAAAGCATCAATGCTTTGGTGCTCAGCTTTCTTCACAGTCCAACTCTCACATCCATACATGACCACTGGAAAAACCATAGCCTTGACTAGACGGACCTTTGTTGGCAAAGTAATATCTCTCCTTTTGAATATGCTATCTAGGTTGGTCATAACTTTCCTTCCAAGCAGTAAGTGTCTTTTAATTTCATGGCTGCAGTCACCATCTGCAGTGATTTTGGAGCCCAGAAAAATAAAGTCTGACACTGTTTCCATTGTTTCCCCATCTATTTCCCATGAAGTGATGGGACCAGATGCCATGATCTTAGTTTTCTGAATGTTGAGCTTTATTTACATTACTTTGTGAATTAGTTATGCAAATAAAGGACTAAGTAAAATTTCAAAATACATAATATGAAACTCTACATATAAAACAGTGTATTTGGGGGAATTCCCTGGTGGTCCAAAGGTTAGAACTCCATACTTTCACTGCTGAGGGCCTGGGTTCAATCCCTCATCAGGGAACTAAGATCCCACAGGCAGTGTGGTTCAGCCAAAAAAGAAAAGTAAACAGTGTATTTTCACATTTTTTTTGTAAAGTGTTTCTAGTACATATGTGCAATGGACGTTATATTTAATATATGGTACTACTATGTGTACAACATATAAGCAACACATAATTTATAGTTGCATATATACATTTATATTTAATAAACTACACATACATAGTCTTTTACATCTCATTTCCAAAGTTTGTTTAATTTCTCCATGATAACTAAAGAAATCAGTTCACTAGAAAAAGTCTGAGTGAGCTTAGTAACTTTCGTTGAGGGTTTCTCTTTGGTATCTTGCTTAGCCATCCAAAATATTTACAGGGTCATGAATACATAAACCTGTCCTCACCACAGCTTGACATGGCAGGGCAGGATGCTAAATACAGAATCGCCTTTGGCCTTAGAACCCTAAAAAATGTCTATTTTCTGTTGCTTCTCTAAAGAGATACATGGGACTTCCCTGGCGGTCCAATGGTTAAGACTCTGCGCCTCCAGTCCAGGGGGTGTGGGTTCATTGCCTGGTCTGGGAACTAAGATTCTGCAAGATGCATGGCAGAAAAAAAGAAAAAAAAAAAAAGAATTTCTTGAACTGAATAAAAATAAAAATGTAACATACCAACTTAAAAAAAAAAAAAGAATTAAAATAAAATAAATAAAAGAGGCACAATTATGGGAAGGACAAAAAATTCCTGCCTGACTTTAGATCTGACCCGAGTTCTTTACTGATGATGCCTCCCCGTTTCCATCACTCATGCAATTCTGGGCATTCCCAGTGTTGTGTTCCTTCCTTATGGGTTTACCCTAAATCTTCTCATCTGTGAGCAAACAGAAGGGTTTGGAGGGCTTGATTATTCATTTAGCTGCATGGCATGACCGCCCTGCAATTGGAAAAATCAGCTTAGAGAATGTGTGAGGACTACCGAGCAGTGTGTTTGCTGCTTAAACGAGGGTCCACTGAGGAGTGCAGGAGAGCCTTAAAGACCTGCCCTAATAAGGATCACATCCATCTTCACCTTCTGCTCTATTAAACCTGGGGGATCCGATACCTGGAGGACATTCCGTGTGCCGGCTGCTCCTCTTTCCCACATTCCCCAGATGTCTGCACTTAATTCCTTGGGTTTCTCAAGATAGATGACAGCCAGAGGCAATATTTACAGCTAATCTAGACAGCTGCTTCAGTGACAGGAATTACAACTCTCTCTCACTTCTGCCCGCCAGGACTAGTCTTATTTGTGGGCCCAGACTGTCTAAAATTTATGTCTATTTCCTTTAGTAAATCTTTATTAAAAAGAGGCTCTTCCCTCTGTATTCAGAGGGTGAATTCTTTCCGTTTTATTAAATAAATTTGGATAACGTACGTGTCGTGTATGCACATCCCTCTCTGTGGTATGTGTGTGTTCTCTTGACTCGTCCTTGAAGGAGTAGTAAACACATGTGGAAGGGGTTGGCCAGGGAAATAGAAAAGGTTCTAAGGTGGTCCCGAAAGGGAAGATTTTTCCTCTGTGATGCACCCTCTTCATGCTGGGCAGTTCCACGATGCATGTGCGTGCTCAGTCATGTCTGACTCTTTGCGACCCATGGACTGTAGCCCACCAGGCTTCTCTGTCCATGGGATTTTCCAGGCGAGAATACTGGAGTGGGTTTCCATCTTCTTCTCAAAGGGATCTTCCCATCCCAGGGATGGAACCTCCGTCTCCTGTATTGGCAGGCAGATTCTTTACCACTAGCGCCACCTGGGAAGTCCACCTGGTTCCGCTGTAGCCATGATCAGCTGTCCAACGGCCTTTCTCTTTGGCCACCCTCCATGTTGTAGAGACCACATGACTAGCCCTTTCATCAAGCTGCCATATCAGGGGGAAAGCCAGTCACATGCTACTGGGGCCTGCTTGACATCAGAGCTTCCCATCTGGGCTGCTCCATATCCTATGAATTCTCCAAGGACTCCCCAGGGATGTGTGCTGATGGTCATCTGCTAATGATCTATCTTCTCCTCATGTCATTCCCCCAGGGTAGGACAGGTTCGTGGCCTCTTATACAATCTCCAGGCCAGTGGTTCTTCTTCTGCTTGCAGATATCAGAAAATCCACTCAAATTGGATTCAGCAAAAAAAGTGGCTCAATGTAATCTGATATAAATAAAATGTTTAGCTCTACTGGGACCCAGGAATTCAAGCAAGCCATCAATACCCAGTTCTTCACTCTTCCTTCTGTGATGTGGCTTTCCTTTTTCGATCCATCCATGGTTCCAGGCTCTTATTATCTATAAGCTTTTCAAAAATTAAAAAAAAGTTTATCTGATACTTCGGCAAGAGGAGTTCTGCAAGAAAGAGTCTTAAAAATTGATACAAAACACACAAATTGTACTTGTGTATTTTGCATTGATTTGTACCCCTACCACTGAGATCTTAGGAGCTAAATGACACTGCTTGACCACTTTGTAGACTGAGTGATTCCTTTGCATTTCCATAGGTGGCGCTAGTGGTAAAGAACTGGCCTGCCAATGCAGGAGACACAGGAGAGGCAGGTTTGATCCCTGGGTGGGGAAGATCTCCTGGAGAAGGGCATGGCTACCCACTCCAGTGTTCTTGCCTGGAGAATCCCATGGACAGAGGAGCCTGGCGGGCTACAGTTCATGGGGCCACAGAGAGTTGGACACGACTGAGCGCAAGCTACAACAAGCCAACATATTCCACTCTCTTGCATCTGAAATGTGCAGAGAATTTGGAAACAAAGCCACACTAAAGCCAGTCACTCTTACTCCAGAGCCACGTTTAGACCTGCTCTATACATCCTGGGATTTGGGCTACACACTGGTGTTTATTTTTAAAATTGACCTACTTTTCATGCCTGAAATGGGAGAGAATCCACGGGGGCAGTTTGCCTCTGCAGTGTCAGAGAGAAAGGCCATGGAGCTGATTATGTGGGCGAACACAAAGGTCATGCCCAGATGGCAGGTGCCTTTCGAGTTCTGTGAAGGTATAAAGGTACTTCGCAGCCAGCGGGGACTGTGAAACACGGCCAGGAATTCAGCATTCTCTTAACAGCAGTGGGGAGAGAGAGAGAGAGAGAAAGCCTTTCAGGGAAGATCTTTTATTGTCACAGAACGTGGGAAAATAAAAGTCTATTTCACAAAGGTCTGGCCTGAATAAAGCAACACCTTTAAGATAGACTTCAAAACTCAAAAATGTGCAGCAGAAAGGTAGACACCGGTATATTCAGCAGGAAATGTTATTTTTGAAGAAGACTGAGAGAGACTGATTAATTAAAGCTCTTTCTGCCCTCCGTGAGCCTCTGGCCATCACAGATTTTTTGAACAATAAAAAGCCATTTTCCTAAGGATCATTCCCAGCTCTGCTAAGAGGAACGTACCCATTCTGACCGGCATGTGCAAATAATTTTGTTGTCAGCCACCCAGGCAACAGAAGGGAGCTGGACTGTGCAGAAAATCTGATGGTCATATAGCATGCTGTTCCATTTCTAATTATAGCCACCAAGGCTAACTTTCCCTGGGTTTGGAGATCCTGGTCTCAGAGGGCACACAGGCTGGCACTCCTTCAGAACCCAAAATACAAAACCACTATTTTCTCAAATTCTCTTCTGTGTGCTCTTGCATTTTGATCAAACTCTGGGATGACGAAACGGAGGAGACTGTCACCAAGCACTCTCCATAGATGACTCAGATAATGAGTCCTTTGGGACAATGGAGAAGGAATTCAGTGCTTTTACTTATTTATTTTTTTGATCATCTACAAGGTCACTTAATCGCTGGGCTGCCATAGTTTTATCATGAGATTAGTTCCTATTTTAATTGGAAAAATGACCTCTGGAGAATGCTTAGGCTGGTAGCAATGGCCACTTTTTTTTTTTCTTTTTTGCTTTAGTTCGCTGGACATTGGCAGGTGGTAACTCATGATTCCATGCGTGTCTCTTCTTTAACTTTGTTTTAGAAGGAACGAGGTTCTTTATGGTTCCATGTCTGTGGGTAATGCAACAGCTGCTGATTATGCTAATTCCTGCTTACTTGCAAAGAGGCCTGTGTTTATTTTGTGCCTCGCCAGCTGTCAACAAAGACATTTTAGGAATAATTGCCATATTTAAAGGCAGACTTCATTCCAGTGTCCTACTGCGGATCCTCCCAGCATGAGGACCATCAGAATTCTGCATAGAGACCTCTGAGATTAGAAGGGCAGGCACAATGGTGGGATGGCAGTCTTGGCCCGGTTCTCCATCACCTGTCTCCCTCACCTGTGCAGGGAATGATCTTCACAACAGAATGAATTCTTGACTTGCTTTTCCCAGAGGAGATGGAAATGCTGCACTTGTCATGGGTTTGGGAAAGACCTCATTTCATGGTAGTTAAGGAGGCTGAAGTTTTCATCACTTCATCATTGATGTTTGAGAAAACTTTCTCTCAAATTGGAAATTCCAGCAATCTTCAGAGAGCCCGTTTTACTGCCTCCAAAGCTTTGACATGCTTGCTCACTTAGTGATCAGAATAAAAAACCAAGGATTGTTTTTGAGCAAATAATTGTGTTCCTGATCTTCCTTCAAGGTTTTATTTGTATGTTATAGCCCAGATTTTTATTTCATGAGAGAAGTAGAGGAGTTTTGCAATTGTATATTCTTTTTTTTGCAATTGATATTCTACACAATGAAGAAGAAAACGGTCAGTAAATGAAAGCACGTTGATCTCCATTGTTTCTTTTCCAACCATTGTCCTCCTTCTGCTCAGACATCTTTTTAGTTAATAAACAAATTGAAATAAAGTAGTTTTTGTAGAATAACCTCTATGACACTCCTACCTGTACCTTTCTATGGAAATAGGCCTCCACTCTTGATTATCCAGAAGGCTTGTTCAGAACAGAAATTACTTTTAGAGGTAGGGTAGGGGGAGGCATAAACTACTGGATATCAGATAGGCTCAAGGATGTATTGCATGATACTAGGAATATAGCCAATAATTTTGTAATAAATGGAAATGGAAAATAACCTTTAAATTGTATAAAAATAAATTTAAAAAAATTATACTTAAAAGTTTCATCTCAATTTCCTCAAAGCATAATGTGAGGACAAGAATCTAATATTGTTTCCTTGGATAAATCCCCCAAATATTCTCCAGGCAAGAATACTGGATAGCATTGCCATGCCCTTCTGCAGGGTATCTTCCTGACCGAGGGATCAAACCCACATCTCTTACATCTCCTGCATTGGCAAGTGAGTTCTTTACCACTAGCGCCACCTAGGAAGCCCCCCAATTCTCCACCCCTCAGCAAATGTGCAGACCTACTAGATTCCAAGGTGGGACTTTATTGCTGAATTCATTTCTTCCAGAGCATTCCCATGCTACTTGGACCAGACAATACACAGTAATGTAGTCAGTATCTAAGCACTGCTCTCTGTGAGTCAGCCTTGTGCTAATGGGGATGACAGGCATTGAAAAAAGCCAGACCTGTCTTTAAAGGAACTAAGGGAAAGAGTGAAAAAATACAAAATAAGTAACAGTGGGTCTCAGTCTTGTCTGATGTGGGGTGAAAAGCAGCTAAGAAAGCTTTGGGCATAGCCAAGCCTTCATGGTGAGCATGAATGGGGATAGATAGATGATGAGTCAATCAATCCTGCCTATGGGATGAGGCCTCTGTTAAAAAAAAAAAAAAAAAAAAAGACACGAAAGGACAGGGACTGAAGGTTTCTTGGTTGCAGAACACATAGAGATTTGAGGAGCATAGCACCTGAAGAGGGCATGGAAGCTCCAGCCCCTTCCCCATGGCTTGCCCCGTTCATCTCTTCCATCTGGCTATTCCTGAATTATATTCTTTCACAGGGGATTCCCTGGTGGCTCAGTGCTAAAGAATCTGCCTGCTAGTGCAGGAGCCACAGGTTCAATCCCTGAATCAGGAAGATCCCTTGGAGAAGGAAATGGCAACCCACTTCAGTATGCTTACCTGGGAAATCCCAGGGACAAAGGAGCCTGGTAGGCTACAGTCCACAGGGTTGCAAAAGAGTCACACACAGCCTAGTGACTAAGCAACAACAACATCCTTTCATAATAACTGGTAATCTGGTCAGTAAAATGCTTTTCTGGGTTTGTGAGCTATTTTAGCAAATTAACTGAACTCAAGAAGGGGGTCTTGGAAATCTCCATTTACAGCGAATCTGTCAGAAGCACAGGTAACAACCTGGACTTGTGATTAGCACCTAGATGGGGATAGTCTTGTGGGATCAGATGTTAATTCCAGGTAAATAGTGTTAGAATTTGATTGAATTGTAGGACACCCAGAAGTTGGAAGATTGCTTGGTGGTGTGGAAAACCACCTTCATACACACACTGGAATTGGTACTGAAACAAGAGGGAAGGGGGCAGGGCACAAACTTCAAAAGAATGACATCCCCTGGAGGTTCAGTTCAGTTCAGTTCAGTTCAGTCACTCAGTCGTGTCCGACTCCTTGTGACTGCATGGACTGCAGCACTCCAGGCCTCCCTGTCTATCACCAACTCTCGGAGCTTACTCAAACTCATGTCCATTTAGTTGGTGATGCCATCCAACCATCTCATCTCTGTTGTCCCTTTCTCCCACCTTCAATCTTTCCCAGCATCAGAGTCTTTACCAGTGAGTCAACTCTTCGCATGAGGTGGACAAAGTATTGGAGTTTCAGCTTCAATATCAGTCCTTCCAATGAACAGCCAGGACTGATCTCTTTTAAGATGGACTGGTTGGATCTCCTTGCAGTCCAAGGGACTCTCAATAATCTTCTCCAACACCACAGTTCAAAAGCATCAATTCTTCGGCGCTCAGCTTTCTTCACAGTCCAACTCGCGCATCCATACATAACTACTAGAAAAACCATAGCTTTGACTAGATGGACCCTTGTTGGCAAAGTAATGTCTCTGCTTTTCACTATGCTGTCTAGGTTGGTCATAACTTTTCTTCCAAGGAGTAAGCGTCTTTTAATTTCATGGCTGCAATCACCATCTGCAGTGATTTTTGAGCCCCCCAAAATAAAGTCTGCCACTGTTTCCACTGTTTCTCCATCTATTTGCCATGAAACCCTTGGAGGAGGGCATGGCAACCCACTCCAGTATTCTTGCCTGGAGAATCCCCATGGACAGAGGAGCCTGGCAGACTACAGTCCATGGGGTCACAAAGTCAGACACGACTGAGCTGCTAAGCACAGTATAACACAGCCATAAGACATGACAAAAACTGGTTAGAATCAACTAGGTCCAAGGTGGCGGAAGATTTGACTTCCAGTGGACCTTGAGCCTCATTATAAGCTCACTGTAAAACATTAACATGCTAAGTGACACACCCACCAGCACCGTGACAGTTCCAAGGCCAACCTTCAAAGATCAAAGAACGGGCAGTGGCCCAATGCCTGGAAATCTTTACCACTTCCTCAAAATACTTGGAATAATCCTCCCACTCATTAATTTATGAAACTAGTCAACCCATAAAAACTAACCATGCCATATTTGGGGGTCTCTCGCCTTGTGAAATGGCCCACACTCTGTCTGCGGGGTGTGTTCCCTCTAAATAAATCTACTTCTTAGCTATTGCTTTGTCTCTCACTGAATTCCTTCTGTGACAGGACATCAAGAACCTAAGCTTCATTAAGTCCTGAGACCAGGTGTGTGATCTCAGTTAAAAGACCATGGGTTCAAGCCCCAATCTACCTTGCACAGTTTCAGCACCAGAACTTTACTCGGGATCAGAATCAGAGATAATAAGAGACTCCTGCATAGTCTCTTATTCCCAAAATACAGACAAAATTATCACGTTCCCTGTTTTTTTTTTTTTTCCCATTTAATTTTAGAGTAGAGCATTGGGTCCAATTTGTAGAATCTTTATTATTAATTAGTATGACATCAGATGGTGATGAAAGAGGATAATACCAGGTTTGCATTCACTTCACGAGCAATTGCTCTGTTTAGCTGATAGTGCATTTCATTTCTTTCTTATCAGTGTAACTCAAAGGTTTGTCTCTGTAACACACAGATGCCAGATGCTCTCCCTAATTAGTATTTCAAGTTCTACAGTGACCATCCCCAAGCTATGTACATCATTCTCCATTGTGAGAGACCTTAACTCCTTTCTCCAACCCATGCAAGCCTTTTGTCTGACCTTCACAGCTGCTGGCTTTGTGGACCACCACTTGGGAGGCTATTTTCAGCATCTTCTATTGGATAGCAGATTGGCACTATCATATGGGCAAATTGAAGCTACATGGATGGCAGGTCCAGAATCCTTGAGATTAGACTTTGAAAGTGGCCCCTAGGTTTCAGGTCATCATAGTGAAGGCAAGCAGGACTCTGTGGGTCCCTCCTGGGTACAAATCCTTTCTGTGTCCCCTGTTTCTTGTTTGTTGGAAATAGGCTTTATTCAGCTTCCTTGACCTTCCCTGAGTTCCAAAGGGCAGATTCAAACATTTGCTTATCAGGGGAAGGAGGGGATGGAGAAGTAAAGGAGAATCAGTTCAGAAACAAGAGTGCAGCCTTGGGGCGGGGTCCTGGCTCCTCCCAAAGGGATATATCTAACACCATCTCTGAGTTCTTCTAAAGGAACAAATGTGCCCCCTTACGTAGATGGTAAATACATGCTGAGACCCCAGATTGTCTGAAACCTGAAGGCTCATGATTAAGAGTCCTGGAGGACTGCCCTGCTACCTCACCACCAACCAATCAGAAGAAAGTCACTCACCCTGCAGCCCTCATCCCAAATTCTGCCTATCAAAACTTCCCCTGAAGACCAGTGAAAGGACTTCCCTGGTGCCAGTGGCTTCACTCCAAGCTTCCACTGCAGGGGGGCCAGGATTGATCCCTGGTTAGGGAACTAGATCCCCATGCCATAACTAAGGGTGTGCATGCTGCAACTCAAGATCCTAATGCCTCAACAAAGATCAAAGATCCCATGAATCACAATTAAGACTTGGTACAGCCAAATAAATAAATCAATAAAAAATAAATATTTTAAAAAAGAAAACTGATGGAAGTTCCAGTTTTTGAGCACAAGCAACCAATTTTCCCAGCTTGTGCTGTGCTGTGTTTAGTCGCTCAGTGTATCCGACTTTTTGCAACCCCATGGATTTTGGCCCACAAGGCTCCTCTGTCCATGGGGATTCTCCAGGCAAAAATACTGGAGTGGGTTGCCATGCTCTTCTCCAGGGGAATCTTCCCAACCCAGGGATCAAACCCCGGTCTCCTACATTGCAGGTGGATTCTTTACCATCTGAGCCACCAGAGAAGCCTGAAAATACTGGAGTGGGTAGCTATCCTTTCTCCAGGGGATCTTCCCAACCCAGGAATTGAACCGGGGTCTCCTGCAGTGCAAGCGGATTCTTCACAGCTTAGCTACCCAGGGAAGCCTTTCCCTGGCTTCAGTTCCATTCAGTCACTGAGTCGTGTCCGCTCTTTGCAACCCCATGAATCGCAGCACGCCAGGCCTCCCTGTCCATTACCAACTCCCGGAGTTCACTCAGACTCATGTCCATTGAATCAGTGATGCCATCCAGCCATCTCATCCTCTGTCGTCCCCTTCTCCTCCTGCCCCCAATCCCTCCCAGCATCAGACTCTTTTCCAATGAGTCAACTCTTCGCATGAGGTGGCCAAAATACTGGAGTTTCATCTTTAGCATCATTCCTTCCAAAGAAATCCCAGGGCTGATCTCCTTCAGAAAGGACTGGTTGGATCTCTTTGCAGTCCAAGGGACTCTCAAGAGTCTTCTCCAACACCACAGTTCAAAAGCATCAATTCTTCAGCGCTCAGCTTTCTTCACAGTCCAACTCTCACATCCATACATGACCACAGGAAAAACCATAGCCTTGACTAGACGGACCTTTGTTGGCAAAGTAATATCTCTGCTCTTCAATATGCTATCTAGGTTGGTCATAACTTTTCTTCCAAGGAGTAAGCGTCTTTTAATTTCATGGCTGCAGTCACCATCTGCAGTGATTTTGGAGCCCCCCCAAAATAAAGTCTGATACTGTTTCCACTGTTTCCCCATCTATTTCCCATGAAGTGATGGGACCAGATGCCATGATCTTCGTTTTCTGAATGTTGAGCTTTAAGCCAACTTTTTCACTCTCCACTTTCACTTTCATCAAGAGGCTTTTTAGTACCTAGCCCTGCAATAAATTTTTCTCTGCTCCAAACACCAATATTTCAGTTTGTTTGGCCTCGCTGTGCATTGGGTACAGCAGCTTGTGTTCAGTAACAATTGCTGCTCCTGCATCATGAGCTATCAGTTAGTATCAAGCTCATCTTCCAAGAAAGAGGAAGAGTTGGATATGGAGGGTCTTCACTGGAGGCAATAGCACTATCCTTGGCAGACTTGTTTTGTACAAATGTGTTAGCCTTCAGGGATTTTCTCGCTTCCTCCTGGGAACAAAGCACAGTGCTAATGACAGTGTTTGTATGTCCCACCCATCCCTAACCAATTCATATGCTTAAGCCCTAAGCCCTGATGTAGTGGTATTTGGAAGCAGATGTAATGGAATATGTGCAATCATTTCAGAAACAGTCCACCTCACCTCTTGAAGTTAAGAGCAATGATGGATGTAGCACAGTGATTAACCCATGGGCTCTGCTGTCCCCTTGGCCAACATTTCTATTCATCTCATTTAATTTCTACAACAGCCCTCTGTGGCAGGAGTTTTCACCCTTTTTTTAAAGATTGGAAAATGAAATTCCAAGAAATTAAGCCACTGTCCGAGATCACAAAGCTTGCAGGTGGCAGAGCCTTGAGACTCACCCAGATGTGTTAACAGAAAATGGAAATGATCTAACTCGGGGATCCCCAACCCCTAGGACATGGACTGGTACCCATCTATGGCCTATTAGGAACCAGGCCTCACAGCAGGAGATGAGTGGTGGGGTAGGGAGCAAAGCTTCTATATTTACAGCCACTCTGCCTCACTCGAATCCATCTGGTCCATGAAAAATCTGTCTTCCATAAAACCAGTTCCTGATGCCAAAAATATTGGGGACCACTGACCTAACTCATTTACTCTCCTCTCCCTCCTGAGAGCCAAAGTCACTCAAGGCCTCTGGACACTTAAGCCAGTAACCACCCTGGGACTCAGTTCTATCACCTGTGGAATAGGACCACAGTAATGCACAGACTTGAATCACTAGGGCAACTAAGAGCATCCTTGTAAGGATGCTGGATTCTCCTTTTCTCAACCACAGGAAACCCAGCCACAGGAGTTCCTGGAACTATTACTGAAGGTGAAAGTAAACGTGAAAGTGAAGTCTCTCAGTCCTGTCCGACTCTTTGCGACCCCGTGAACTGTAGCCCACCAGGCTCCTCTGTCCATGGGATTCTCCCGGCAAGAATACTGGAGTGGGTTGCCATTTCCTTCTCCAGGGGATCTTCCTGACCCAGGGATTGAACCCAGGTCTCCTGCATTGCAGGCAGACACTTTAACCTCTGAGCCATCAAGACCACCTCCTGCCATAAAGGTATGAGTTTTGTCTTTCCTCTGGAGAAAGCCAGTTAGCTAAAGCAGAGGGTCAATCCAGTGATCAAATAAGGTTAGGGCCAACACCCTGTGAAAAATAGTGTTGCCACGTTCTCTCACTTGAAGACATGCATATAACTGGTTGGCTTGAGACTTCCCTGGTGGTCCAGTGGCTAAGACACTACACTCCCAATGACGGGGGCCACAGGGACCAGGGTTCAATCCCTGACTGGTAAACTAGGTCCCACCCACCACAAAGAAAAGATCCTTCATGCTGAAACCAAGACCTGGTGCAGCCAAATAAATAGTTTGATATTTTTAAAAAATCATAATGGGTAGGCTGCAGAAGAGAGTGAGATTTCTGTTTTCCCAGTCTCAGCTCTTAGGCATTACCCTCTGATGCATATCACATTCTGGTTTAATGGTTATTCAACAACAAATCTGTTTTCTTTCTCTACCATCTTTATGGAGAGGGTTTTCTAGGTTGGGAGAGGATTTTGCTTTCAATTATATTCAACACTCTCCAAAATCTAGGGATGTTCTATATTAGGAATGAGCAGTTTAATGTTACCAAAAAGAGGAAAACAGGGCTGACACAGACTTATTCAACAATTACTTGACAATATCTTGCCTGGAAAATCCCATGGACGGAAGAGCCTGGTAGGCTGCAGTCCAAGGGGTCGTTAGGAGTCGGACACAACTGAGCGACTTCACTTTCATGCATTGGAGAAGGAAATGGCAAGCCACTCCAGTGTTCTTGCCTGGAGAATCCCAGGGATGGGGGAGCCTGGTGGGCTGCCGTCTCTGGGGTCGCACAGAATCGGACACAACTGAAGCGACTGAGCAGCAGCAGCATCCAGAAAAAAGAATGGAAAGCTCCAATTTGCCCTTTTATCTGCAAAGCTCCCCCTTTCCCCATCCATATCCTTGCCATAGTGGAAAACAGTGATATTTCACTTTGAGAGGGGAATTCTTTCTTCCAGAAATGTGATTCTTAAAAATGCTAACATCTATAAATTAAACGTGCAAAGAAACTTAAAAATTTTTTTTATTGAAGTATAGTTGATTTATGATGCTATGTTAATCTCTGCTATACATCAAAGTGACTGGGTTATACAAATACACATTCTTTTTCATATTCTTTTCCATTATGATTTATCATAAAAGATATTGACTATAGTTCCCCATGCTATACAGTAGGACCTTGTTTTTCAAAGAAACTTTAAAAAAAATTATCCTGATCTGTCCCACTCTCTCCCCAAGACCCCAGACCCTGCTAGCCTACACTCACCCAAATTCCACCACTGCTTCAGCGCCTGCGTGGGGGATCTGCCCCAATTAACCCCGCAAGACTCTCAGCCTCCCCTCTGCGCCTGCGCGCTCTCTGCGGTGGAGGCGGGGCCAACCCGATGCGCTGGAAACCACGGGGGCGGGGCCGAGAGGAGGCACCACCTCCTCCCAGGACTTCTGGGCACACAGCTCGGCTTGTCGCGAGTACGCGCAGATGACATCGACACCCCCAAAGTCCTTGGCATCCTCAGGAGGGGGTGTGGATTGAGTAGGAAATGACACAGACGACGCGTGGGCCACCTGGCGGCCACGCGGAGGAATAATGCGGCCCCGCGTCAGAATAATCCGCCCCGCGTCGGAATAATTCGGACCGCGTCCTGTAGACAGTGTAGACCCACGCCTGCTCAGGCGGTGTAGACCCGCTCTGTCTCCCCACGGTTGAAGGCCCGCCTTCTTGGGGAGGTCTCAGACTTGAAATGGAAAGAGGTCGACCCGACAGAGGTCACGTAGGGAACCGGCTTCGTGCACCCTCTTTCCTTTAAGGAGCAGAGCCCTTCCAGCGCACCTTGTCTGAGCGGAACATAAAGTCCAGGGGTCTGGGGTCTAAGGAACAAAACTGGAGCTTTCCGAGTTGGGGTCGCTGGCCAAACGCTGTCGTAACACGTTCAGTTAGCGTTGAGGACTGAAGCAGCCGAGGTTTTCCCCAGGCCCCCACCTGCCTGGTGCCGTATCCGGTGCCTCCCACTCTAGAGCATCCTGGGAACCCGCCAAGCTCCTATTTCTAGCCCCGTCCGCCCCAGATGAGGTTGCATCTGCCCTCACCTGTTCAAGGAAATAACTCCAGCAAATTTTGCTTCCCTCCCCTCATCTTCAGCTGTTCCCCCTCCTCACACCCTTTTCCGGTCACTCCATCAACGTTATCTAAACACTTTTGACACACTGCTTGGATCCAGGTCTTTGTGTGTTGAATGCGTTTTGTGTAAAAGAAAAGTCTTCAAACACATCGACATAGAACCCCTAGATGAGTCTCCTCCTGGGACAAAAAGCTGTTCTATTGATATTGCTTCTGTCACATTTTTATTATCACATTTGTTTCTGATGTTTCTCAACCCCCATATCTGACAATTGTCAGCATCATGGGAAATAGATGGGGAAACAGTGGAAACAGTGTCAGACTTTATTTTTCTGGGCTCCAAAATCACTACAGATGGTGACTGCAGCCATGAAATTAAAAGACGCTTACTCCTTGGAAGGAAAGTTATGACCAACCTAGGTAGCATATTCAAAAGCAGAGATATTACTTTGCCAACAAAGGTTCGTCTAGTCAAGGCTATGGTTTTTCCAGTGGTCATGTATGGATGTGAGAGTTGGACTGTGAAGAAGGCTGAGCACCGAAGAATTGATGCTTTTGAACTGTGGTGTTGGAGAAGACTCTTGAGAGTCCCTTGGACTGCAAGGAGATCCAACCAGTCCTTTCTGAAGGAGATCAGCCCTGGGATTTCTTTGGAAGGAATGATGCTAACGCTGCAACTCCAGTACTTTGGCCACCTCATGTGAAGAGTTGACTCACTGGAAAAGACTCTGATGCTGGGAGGGATTGGGGGCAAGAGGAGAAGGGGACGACAGAGAATGAGATGGCTGGATGGCATCACTGACTCGATGGACATGAGTCTGAGTGAACTCCGGGAGTTGGTGATGGACAGGGAGGCCTGGAGTGCTGTGGTTCATGGGGTAGCAAAGAGTCAGACACGACTGAGTGACTGAACTGAACTGAATGCCAAATGCTGACCAAAGCCAAATATTTTGGGTTTTTCTTTCTTACTCAAATCATTATGTAGATCATTTTATCCCAATAGTATGTTGTATTTTAACCAAGAAAGTGAAGGGGGAAAAAAAAAAAACTTAAAAATAAACATTGATCTGAATACCAAGTAATTTCACTTCCTTAAATATCTAAGGATTTGTATATTATCCATTGGCTGTATTTTGAAAAGAAATAGAAACTAGTGCAACCAAAGAGAAGCTGTAATGCAAGTCCATTTCAGGTCCACTCAGGAGGGAAGAGACATGCTTCAGAGGTTTATTTTATTTTAAATATTTATTTGGCCATCCCAGGTCTTAGTTGCAGATCACAGGAATCTTTAGTTTTGGCAAGTGAACCCTTAGTTACAGCATGTGGTATCTAGTTCCCTGACCAGGGATGTTGAACATGGGTTCCCGGGCACTGGAAGCACAGAGTCTTCGTTACTGGACCACTAGGGAAGCCCCTAGAGGTTTATCTTAGAAATTAATTTGACTCACCCAGTTCTTGCTTTATTTACAAGGAACAGAATCCACTTGACTTGCTGAGACAAAGAGGGGGTTTATTGGAAAGACACAAGGATTCATAGAGTGACCATTGCCAATAAACAAGACAGTTCCTCTCCCTCTCCTGTCTCTAGAGCCTTCTGATCTCTCTTCCTCTGCTTCTCTCTGACCACCTTCAACTATCTCTTCCCTCCTATAGGTGAACTTTCTTTGACTGTTCACAGATGACTCAGCCACGGCCCCTCAGCTGTCTCACAGAGACTGAAAAGAAAATCTGTGACTCAAGTCCAGAGTCCCAGGAAAGAGGTTCTGAATGGTCTGGCTCTGGTTTCAGTGCTCACTCTGATCTAATCATCTTGACACCAGGTCAAGATCACTAGACTCACCACCCACTCAGCAAAGCATGAGGCAGTGGACTCTGAAGACAGCCAGGCTGGACAGGCAAGTGGAATAATTAAAAATGGTGAAGTACACATACATGGAGAAGGCAATAGCACCCCACTCCAGTACTCTTGCCTGGCAAATCCCATGGATGGAGGAGCCTGGTAGGCTACAGTGCATCGGGTCGCTAAGAGTCGGACACGACTGAGCGACTTCACTTTCACTTTTCACTTTCATGCATTGGAGAAGGAAATGGCAACCCACTCCAGTGTCCTTGCCTGGAGAATCCCAGGAACAGGGGAGCCTGGTGGGCTGCCGTCTATGGGGTCGCACAGAGTCAGACACGACTGATGTGAATTAGCAGCAGCAGCAGCAACACATACACAGCTCCAGAGCTCCAGTATCTCTAACTGTGGGGGGCTGACATGATGCCCTTGACAAACACAAAATCCTATTCCGGACTAGTTTAGCTTAAAACCAGTCCAGTTACTCGAAGACCCAATCAGAAATTCTATTAACTGCAGGTGGCTTCTGGCTGGTGATGTGAAGATATCATGTACACAAGGAGAGAGGCTGCTAAGTGACTTCTAGAAACAGGTGTTTTTTTTAATGCTTCTTCTTTTTTTAAAAAAATTTTATTTGGCCACCTCTGGTCTTAGTTATGGCACTGCATCATGCAGATCTTTCATTGCGGTGCATGGACTCTCTAGTTGTGGCACTTGGGCTCAGTAGTTGTGGTACAGAGGCTTAGTTGCCCCTCAGCATGTGGGATCTTATTTTCTCAACAAGGGATCGAACCTGTGTCCCTTGCATTGGCAGACGGATTCTTAACCATTGGACCACTAGGGAAGTCCTTTCTGCTTAATCTTGACTAAGAGGGGACAACAAAAGATTTATTGGACTGATACTATGCTGTGCTTATACCCCAGAAATTTAAATAATTTGATGAGTAGGGAGGTAACCACTTGCTCAAGATATTAAGATGAGACAAGTGTTTATTGTTCTCCTTTTTATCTATTTAAAACACCTTTTGCAGAAAAGATATTCAGTGCAGATCCAATAACATAATTAAGCAAATTTTAAAAAGAAACAATGACCTCACTTCCTCACTGCTTAAAGCCCCCAGAATCTTGGAATCCCAATGAGTGATTTCAAAAAGGTTGACTGAGAACATACTAAATGCAATGAAGAATTGGGCTAAGTTGCTAGGGAGACAATGGCACCCCACTCCAGTACTCTTGCCTTGAAAATCCCATGGACGGAGGAGCCTGGTAGGCTGCAGTCCATGGGGTCACTAAGAGTCAGACACAACTGAGCGACTTCACTTTCACTTTTCACTTTCATGCATTGGAGAAGGAAATGGCAACCCACTCCAGTGTTCTTGCCTGGAGAATCCCAGGAACAGGGGAGCCTTGTGGGCTGCCGTCTCTGGGGTCACACAGAGTTGGACACGACTGAAGCGACTTAGCAGCAGCAGCAGCTAGGAAGACAGGGGTCAAGAAATAACTTATTCTTTCAAGAATTCAGGATTTAGATATCGCATAACTAACTCTTGATACAAGGCAGAGCTTAGTGGTGGTAGAGTTGAGAGATTAACATGGAAAAAATGAGAGAGAGAAAACGATCTGACCTAATCTATAAATTCTTTATCTATTCAGCCGTTTTAACAACTCCTTCTGTATTTGACTGTGAAAACAAATATGAGATTGGTATGTCCTACACACCAACATCGGGCTTCCCTGGTGGCTCAGAGGTAAAAGAATCTTCCTGAAATGCAGGAGACACAGGAGACAAAAGTTGGAACCCTGGGTCAGGAAGATTCCCTGGAGGAGGAAAGAGCAAACTAGTCCAGTATTCTTGCCTGGGAAATCCCATGGACAGAGAAGCCTAGCAGAGTATAGTCCATGGGGTCACGAAGAGTCAGACACAACTGAGTGACTGGACATAGACACACGCGTACCAATAGTCTGTTACATGATCGTGATGGTGATGTGGAATTTGGGGAAACCTGTCTATGGAGGGTGCAGGGCTCTCCTAACTGTAATTTATTTCAACCACCTTGACCACATGACACACTTCACATTTGAGTTTTTTTAAAAAGAGAATATATAGAAATACAAATAATCATGTCATCAAGACCAAGGCCATTAACAATTTAGCCTCCTGGCAATATTTTCAACCCAGATTCCGTTTGTAGTAATTATATCTTGAAATACCAGAATCCATGCCCAAAATTCATGTTCTATAACCCCAGAATCAGTGATATAAACCCATCACTGAAACTTGTGATAAAGCATGTACTTCTCTTTGCCTGCTTGAAAGTGATGGGGAAAAACTGGTCTGGCTACAAAGGTATTTCCTTTACAACCAATCATGGTTTTTCACCATTCATCAAAAATAGTGCTTCCAATCACAAAATCTTTTCCAGGGAATGTCCAGTCTCACAGCTCACTATTTACACATCTCAGGCTTGAGGTGATTCATTTCCAGTTGCTTTCAATTTTTTTTCTGGATTCTTTCAAATGAAGTCACAAGTTGTTATGGTTTGTTTTTAAATTACGTAGCGGTGCTTCATTGTTACTGAAGACTCAAATTTGATGAGGTCATTAAAATGATGACAATATCAATTACCATAGCAACCAAACCATCAATCCAGAGTCTGATTTATCCTATGGCCTGAAATCTTTTACAGCTCTTGAAAACTCAGGCACAATGCAAATCAAACATTTAGCTGCTGAAAGAGTTGGAGGCCAGACATCCATCAACTCTGACTGGTATTGAATTGTTGTCAGTAGTCAATAATGAATAGCACAGGCCATTTCTTTGGAACCACCCAGGAGTTAAAAGACCTGAGTGTGTGTACACAACAACTTCACCTGCACGCCTCTATGTCTGTCCTCATCACACTACATTCTGAGAATTGATTGGATGAGAAGGAAAAGTGCCCACCATAGAAAATAATGTTCTCCTTCATTGGTAAATTTCTTTTAAGTCTCACCCATGGAAAAGATATCTTTGTCTCCCAGTAATTAATAGGAACCAAAGCAGAGTGAGAAGACAGAAACTGAAAGAATGAATAATCGCCAACACCGTGAACAAAATGTATAACTAAAAATATATGAGGCACGGGTAGAATACGCTTCATCTTGCCCTTCTTTGACAGGCACATAAATCTCTTGTTGCTTCCCTCATCCAAAGCCAAGAGCTAAAAATATGAGGTGGCACCTGTGTTGTTAAATACTGTTTTATGACAGCAGTGACTTGAGGGAAACAGTGTATTTTTGGTTGAGCAGACTGGGCTGTCCCAACAGAAAACATGATGGGGTGGGTGGGGTGGGAATCTAGACTGGAAAAGCTTTTTCTAAAGCACACCCTGAGTTCAGTCTCTTCTGTATGTGATTGCAGACAAGGACATGGTATAAATTATGTGCAGTATAAATTATTCGCTGAGATGCTCTGTTCCCCAGAACTTACTCTGCATCAGCTCTGCAAATCTTTTGGGCACTGAGGACCAGGAAAATGGAAGCTCAAAATGTCAGACACTGTTGGTCCTGAAACACAACTCTTGAATTTTCTAGGCAGGGATTATTTTTATTTTTATTTATTTTTTTTTAGGGATTATTTTTATTAAGTAATCTTATTCCTCACAGTCCAGTGGTTACGACTTCGCCTTCCAGGGCAGGGGGTGCTGGTTCCTTCCCTGGTTGGGGAGCTAAGATCTCACATGCCTTGTGGCCAAAAAAACTGAAACCTAAAATAGAAACAAATGTAACAAATTCAATAGTGTCTTAAAAAATGGTTCACGTTTAAAAAAAAATCTTTAAGAAAAAGTAATGTTATTCCTCTAAATGTTTAGAATAAAAAACTCTAATGGGATCAGCTAGGTAAAAGATTTGTTCATCCATTAAATGTTTGGAGCTCCTGACACATGACAGCACTTTTCTAGACTCGGGATTCAGAAAGGAACAAACCCCAGATTTCTCCTTCATGGTGCTTACATTCTTGTCGAGAAAGTAATAGCAGATCAGATCAGATCAGTCGCTCAGTCGTGTCCGACTCTTTGCGACCCCATGAATCGCAGCACACCAGGCCTCCCTGTCCATCACCAACTCCCGGAGTTCACTGAGATTCACGTCCATCGAGTCAGTGATGCCATCCAGCCATCTCATCCTCTGTCTATATGGGGACTTATTTGCAATTATAAGAAAAAGAGAGGTGTCAAGGACAATTCCAAGGAGTCTGACTATGCAGCTCCATGAATGATGGCACCATTGAATGAGATAATGAAAACTGTAGAAGATGCGCTGGGAGGATGAGGATTCATTTGGGAGACATTCAGTTTGAAAAATATTTTATCCACGTAATAGGAGATGTTAAGTACAAACTTAGATATATGGCCCTAGAGTCAGAGGGAAGACTCTTGAAAGGCACTAGTGAATAGATGGTGCTTAAACCCACAAGAGTCAAACCACATCTCCCGGGGAAGGAGAGTAGGGAGTTCAACACTGAGCCTTGAGAGTCCAGCATTAAGGGTAGGGAGAATGAAGAGGAATTTTTAAGAGAAGTCAGGAGAAATTCAAGAGCAAAAGGTGTTCCCAGCACCAGGATTGATCAGACGTGGCTGATGGCAGGTGAGCATGAGGCGTTCATGACAAGGATGTGAGTGTCAGGTGACAATACAGGCACAGGGGATGGGCTTGGAAATGGTGTCTCATTTAGGCAAACAGTCATGCTGTCTACGGACCACTGAGTGGCTGAAAAATGGAAAAATAATAAGAACGCAAAAGGATCAGATAAGAGGATTTCAGACTGACATACCCACTTCTCCTGCATGTACCTTGTGAACAAAATACAGCTTTAAGAATATGGCACAGGGACTTCCTCCTGGTCCAGTGGTCAAGACTCCACACTCCCATGCAGGGGGCATGGGTTCGATCCCTGGTGAGGGAACTGGAGCTTGGTTGCACTGGAAGAGTGCAACTAAAGATCTCACGTGCTGGAACTAAGACCCAACACAGCCAAATAAATAAATAAAAATAAATATTTTAAAAAGAATATGATACACACGGTGGAAAGGTATTTTTCTTTTTAAATACGAACCCATGTATTAAATGTTTCTTCAATTTTTTCTGGGTGAAAAGATCAAGACCTATGACTTGAACACAGTGAAAAGCAGGGAGTAGAGGGATATTGGGCAGATTTTTATGGGGAGGAAGCCTTGAGGCTATGGAAATAGAGATGAGCTTTCGCTACATGGAGGGAAGGGCTGAAAGATAAATCAAAATACTGGTGCTTGGGCTTTGAAGGTGTGGCCTGAGATGGGATGTTTTTCCTCAATCTCATTTGGCACCTCGCTTCACCCCAGGTCTCAGAATCCAGGACAGTGACCCAACTTTTCTCTGTTGGAATCGTGGCTGCGACCACACTGCCTTCTTTGAGGAGGAAAGTGGCTCTGAACCAGGAAATGCGGCCGAGTGATCACCTTGACACGATACACAGGACTTGGCCAACGTTAGCGCCCTGAGAGCCTGTGTTGATGGTGTTTCTGCTAGAACCGTGCCGTCTGCCTCCGCCTTCTCCCCCAGAATGAACATCCTCTGTGGGCAGCCAATACTGTAATTAAATGCCAACACCCGGGGAGGGGGCCCAAGTAGCAACACATTAAATGTGAAAGGAGCGCTCCCTGCCTAGAGAACTAATTCCCACCTGCATATGATTCAGAATATATATTTTTAAAATTCTTCAATCTGGGTAAACCAGGTTGTTGTTCAGTCGCTCACTCGTGCCAACTCTTTGCGACCCCATAGACTGCAGCATGCCAGGCTTCCCTATCCTTCACTATCTCCCAGAGTTTGCTCAGACTCCTGTCCATTGACTCGATGATGCCATCCAACCATCTCATCCTCTGTTGTCCCCTTCTCCTCCTGCCCGCAATCTTTCCCAACACCAGGGTCTTTTCTAATGAGGCAGCTCTTCGGATCAGGTGGCCAAAGTTTTGGGAAAATCAGGAGGTTTCTTTTTGATTATTATATTTAATTTTATTGGAATGCAGTTGCTTTACAATATTGTGTTAGTTTCTACTGTCCAGCAAAATGAATCAGCTACACGTATACATACATCCCTCATTTTTGGATTTGCTTCCCCTTTGGGTCACCACAGAGCACTGAGTAGAGTTCCCTGTGCTATATAGTAGGTTATCTATTTTATTCACACAGGGGTGCTGTGAATATTAGAGTTAAATTACAGAGATTCACATATGGTCCTTTTGTGATAAATGCCCAGTTAACATGGATATTATTATGATAATGAATATGGCTGTTAAAAAGAAGCATAGTGTGCTGGTTAAAAACACAGGATCTGGAATTAGACTTCTCATAGCCAAATCTGAGGTCTTCACCTTACAAAATGAATGAACTTGGATGTGTTCCATAATGGCTGCCTATTCCAGGTACGACATCTGTAAACCAACATTACCACTTCTGGGTATTTATCCTGGAGAGAAGAAAACATGGGTTCCCACCTGTGCACAGATGTTCATAGCAGTTTTCATTGTAATAGCCACAGACAAGAAACAATTTACTGTCCATCAAAAGGAAGGATGAATGAACTAAGGGACAGACTAAGCAATAGAACAATGGTTACTGAACACAAAACAACTTTGGATGGATCCTAAGAGTATTATACTGATTTTTTTTAAGCGAATCTGAAAAGGTTACATACCATATGATTCAAATGAACAAATTGTTGCAGGAAGGGAGATCCCTTCCAGGGCCTAAGAGTGGGCTCTTGTCTAACCCTTGGAAATAAATTGTCTGAGGAGACACATATGCTGACAAAGCAAGAGACTTTATTGGAAAGAGGAACATAGGTAAAGAACAGGAGGGTAAGGGAACCCAGGAGGACTGCTCTGCCACGTGGCTTTCAAGTTCAGTGACTCAGTCGTGTCTGACTTTTTGCGACCGCATGGACTGCAGCACTCCAGGCTTCCCTGTCCATCACGAACTCCCAAAGCTTGCTCAGACTCATGTCCATTGAGTCAGTGATGCCATCCAACCATCTCATTCTCTGTCATCCCCTTCTCCTCCTGCCTTCAATCTTTCCCAGCATCAGGGTCTTTTCCAATGAGTCAGTTCTTCGCATTAGGTGGCCAAAGTTTTGGAGTTTCAGCTTCAGCATCAGTCCTCCCAGTCAAAATTCAGGACTGATTTCCTTTAAGATGGACTGGTTGGATCTCCTTGCAGTCCAAGGGATTCTCAAGAGTCTTCTCCAATACCACACTTCAAAAGCATCCATTCTTCAGCCCTTAGCTTTCTTTATAGTCCAACTCTCACATCCATATATGACTACTGGAAAGACCATAGCTTTGACTAGATGGACCTTTGTTGGCAAAGTAATGTCTCTGCTTTTTAATATGTTGTCTAGGTTGGTCATAGCTTTTCTTCCAAGGAGCAAGCGTTTTAATTTCATGGCTGCAGTCACCATCTGCAGTGATTTTTGAGCCCCCCAAAATAAAGTCTGTCACTGTTTCCATGGTTTCCCCATCTATTTGCCATGAAGTGATAGGACCAGATGCCATGGTCTTAGTTTTCTTAATGTTGAGTTTTAAGCCAACTCTTTCACTTTCATCAAGAGACTCTAGTTTCTTCTTCACTTTCTGCTATAAGGGTGGTGTCACCTGCATATCTGAGGTTATTGATATTTCTCCCAGCAATCTTGATTCCAACTTGTGCTTCATCCAGCCTGGCATTTCACATGATGTAATCTGCATATAAGTTAAATAAGCAGGGTGACAATATACAATCTTGACATACTCCTTTTCCTATTTGGAACCAATCTGTTGTTCTATGTCTGGTTCTAACTGTTGCTTCTTGATCTGCATACAGATTTCTCAGGAGGCAGGTCAGGTGGTCTGGTATTCCAATCTTTTTCAGAATTTTCCACAGTTTGTTGTGATCCACACAGTCAAAGGTTTTGGCATAGTCAATAATACAGAAGTAGATGTTTTTCTGGAACTCCCTTGCTTTTTCGACGGTCCAAGAGATGTTGGAAATTTAATACCTGGTTCCTCTACCTTTTCTAAATCCAGCTTGAACATCTGGAAGTTCTCAGTTCACGTACTGCTGAAGCCTGGCTTGGAGAATTTTGAACATTACTTTGCTAGCATGTGAGATGAGTACAATTGTGCAGTAGTTTGAACATTCTTTGGCATTGCCTTTCTTTGGGATTGGAATGAAAATTGACCTTTTCCAGTCCTGTGGCCACTGCTGAGTTGTCCAAATTTGTTGGCATATTGAGTGCCGCACTTTCACAGCATCATCTTTCAGGATTTGGAATAGCTTAACTGGAATTCCATCATCTTCACTAGCTTTGTTTGTAGCAATGCTTCTTAAGGGCCACTTGACTTTGCATTCCAGGATGTCTGGCTCTAGGTGAGTGATCACACCATCGTCATTATCTGGGTCTTGAATATCTTTTTCGTATAGTTCTTCTGTATATTCTTTCCACCTCTTCTTAATATCTTCTGTTTCTGTTAGATCCATACATGGCTTTCAGTCTCAGGTTTTATGGTGGTAAGTTTAGTTTCTAGGTAGTCTCTGGCCAATCATTCTGACTCTGGGTCCTTCCTTCTGGCACACACTCACTCAGCCAAGATGAATTCTGGGAGGTTGGTAGCATGTATGGATTAGAGTTTTTTCTCTCTTTTTGTCCTTCCCTGAATTCTTCTGGTTGGTGGTAGCTTGTTAGTTCCGCATCCTTACCAGGACCTGCTGTTTGGGATAACTCATGCAAGTGGTTACTGTTGTGCCTGGCCAGGGTGGGTGGTTTCAGTCAGTGGTTCCCTAACACAATTATAGTGATGGAGAACAGCAGTCAGAGTTGGAGAGAAGGTAGACCATAAAAAGTAACACTAGGGAGTTTCCTGGGTGATGGGCTGCTTCTGTTTCTTAACTGTGGTGGTGGGTCTATGAATCTGTAGATATGATTAAATTTTGTAGAACTATTCACATGACTTCCCTGGTGGCTCAGCGGTAAAGAATCTGCCTGCAATACAGGAGCTGCAGGAGATGCAGATTCCATCCCTGGGTCAGGAAGATCCCCTGGAGAGGGAAATGGCAACCCCCTCCAGTATTCTTGCGGGAGAATCCCAAGGACAGAGGAGCCTGGAGGGCAATAGTCCATGGGGTTGCAGAGTTGGACACAACTGGGGTGACTTAACATGCAGGCATTCACATGCACACACACACAAACCCACACACAGAATACGTGTAAAACTGGTAAAATCCAAACGAATTATAAAAGTCAGTTAAGAGTAATGCAGCAATATTGATTTCTTGGTCTTAATAATTCCACTGTGGTTATGTAAAATGTTATTAGGAAAGCTGAGTGAAATGTACATAGAAACTCTCAGCACTATTTTTGCAACTTTTATGTGAGTCTAAAATTATTTTGACAGTTTTTAAAAATAGCACTCACATAGAATTGAACAATTCAGTAAACAGATGGCAGGAGGTAGGAACCATATTTCTGACTGTGGGAGTGAGAATTTACAGATAAAAAAGAGGAGGTCACTGAAATAATTCCTGTGGTAATGGACTAGAGTCAGAGACATCAATACAAATTCATGTGTACTTTCATATAGATACAGATGGCTATGTATAGAAATATTTATAGATATGTGTTGGATAATACAAGGGTTAGTACACACACATATATTTCCTTGTTCTGTCAGCTGAAAGGACTTAAAAGAAATGACACCCCATAGCAATGAGCACCTCTTGCATCTAGATCTTGGTTTTTAATATCATTTGTTCAGTAGAAGGAACCAGGGTTCTTTTGAGAAAGGCTGATTCTAGGACTGGAGCATGAAATATACAAGATGAGTCTGGAGCATCTTAGAGTGCCAGAAACTAAGGAAATGCATTGTTAGAAGTCCACATTGATGGTGGTATGTCCTGGAACACAGGAGCCAACCGAAAGAGCTTCCAGTGGTTAAAGTTGGAACACTTGGAGCAAAGATAAACAGATGAGGTAGTATTGGATTGTAACCGGAAGTATAAAATAACTGTCCAGGAGCCCGAGTTGATATAAGTAAATGATTGAATAAATTAGTAAATGGAGAGAAGAGACAAATATTCCATGCAACAAGAATTTTGCATGGAAAACTTACGTAGATATTCTGCCCTCAAGGAGGATGAGTGTTACCCCTTCCCCAACTCCTCAGGTGTGGGCTGTACATAGTGATTTCCTTTCAAGGAGGACAGCCTGGAAAAGGAAGGAAACAAATAAATTTACAGTAGAGACCCCAGCCAGGTGATCAAGGTCCGTGTCAACAGTGCTAAGTCACTTTGGTACATATACCACGTTGGTGGTGTATACCCTTGGTGTGACATTATGTAGATGATGCTTTACCTCTGTTGTCTAAGTCCCCCAAAATTATAACCCCTGCGTAAACATGAGAAAAAAATATCCGACAAATTCCACTCTTGGGTCATCCTGCAAAATACTGACAAAACCATCAAAGTCATCAAAAGTAAGAAAGTCTGTCACAGCATAAAAAACAAACTTATGGTTACCAAAGGGAAAAGGGGATTTCCTGTAAGAAACCTGTAATATGAAAAAGAATATGGGTACATATGTATAACTGAGTCACTTTGCTGTACACCAGAAACTATCACAACATTGTATAACAACTATATTTCAATTTAAAAAAATGATTAGGGGGAACTTCCCTGGTGGTTCGGTGGTTAAGACTGAGCTTCCACTGCAGGTTCGATCCTTGGTCAAGGAGCTAAGATCCAACATGCCTTGTTGACAAAAACCCAAAACATAAAATAGAAGCAATATTGTTACAAGTTCAATTAAGACTTTAAAAATGGTCTATGTTTTAAAAAAATGTAGTGGACATTCATGTATATGTTTTTTGTTGGACGTAAGCCTATGTTTCTCTTGTGTATACACCTGGGAACAAAAAGTGCTGTGCTCTAAGGTAAGTGCAGGTAAGCTTTCCCAGATCCCACCAAATGAGCTTTGGCTTTCACAGAGGCTGTATCTCTCCACAATACTGGCTTTAGATCACCAAGAGTGTTAAGTTCTGAGTTTTTCCCCCCTGACTTTAAACCGCAATAGTCATTGCTCTTGGTAAAATATTGTATATCACAGCTATGACTCTTTGTGGGCTGCAGAGTAGCCTGGGTACCATCCATCCTGTGTGGATCAGAAGAAGAAAACCTGCCCATCCATTCCTCACTGCTTCCTTTTGCTGGAAATCCTGGCCATCCTTTCCGCACAATCGATCGACTCTTTCCTCATCGCTTTATTTTGAGTCTCTATCCTATTTCTTCATTGCCCAAACATTCGTTCTCAGTGCCCTCTGCTTTGCTACAGAAATAAAAATCCCTGGGTGGAAGCAAAACAAAAAGGAAATGAAAGAGAAATCTACAGAAACATCGCATGTGGATTTCAATCTTTATAACCTCCCTATTTTGTAATAGATCTCTATCAGAAATCTGCTAATCCTCTGCCAAGTGGCCAGAGTTCATGTTTCCGGTGTGTTCAGCACTCCCTGGGGATTTGCGTTGTCAGAGAAGATGCCTCAGGCACTCACCTGCACCATTAATACATCACGCGGGATGGAACCAAATGTCTTTTGCAGGCTCACCAACTGCACCGCTGGCTGAGAGCAGGGAAACTTAATTGGTTCTAAAACAGGCAAATTAAGAACATGCTGAGTCTTCCCTCTCAGAGATCAATCCAAACACTTTCAGAGAAGCATGGAGATGCTCCTTGGGGTGAAATAAATGTTAATGTTAAAAGAAAGTCAAAATATCCCCCCTTCCCTCCACAAAAGAAGCTCAAATCAGTTTCTAATGCTCTAAAGAGAAAAATGACATTCTGGTTTTATACAGACTAAAGTCTGCTAAAATATGTCAATACTCGGAGCTTAGCAGAAAGGGTACAGAGATGTGTTGGCTTAGCTTTGCCGCTGCAGCAGAGCTGTGAACATGATAGTGCGGCTGGCTCTGGAGTAAAAGATGGCAACTCTTTTTTTTTGGTTGCATCACAAAGCTTGTGGGATCTTAGTTCCCAGACCAGGGATTGAACCTGGGCCCCAGCAGTGAAAGCGCCAAATCACTGGACCACCAAGGAAGTTTCCAAAGATGTCAACTCTTCAGAGACTATAGGACATTCTCTTCTGTCTGGGACTTAGTGGCTCTTAATTTAATAGCAGCCCCAGGCTGGAGTTAAATTATAGATACAGTTCATGGGGCTTCTCAGAAAATATAAATATCGTGGACATCTCCTGAAGACAAAAATATGAACTGGTCTGTACATTAGCTGCTGGTCTCCTATGGCTGTTGCCTGAAAGAATACTAAAGATATAAATATTAAAGAGTTCTCCTCCTCTGTCTTTACCCTACCCCTCCATTTATCTTTGCCCCTCATCTGCTTATGCAAACTCTGTCAATCGAAAGTGAGAATAATTTATAAAGCTCTTCGTAGATTTTCGATTGAGACATGGTTGATGCCCTTAACATCTGCGTTACTCAAGTCAACCGTATATAATAAAATGTTATTCAGTCATGAAAAGACAGGAATCGTGCCATTTGTGACAACATGGATGAACCCAGAAGACATATGTTAAGTGAAATAAGAGACATAGAAAGACAAGTACTGCATGATCTCATTTATATTGAAATCTAAGAAGTTCAACTTAGAGAATAGAAGGGTTGCTGCCAGGGACTGAGGGTAGAGCAAAGATGGGAAGACGCTAGTCAAAAAGTATAAACTTTCAGAATACAAAAAGTATTCTGAGTATTTCTTTCTTTTCAGAAGAAAACTTTCTTCTTCTTTCAGAAGAATGCAAACTTACTATTTCAATATCAATTCTGGGTTTCTAATGTACAGCAGGATGACTAGAGCCAATAATACTGTAATACTATATTGTAGACTTGAAATTTGCTAAGAGAGTAGATATTAAATGTTATCCCCCCACCCCAAAAAAAAGGTAACCATGTGAGGTGATGGATTAAGTCAATTAGCTTAATTGTGCAATTTTTTACAATGAATATATCAAGTTATCACATTTTATACCTTTAAATATATGCAATTTTAAAAAATATATGCAATTTTAATTTGTCAATTATACTTCAGTAAGGCCTAGAGGAATAAGAGAAGTTCAATTTTAGGGGGGAAAAGTCCGAATGCATTTTCTTATTTACTTATGTATTGGCTGAGCAGTGTGGTTTGTAGGATCTGATTTCCCAGATGAGGGATTGACCCCTCACCCTTAGCAGT
Source organism: Bos indicus x Bos taurus (assembly GCF_003369695.1). NCBI lineage: Eukaryota > Metazoa > Chordata > Mammalia > Artiodactyla > Bovidae > Bos > Bos indicus x Bos taurus. Next base: position 22,615,993 of record NC_040092.1, on the reverse strand, counting down.
GAAAGCATGGAGTCCTAACCACTGGATCACCAGAATATTTTACGTCATAAGAGAATGCTGAAAAGGAACTCCAATGCACACATGTTGTCTATTTTTATTTTATTTTTTTAAGCATATTGTCTCTTTTTGAAGGGGCTGGGTCTCGAATGAACAGATGGGGCATGGTCTGCTGTCAACACTGCAGAGAGACTGAAAAAGGAACAGGACATGCAGATCTTATTGTATATAAGACTTGCTCATAACTGACTGACACTCTTGCTGTCTCCTTCTTCCGCTGACGGTGACCCTGCCTGACCCACAAGACAGAGAATGAGCAGCTCAGACAGGCATCAAAGCTGCCTGCTACACATGGACCAACAGGGCATGGCTGTTGTGAGCTCAGGGAAAGACATGGAAGAATTCTCTGAAGCCAGCTCAGCCACCCAGCTGTCCGTGCAAAGGACAAGGCTTGAGGCCAACAGAGCAAGACAGACACAGCAACTGTAAGATCCACCTTCCCAGGAGGCACTCACTTCTTGTGGCTGGACATCCATCCTCTGAGGACCACTGTGCCACTTCCTACACATCAACCCTATTCTTACTAAGGGCTTTCACCATCCTATTTGATGGAGCTGTCACCGGCCATGTCAATTGCAACCATATCCACTCTATGAAAACTTCAGAGAATGCACTGGAATGAAAAGACATCCATGGACACGTCCCTGACTGCATGCTAAACATGGCTTATACAACTTCTGGAACCAGTCTCCTGCGGGACTATGATGTCACAGACCCCAGTTACCATTTTCAGTGGGGGTAGGTCTATAAAGGTAATTAATTTCCTTCAGACCCACTTCGGAGCTGGGAAAGTTCTCAGGAGTTCCCTGAAGCTTAGCATCAAAGTTGCCCTCCCCACTTTAGAGCCACCTGATAACCGATATCCCTGGTGTGTAAACTCCTCTGTCTCCAGGGCTGCAAAGAAAGGACAATTGACACACCCTCCTAATATAACCCCTCCTCAATATAAAAATCCTGAGTGGTGCATTAGAGCCTTATCCCCATGCTGTTTGAGGATCTTTAATTCAATAGCTCATCTTTAAGCCAGTTGTTACCAACTACAAACAGGGTTTCTTTATGGCTCAGATGGTAAAGAATTTCCTTGCAATGCCAGAGGTCCAGGTTCAATCCCTGGGTTGGAAATATTCCTTGGAGAAAGGAATAGCTCCCCACTCCAGTATTCTTGCCTGGAGAATTTCATGGACAGAGAAGGCTGATGGGTTACAGTCCTTTGGGTCAAAAAGACTTAGACACGATTGGGCGACTAACATTAATATACTAGCAAATACATTATATTACACTATCAACTTGAATGAAAGTGTACCATTTTAATGAAGTCATTGCTATTTGATGTGGGTAGACTTTGGATTTAATCCAAAATGCTAGTCATGGACCCTCTAAGTACAGAATCATTTTATCCTCATGAAAATGAAGCTATTAGGGAATGGAGGACACAGAATAAATGAAAAGTTATGATGGAAGAAAAGTTGCTCCTATTGAAAAGACTCCAGTCATAATAGGTGAAATTCTTAATTCTAGGGAGGTAATTGGGTTGCGGAAATTCTCTAAACATTTGGCCTAAGAAGGAAACTTGGCAAAATATATCAACATTCAGTGGGATGAAGCAGTTGGAGTTTTGGTAAATCACAGGTGCAAAAATTTCCCATTTGCATTGGTATTTATCAGAATTAAGCAACTACGATGTTGACTAATATGAAATTGACATTTTTTAACATCCCCTTTTCATACAGAGGAAAGCAGTATTCCAGCCTTGCGTGAATACAGCATCCATCAGCACACAGAGGACATCCAACATCCTCTATCCTTTCTCACACCTGAGCTTCAGCTAAACTAGAGACAGGGGGCAGTCTCTGCCCACTTAGAACAGGAAGGAGGAGAAGGACCCATGGATATATTTCAAACCAGTGACCCAGGAGCTTGTTTTCCTGTCTCTTCCTTAGTTAAATACACAGTTCCTAGAACCTGGTGTTTAAATGTTAGTACCAAGACCAGAACTGAGATATCGAAAGAATGACCACATCCCACCCTGGACTGGGGATTGTTTTATCAGTAATCCACCTGCAATGTGGGAGACTGCCCGCAGTGTAGACCTGGGTTTGATCCCTGGGTCTAGAAGTTCCCCTGGAGAAGGAAATGGCAACCCACTCCAGTATCCTTGCCTGGAAAATCCCATGGACAGAGGAGCCAGGCGGGCTACAGTTCATAGGGTCACAAAGAGTTGGACATGACTGAGTGACTAAACCACCACCACCACAGAAGACTCACATGCCATCCTCTCAGTGCATCCATGCCTACATCATTCCTTCAAGGACTGTAGGCCTGCATAGATGGAGGAAAAAGAGGGCTTGCTGTATCCTATAAACTGTACCTTTAAGTCCACCACCCCTCCCCACCAGACACACACATCCACATCTACAGTCTTGACTCTTATCTATAAACTTGGGGACAAATAAAAACTTTCCATCTCATCTTAATAGCACTCTTGTAAATGGTTCACATAGCCTTGCAAACAGTGGGAAGACAATAAAAGCAATATTTCTGAGCCAAGCTAGAGTTTTGCTCCAGAGAGAGGAAATTGTTTCTCAAATTGCTTCAGCATTTTATTTATTTTCATAACAGAGCAAAACAATAGAAAGAGAGCTATTTATCTGGCCCTTGGATGTCCCGTTTCTTCCCTCTCCAGCTACATTCCCCCAACTTTCAATTTAGATCACAAGGTGGCCCCAGATTGCTTTCCAGTTTCGTCTTCTAACAACTGCTTGTGATGAACAGTTGATTCTTCTTACTGCTTCCACCATCTCTCCTTTGCTTGGTAGCTTGTGGTTTTTGGAGAGAAAGCAGCCCTTCCCTACTCTGTATCCATCTAGTGCCACTAGGTCTGACCTATACCCAAACCCCAGGAAACCATCCATTCCAGACCTGACATGCAATGCTGTTAGCAGGTGAGGGGTTTGGGGGAGGTCTTCTGTTGTAGCAGCATGAGCTGACTAATACACTCCTATTGCATGCATGCGTGCTCAGTCTCTTCAGTCATCTCGGACTCTTTGAGACCCCCCATGGACTGTAGCCCACTAGGCTCCTCTGTCCATGTGATTCTCCAGGCAAGGATACTGGAGTGGGTTGCCATGCCCTCCTCCAGGGGATCTTCTCGACCCAGGGATCAAACCCAAGTCACCTACATCTCCTATGTCTCCTGTATTGGTAGACTTACCACTAGAGCCACCAGAGACGTCCCACACACTCCTGTTAGAGATGTCTAATGCTCTTTGCCCAGGAAGGTTTCCTTCCCCCCACCCAGGGGGAGAGGAATTTTATTTGATACAGTTTTCCCAGTACAAAGAGTCTTCACCTATGGGGACTTCTTTGGTGGTCCAGTGGCTGAGACTCCCACAACTTCACTTTCACTTTTCACTTTCATACATTGGAGAAGGAAATGGCAACCCACTCCAGTGTTCTTGCCTGGAGAATCCCAGGGATGAGGGAGCCTGGTGGGCTGCTGTCTGTGGGGTCGAACAGACTCGGACATGACTGAAGCGACTTAACAGCAGCAGCATGCTTTAAAAATGTTTTCCTAGTTGCCCCTACACTTGGAAGATATTTCCTTCATCCCTCTTCTGTCATGAAATCATGTCCAGGAAAAGAAGGCCCTTGGATTCTCACACTCATTCGCCAGCTCTAGTGGCACCTTGAGTCTAACGAAGTCAGGAACTTTTCGCCCATGTGAACTTCCACACCTCGCCTAAGGAACTTCATTTAGAATCAGTGTGACACTTCCAGGAGTTTCCAACTGTTCTGAGCAGCAACTCAATCTTTTCAGACACATACATACACACACACTTATGTACAGACACCCACTTACACACATACACACACTTACACACAGAGACACACATAACAGAGTTACATACACAGATACCCACTTACATATCTATACCCACTCTCACACACACGCACATACACACACTTATGTACTTACAAACCTGCACATACACATAGAGATACACATACACACACTCACATACACAGATACCCACTTACACATCTATACCTACTCACACAGACACACACACACTTATGTACTTACAAACCTACACATACTTACACATAAAGACACACACACACACTTACATACACAGACACTCACTTACATACCTACATCTACTTACACACACAGACACACACACACACACACATTTTGACAACTTGAACCCTCCTCTCTTCCTGCCACTATACACTTGAGACTTGTTCCCAATGAAACTCTCCAGAAGAGTATCTTTTCACACTTTAAAACTCCCATCTACAGTTCTAGACATTGATACTATCCAAATTTGCTTAGGGTCTGGGGGAATAAGTCCTTCTTACACTCTTCTAGTGGGGATGCAAATTTGCTCAACCTTTTGGAGGCCTCTTGACAATATCCATAGAAACTTTCAAGTGCACAGCAATCTACTTTCAGAAATATATCTAATTTATATGTTTCACCAGCCACCAAAAGTACAGGCACAAGAATATTTATTGATGCATCATTTGAGGGAAAATGTCATTGGAGCAGGTGTTTGCATAAAGAAACATCAGCTATTCAGCAGAAATGATGAATATTTATTTGTGTAGGAACCATGGCCTCATTTCATTCCATCAACAAATATATTTATTAAGGACATATCAGAAGCCAAGAACGGTGTCTGTCATCAGCATTACTTCACTCAACAGGACATATATGGTTCCTTCTCTCTTGGAGTTTATCTCTTAATGGGAAGAAGAAGATAATAAACAATTAGCAAAGAAATAGACACAGCTATACCAGGTAGAGATAAGTACTATGAATAAGATTATAGAGTAACACAAGAGAAAATACTTAGCACTAATGTTGCCAAAATTCAGCCTCTATATGCTGGAGCCAGATTAAATCTCAGAGACAAGAGTTTTGGATAAAGCAGAAAGAAATAGTTTCACTGTTTTGCCAGGCAAAGGGGGCCACAGGGGGTTAATGTCCTTTAGACTCTATCCTACACTGTAGGGGTAGTGAAGAGTTTTATAGTTTTCAAGGATCAAGGTGTGGTCAGCTCATGGACATTCTTCTGATTGGTTGGTGATGAGGTAATTGGGAGTCAGCATCATCAGCCTTCTGGTTCCAACTGGTCTGGGGTCTCCGTGCTTGTGGGCAGCAGACACTTAATTTCTCCCACTGGGTGGGAGTTTCAGTGCCTGCAAAACAGCTCAAAGAACATGGTTCAGAATATTAGCTATAGTTCCCAAGGAAGAACTAAAGATCCTTGACTTTAATGTCCACAGTATTATTCCTTTGTCTTGCTTTATTGTTTTCTGTTCTTCCTGCATTTTCTCACTTCTCTGATTAAGTTTATTCTTTGACTAAAGTTTTTCTACAGACAAAAGGCAAGTGGAAGACATGGGTGGGGGTCTATTCTGGGAAGGCCGTGTAGGGTCCTGCTCGGTTGCACTAAAAAATAATTCACACTAAGGCTAACTAGCAAGGAGATCAACCCAGTCAGTCCTAAAGGAAATAAACCCTGAATATTCATTGGAAGGACTGATGCTGAAGCTGAAGCTGAAGCACCAATACTTTGGCCACCTGATGCGAAGAGCCAACTCATTGGAAAAGACCCTGATGCTGGGAAAGATTGAGGGCAGGAAGAAAAGGGGGTGAGATGGTTGGATGGACATGAGTTTGAGCAAACAGAGCAGGAGGAAAAAGGAGTGACAGAGAATGAGATGGTTGGATGGACATGAGTTTGAGCAAACACCAAGAGATGGTGAAAGACAAGGAAGCCTGGCATGCTGTGATCTATGGGGTCACAGAGAGCCAGACATGACTTAGCAACTAAACAACAACAAAAGGCTAACCCAACTTATATTTTATATCATCTTCTGGTGGCTTGGAGAGCACACCCTGAGATGATCCAGAGCATTCTCCATCTGAATAGTCTGTCAGTGGAGCCAAGATAAAGGGATGGTCTTTAGCAGTCAGAGAAGACTTCCTGAAAGAGGAGAAAAGGAATGGATCGTGATGCTGGACGAATCAAGGATTTCTTTAAAATGTCCTTTAGACAGTGGAGATCTTATTTTTGTTAATCTAGTTACAAAGCTGAGCTTTTGACTCAGAAATCTTTGTGAGGAACTAGAAGTGATATTGTTCAGACTCATTTCTGGTCAAGCTGCCTGCCAGTCACAAATGAAAATTATGAGTTGACTTAAAAAGGCCCGTGTTGCCTGCAGTCTTTTTTTTTTTCTATTTGCATTTACATTTTCATTGATTCCAGGAACACTCCAAATCTTCCAAGATGATTGTGCTTTAATCTTATGAATCCGCTTTCAAATATTACTGTGTATCAGATCCTTACAAAAAGATGCTGAAACAATAAGAAGAAATACTCATAAAATGCAGACATGAACTCATAATCTAGGGGCAGAGAAGGCATTAAGCCATGACAGTAAGTCCCCTGCATATGAGCGAGTTCCATTCTGAGAGCACATTTGTAAGTCCAATTTGTTCATAAGTCCAACAAAGTTAGCTTAAGTACTCAACTAACACAATCAGTTATATAATACTGTGCTGTAATAGGTTTATAATGCTTTTCACACAAATAATACTCTGATAGTTGGATGGCATCGCTGACTCAACGGACATGAGTTTGAGTAAACTCTGGGAGTTGGTGATGGACAGGGAGGCCTGGTGTGCTGCAGTCCATGGGGTCACAAAGAGTCGGACACGACTGAGTGACTGAACGGAACTGAATGGAATACATTTAAAAAATGCAAAAAATAAAACAGTTTTAATTTTACAGTACAGGACCTTGAAAAGTACAGTAGTACAGTACACCAGCTGGCATACAGGGGCTGGCATCAAGTGAAGAGGCAAGAAGAGTTACTGACTGGAGGAGGTAGAAGAGGTGGGAAATGGTAGAGCGAGAGGACTGACAGCAACAGGAGACGGGGGGCAAGCTGCAACGTCACTCTCACCTGAAATCGATAGAACACACACTGGCATCTTTGAAAGTTTGCAACTTGGAGGTTCATACGTAGGGGACTTACTGTAGTTATTTATATAAGGAGCTTATTACCATTCGATTCAATAGTTCAGTTTTGGGAAGAAAAAGTTCAGTTAAAATGTCTTTTTGGTTAATGAGCTCCAGTGCAAGGAGGGAGTGGGAAATCCAGAGAAGGTGAAAGTCCTAGAAAAATGGGTTTGCCTTCATCTCTCAGAGGCTGAGTCACACCCAGACCAGGAACTTACAAGTCTCTGTCTATTAAAATTTCTAGAAGCAATAGCAAAAATCACATCAAATTTTAAATACTTACAAATTTATTGTTTTTCAAACATATGCTCCCAAGTAGAACAATGGTCTTTCAACATAAAGTGATATACTTATATATGAGGTCCTATGTTGGACAGCAAGGAGATCAAATCAGTCCATCCTAAAGGAAATCAACCCTGAATATTCATTGGAAGGACTGATGCTGAAACTGAAGCTCCAATACTTTGACCACTTGATGCAATGAGCTGACTGGAAAAGATCCTGATGCTGGGAAAGATTGAAGGCAGGAGGAAAAAGGGGATGACAGAGGACGAGATGGTTGGATGGCATCACTAATTCAATGGACATGAACTTGGGCAAACTCTGGGAGATGGTAAAGAACAGGGAAGCCTGGTGTGCTGTAGTCCATGGGGTCACAGAGATTTGGACATCACCTAGTGATTGAATGACAACAACAAATTTGAGTTTCAGACCTGGATAAACATCCTCTCTACCTTCTAGCTTCTCTCAAGCTCTGCACACTTGAGTAGCCAAACCATGACTCCAGTTGAGTTATTTTCACCAAATAGATGTTATTTCAAAAGTGCTGATTAGAACTAGAATCTAAAAGAGAATAAATCATCATTAAATTTAAATGGACCAGGCTCCCTGCTGGTCCAGTGACTAAGCCTCCATGCTCCCAGTGCAGAGGGCCCATGTTCAATCCCTGGTCAGGGAACTAGGTTCTCCCATGCCTTAACTAAGACCAGGCACAGCCAATTAAATAAAATTTTTAAAAATAAAATTAAAAAAACCTAACAGTACCATCGAAGTGTAAAGACCACAGAGCATGCAGTTTCTCTAAACATCTGTCTGTGATTGATCAATAGATGAATGAAAAGGGGACAGGGTCTTCTCTGTTATAACCTACAGATGTGTGGTAAGAATAAATAATGTTCACATTATCACCTTCCATTACACAGTCATCCTATTACTCAATATGGCATGTCAGTTTCAGAAGCACCTCTGTAATCAATTAACAGTGAATAATTTATATTAACAGCTGTTGCCAAGTGTTTCCAGATGCCGTCTCATAGGAGACATCTAGTATTTTTCAAAGGTTGCCTCAGGCCCATGTGAGTAACCAAATTCAATATCTAAACGAAGGGGGTTGTCTTTTCCCTTTTCCAAATATAAAGCTATGATCAGGTCCCTCTGCATGGAAAACAGAAATACTAACTCTTGCGATCTAATTTCAGCTATAAACTTGCAAGACAAGACTCTTGCTGGCTACTGTGTTCTGGTCTTAGTTATGAACATAGCAGTGAGAGCTTCCACACCCCCTCCCTAAGGGTGGGGCACACAATTCAAGGGCTAATCATAGGTTAGACTTCATCACTTACATGACCAAAGTTACAGGGGGATGCCATTCAAATATGTGGATATCTTGCTCCTCTACTGAAATGTCACTTAAGGACATGTACACACATGAGTGCATGCTAAGTCTCTTCAGTCGTGTCCAACTCTTTGTGACCCTATGGACTGTAGCCCACTGGCTCTTCTGTCCAGGTGATTCTCCAGGCAAGAGTACCGGAGTGGGTTGCCATGCCCTCCTCCAGGGGATCTTCCCAAACCAAGGATAAAATCTGCATCTCTTATGTCTCCTACATTGGCAGGTGGGTTCTTTACCACTAGCACTGCCTGGGAAGCCCCAAGGATATATACACTTTCCTATTAATCAAACCAAGACTTTACCAGGAAGCCCAAGTCATCACACCATCAAAGAAATGAGTTGAGATCTTTTGGAACTTCAGACTCCCATGCACATCAAAACCCATTCAGTGCCTCATCTCTTTCATTCGCAAGATGACAGCTCAGTAACAGAAAATGTTCCAGATAACGTGTTCAGGAAGTGTCGACAGGCTGACCAAATGCAGATGGCAGATTTTCATGTTAATGAGTCTCTCTCTTGGAGTTAAAAAAAGTAGTTCTGAAGGAGTCGACTTTAGAACAGTTTCATGTCCTTGCATTACCTGACGACTTCAGGCAAAGGACTGTAGTCATCTCAGGCTCTTTGAAGATGATGTAAATTGGAGAGCTTTTCCAAACGTGTCAATGATTCTAATTCTGTTCTACAAAGCTTTTCAGAGTGTTCTTCACCATCCTATTTGAGGTGGCTGAATACGGGAGGAAAAGACGAGAAACTCATCAACTCATTGTGCTTTTTTTTTTTCTAATTTATAGTTTTTTGGTTTGGCCGCACTGTGAGTTATGCAAGGATCTTAGTTCCCTAACCTGGGATTGAACCCATGCCCCTTGCAGCAGAAGCAGGAAGTCCTAACACTGGACCACCAGGGAATTTCCCATAATGCTTTTTAAATTACCTTGGGCCATTTCAGATCTGGAAGCTCATCTGTTTCTTCCTGTGTAAGTCAGAATAACAGTGAGTTTGCATGCACACATACACACACACACACACACACTGGTGAGGGCAATTTTCTTTACTGAGTTCACCGATTCAAATGCTAATGTCTTCCAGAAACACCCAACTAGACACACCCGGAAATAGTGCTCTACCAGCTCTTTGGATCTCCCTTAGCCCAGTCAAGTTGACACATCAAATTAATCATCAGGAACAGCAAAACCCAGCAGCACAGAGACAGTAGACCAGCCATCTAGTCCACTGGCTGGTGCGGAGACAGAAAATCTTACAAGTCTACCCAGAGCATCTTAGTATGTCTTTGTGCTTGTTGTGCCCTCTGTTGGAAATTATCCAAGTATCCAGATGCTTCCTTATATCTTTATCTCCTTCAAATTGTTTAGTCACTCAGTCCTATCTGACTCTTTGGAATCCCAGGCTCCTCTGTCCATGGGATTTCCCAGGTAAGAATACTGGAGTAGGCTGTCATTTCCCTTTCCAGGTGATCTTCCCATCCCAGGGATCGAACCCATGTCTCCTGCTTGGCAAAAGGATTCTTTCCCTTTGAGCCACTGGGCTTCGCATCTGCCCAAAGACCCCTGCTTCATTCTCCTCCTCCAAACTCATCACTTGACATACTGTTTTGTATTTAAACACAAGTTTGCTGTCTGTCTCCTCTCATTGCTGCTGTTGCTGCTAAGTCGCTTCAGTCATGTCCAATTCTGTGCGACCCCATGGACTGCAGCCTACCAGGCTTCTCCGTCCATGGGATTCTCCAGGCAAGAACACTGGAGTGGGTTGCCATTTCCTTCTCCAATGCATGAAAGTGGAAAGTGAAAGTGAAGTCGCTCAGTCGTGTCTGAGTCTTAGCGACCCCATGAACTGCAGCCTACCAGGCTCCTCCATCCATGGGATTTTCTGGGCAACAGTACTGGAGTGGGGTGCCATTGCCTTCTCCCATCTCCTCTCATTAGAATGTACAAAAAAAGCCGGGGTTTTATTCACTGCTGTAATCTGAGCCACTTTAAATCATAATCCTTAAATGTTAGAATGGATCAGAGTCTCCCAGAAGCTTTGTCATAATGGAGATTTGGGGTTCCCACTCCTAGAATTTCTGATGCAGTAGGTCTGGGGTGGTACCCAAAAATCTGAATTTCTGCCAAGTTCCCAGGTGACGCTGATGCTGATGGTCCAGGAACCACACTTTGAGAACCATGGCTCCAAAAATTCTTGGCACATAGTAGGTGCTCAATAAATATTCATTAAACGAATAAATGAATGAACACTCTATCGTGTCTCTTGCTTACTGATAAATCTCTGGGCATACCTGACAACATGTCCTCAGCACAGGCCATCTTTTCTCTGGACCTGAGTACAGGTCATACCAGGCTTTGGGAAGTCAGGGCTCCCTTCCCAGAGTCTTGGTGAAGCCCCTCCCCAACTAAGGTGCCTTGAATCTCAGCTACAGCCAATCACTCCTGTGCAGATGGTTATAGCTGTGTTCTGTCTTTTTAATACCATCATCAAGATTCCCCTCAAGGAGGACTTTGCCTTTTATGTTCCAAGAGGAATATCATCACCCTGCTCATCATCAGGGAAAACAAAAACGTCCTAAATATCCAACAATAGAGAAAGAGTTAAGTAAACGATAGTTTAGCCATATGCTGGCGTATCATTCAGCCATAAAGATTATGTTTACACAGATTGTTTTAATAGCGGCAGTAAATGGTTTTTATATAATACTATAAAGAGTAACGCTGGAATAATATTCTCTTGAAAGCTCACTTCTGCTGGCAAAGGTGTAGGCAACTCGCGCTGCAATCGCACACGAGTAGCAGCGACAGGGAAGCAGCAGCCTGGTAACATGTGTCTTTGGTGGGTTTGTTTTTCTTTTTAAAAAATATTTATTTATTTTTGGCTGTGCTGGGTCTTTGTCACATCATGGGTTTTCCTCTAGTTGCAGTGAGCAGGGGCTACTCTCTAGTTGCAATGTGCAGTGGGCTTCTTTTGTTACGGAGCACAGGCTCTAGGGCATGAGGGCTTTCGTAGTGGTGGGGCATGGACTCCAGAGCACGGGTCCCACAGTTGTGGCACACCAGCTGAGCTGTTCCCCAGCATGTGGGACCTTCCCAGGCCAGGGCTCTATCCCCTGTCTCCTGCATTGGCAGGCAGGTTCTTTAGCACTGCGCCACCAGGCAAGCCTGGGTTTGGTTTTCTAATTGGAGATGGATGGTTGATTGGATGCAGCGAAAGCAAGCAATGATGGAGAGAGAGTGGCATGGCATGTGTTTCCCACCTAACCTCTGGACTGGATTTCTGTTTCTCTATTTCAGGGGTCCCCAACCTCTGGGAAGTAATCCCTGATGATCTGAGATGGAGCTGATGTAACAATAATAGAAATAGGGAGGTGGGAGGGAGGTTCAAGAGGGAGGGGACATATGTACACCTATGGCTAATTCATGTTGATGTATGGCAGAAATCAAACCAATATTGTAAAGCAATCATCCTTCAGTTACGAGACAGCAAAAGAGACACTGATGTATAGATCAGTCTTATGGACTCTGTGGGAGAGGGAGAGGGTGGGGAGATTTGGGAGAATGGCATTGAAACATGAATGAATGAAATGTATGAAATGAGTCGCCAGTCCAGGTTCGATGCACGATACTGGATGCTTGGGGCTGGTGCACTGGGATGACCCAGAGGGAGGGTATGGGGAGGGAGGAGGGAGGAGGGTTCAGGATGGGGAGCACAGGTATACCTGTGGCGGATTCATTTCGATGTTTGGCAAAACTAATACAATATTGTAAAGTTTAAAAATAAAATAAAATTTAAAAAAAATAATAGAAATAAAAAGCACAATAAATATAATACTCTTGAATCATCCCCAAACCACTTCCCATCAACCTCTGTCTATGGGAAAATTATCTTCCACAAAATTGATCCCTGGTGCCAAAAAGGTTGGGGACCGCTGCTCCATTTAGAAGATAGAAGACCAATTTCATAATATCAAAGCAATAGTTAACAGTTATTAAGCCCTAACCATATGCTGGGCTCAGCACTGTTTTATGATCTATGCATGTATACATGTGTTAATTACATTTCATTTATTCAGGGAGCCAATTATTTCAAGAAACAAATGGAACCGTTTTTATGAAACACATGTGTAGCTGTGGGAACAAACAGAGCTGTGTTCATCATATTCATTCATGTGGATTTGCTAGTTAAAAAAAAAGATCTCTCTTGTGGCATTTATATTCTGGTAAGGGGGAGGTGATAAATAATAAGTAAGCAAATTATAAAGAATACTGGAAAGCAGTGTTATAAAAATACCTAGTAAGGCAGGGCAAGAGGGTTGAATACATTGAGGTGATTTTAAATAAAAGGAAAAATATACAAGAAAATGATACCCCTTCTGAAAAATTATAGCTGTTGTCTCTAGGAGGATAATTCTATTTTATTTCAGAGTGGTTTTCTAAATAATCCATAACATGGTATATTAAGGACTTATTCTCTAAGACTAACATTTTTCAGAGAAGCCACAAGACAAAATAAAATGGTTAGCCATATCTGGGCACAGAATGTGGCTCTTCTACTTACTAGCTGAACCACCATAATTAGCATTAATTTTTCTCCTCTTAAACAAGGGGAGCTATTTAAAGATTAAATGATACAGCATTTGCTTGTCCGTGAGAAATTCTTTTAGCTACAGTTAATAAAACCTGACCACAGTAACTTAAATAATGTGCTGTGCTTAGTCACTCAGTCGTGTCCAACTCTTTGCAACCCCATAGCAACTTTCACTTCACTTCACTTTACTTCAGGGGCTTAATGATGTCTGGACACAAGTTTTGACTTTTTTGGTCCTTTGACTCAAAGTCACAACGTGGCTTCTGCAGCTCTAGCCATCATAGCTGTGTCCATAGCAAGAGGAAAAAGAAAGACAGAAGGGACCGGTTGATGATTAGCAAAACAAATGCTTTTTACAAAACCTTACGGAAGAGTTCTACTTCTACCACGTTGACTAGGATTTGGCCACTGCAACACGAAGACGATCAGGAGAGGGAGTTAAGTAATGGATGCTACATTATCCAATAACCACTTTTTCCCACCTTAAACACAAAAGCACTGTGCCCAGGACATCGGGGTGTGTGTGTGCACGTGTGTGTGTGCACGGACACACACTCCATCACGTTCGACTTCTTGCAACCCCCTCAACAGGGAGCCTTCCAGGCTCCACTGTCCATGGGATTTCCCAGGCAAGAATGCTGGAGTGAGTTGCCATTTCCTACTCCAGGGGGTCTTCCAGACCTAGGGACTTAACTCAAGTTTCTTGCATCTCCTGAATTGGCAGGTGGATTCTTTAACCCTGAGCCACCTGGAAAGCCCATACATAGGAGGCCATCTGTAAATGCTGGCTACTACTATTACCAAATATTTTTAAAGAGTTACCTTTGCTTTAAAAAGACAGTTTGGGGTACCATGCTTAAGGAAACACTATCTCTTCTCAGTATCCCCAGTGCAGCTGGTTACCATTATTATTTTCTAGTTAGCAACACTTGATAATGGGTAGGCTTTTTTCAACGTGCTCGTACTCCAGTTTTCATCAGCTGAAGCCATTTTCCCAGGGACATCCACCTGCACTGCTTAGCTGGGAATATTTGGGATTAATTCACTAGAAGCCAAGTGGTTCCTGAGGGCTCCCCAAGGAGATTCAACTCAGAAAGTACCCCCATTTCTATCACGCAGAGGATCAGCCAACCCATAAACAGCAGTGGGAACAGAATCACGCTACTAAAGTAACCTGTAGAGTCACAGTCAGCAGATCTGTCTACATCTTTGACACCAATCTGATCCACACATCATCTCCTCTCGGGTGGAGAGTTGAAGAACCCCTAATTGCCTTCCTGATGGGTCTTATGTCTGTGCTGGAGCAACTGTTTTAAATAATGAAATGAATCATGTGACCCTCCCACTTAAAAGCCTTTGACAACACTGCATTATTTTTTAAATATTTATTTTTGGCTGTGGCAGGTCTTAGTTGGAGCACATGGGGTCTCCCATTTTTGTCTGGGGCACGTGGGATCTTTAGTTGCGGTATGTGAACTCTCTGTTGCAACATGTGTGATCTACTTCTCTGACCAGGGATGGAACCCAGGCTCCCTGCTTTGGGAGTGCGGAGTCTTAGCCACTGGACCACCAGGGAAATCCCTGCATTATTTTTTTTAATTGACTTATAACATCATATTGATTTTAGGTGTGCAATGTGATGGTTTGATATTTACATAAATTGTGAAATGGTGACTACTATGAGTTTAATTTACAGTTAAACTATAAATAGTAGTTATAATTTTTGTATCCAGCATCTCACATAGTTAAATTTTTTCCTTGTGATGAGAGCTTTCAAGATTTCTTTCCCTAGCAACTTTCAACTACACAACATGGTATTATTAATTACAGTAACCTTGCTATATCTTGCTGCTGCTGCTGCTAAGTCGCTTCGGTCGTGTCCGAATCTGTGTGACCCCATAGATGGCAGCCCACTAGTCTCCCCTGTCCCTGGGATTCTCCAGGAAAGAACACTGGAGTGGGTTGCCATTTCCTTCTCCAATGCAGGAAAGTGAATATCTTATGTGCCCCAAATATATTTCTCTTATAACTAATAGTTTGGACCTTTTGAACCCATTCTTTATGGAATTCCTTAAACACAGATTTTATCATACATGCAATGGGATTAGGGATTAAAGAATGCAAAATGATTTGTTATTCAAACTGTCCACGTTAATCCAACCATGTACTATAGCACCTCCCCACAGGATACTGTGAGGGTTCAGACAATGCAGTGAACGTAACAAACTCATTACCTAGAGAACTGATTACCTAAAGAAAAAAAGACAAAAAATTATGTATATATATTAATATATTATGGGATATATTATATATTATAATTTAATATAATATATACACATGGGGTTGCTAGGAGTCGGACACGACTGAACGACTTCACTTTCACTTTTCACTTTCATGCATTGGAGAAGGGAATGGCAACCCACTCCAGTGTTCTTGCCTGGAGAATCCCAGGGACGGCGGAGCCTGGTGGGCTGCCGTCTATGGGGTCACACAGAGTTGGACACGACTGAAGCGACTGAGCAGCAACAGCAGCAGAAGCATACACATGCATGCTTATGCACACTAAGTTGCTTCTGTCCTATCTGGATCTTTGCTACCCTATGAACTGTAGCTTGCTGGGCTCACCTGTCCATGTGACTCTCCAGGCAAGAATACTGGAGTGGGTTTCCATGCCCTCCTCCAGGGTATCTTCCCCACCCAGGGATCTAACCCACATGTCTTATGTAAAGAATCCAAAGAGTGGTCACTGGGGGTCTTCTGATACCCAACCCCAGCTCACTTCTCATCTTTCTCTGTGGCCCCCTCCTCCCGCCCTTGACACAGTCACTGAGGTTATTTATCTGGCAGATGTACAGCAACTTTCGGCCTCCAGGAAAGGCGGTCTGGTTTTCAGACGCCTTCACACTGCTAACTGAGCACACAGACTTGATTGACATTGCTGATTGACTTGAAGAAGAAAGTGAAATGGGTGGAGAAAGTTTGTTTTTGGCTGTTTTGGGAAGCCTTTAAGCAGGTCACAGGTAGGAGCCGGTGGCAGCTGCCAGCACACACGGGGCACCGAAAGCCCAGGAGCCATGACTCTTCTCTGCAATTCATCAATCTTGGCAGAGGCCTGGATGCTGATTAAGTAGCTAACTCGGGGAAATTAAAGATGCTCCAGAACCTTCATCTTGGCGGCTAGAGCCTAGCTCCGCAGGTGACACGGATGTCGCTCCCTGGCCCAGAGATGGATGGTAAACAGATGGAAGGAACTCACTGATGGGGCCACTCTCTTGCTCACCCCACCCATGATACAAAATTCAGTGTAAGGAGGAATAAATAAAAATCCCTATTCAAATGAAGCAGCAAAGAAGCTTTTAAAACGGCATTCGTCAGGTGAGCTGTTCAATAAGCCACAAGCGCTGCACCAGAGGGCGGAGAGGAGCACGCGGCAGGGTCCTTGGTGACGCCCTGATGCCCGGAACCGCCTCCATCACCTGTCATTCCCCGCACACTGGGGCGAGGACCTGGATCGTGAACACCTTCAGCCTCACCCTTCATTTCAACCATGCACCCTATGCCTGGCAAACAGAGGAAGGAACCCAGCACATTGAAAGCTTATGTATCATTGAACTATGATTTCTTGACCCTCTATCAGCTGAGAGACAGCAGACTGTAGCAGTGACCCAAGTAGATGAACTCCTGCCTTCATGGGGCTTAATTCTTGTGTAATGTCTAAAAAGAAAAATGGGCAAATGGAATGCTTTCATAATACCTTCATTTCTGAAATAAAAAGAGGGCAAAGAAGACACAGAGACTAAAAGAAAGAAAGAGGAATTCAACCAAATGTACTGAGCATGGGGTATGTATCCAAAATACAAGGGCTGCTCAAAGAGCATCAGTAAATTAGAGAGTAAGTCAAAGGCTTGACCTGATTTATGAATTTTTCCTCTGGGCTTACAAATTGTTCTTTCTGGAATTTCATATGCCACTGAGTTAGAACCCAAAATGGTGATTCCCTTTTGGATGATCAGTCAGTTGTGTGGTCATTTAATTCTGCCTGTTATATACAGATTTCTCTGGGGAAGGAACCAAAAGAGAATTTGTAGGTCAATAAATTACTGGGGATAACTGGAGGAACCAACATTTATGGAATATTCGGGATATTCTAAGAGCCGTGATTTAATATTATGAATTTGTAAATCCTTGCTCTTCTTCAAGTCAAGCATTCTAATTTGCACTTTATAGTTGAGGAAAACCAGGTGCAGAGAGCTAAAGTAAGAGGTTGAAAGTGGTCTGGTGGCCAAATCAGAGCCACAGATGTTTTTGACTTTTTGATCCTATCATATTTAAAAAATTAGTTACCAAAGTTTCAAGTACATAGGATTTCATATTTAAAAATTCAGATTTCTCTGAATTTCAGAGATTTAAAATTCAGATTATGGCAGGACTGTCATCCCATCTTGCCTATAAAATTAAACTTTTTCTTTACCTCATACATCAAAACTTATTCAAAATTGGATTATAGACCTCAATGTAAGTTCTGAAATTCTAAAGATCTCTGAAGAAAACATGAAAGTAAATCTTCATGACCTTGGACCAGGTAATGGTTTCTTAGTTATGACACCAAAAACACATGTGACAAAAGAAAAAAGTGGATATTGAACTTCATCAAAATTAAAACTTCTGTTCACCAGAAGACATCACTAAGAAAGTGACAAGACAGCCCTCAATGGGGGGAAATATTTGAAAATCATATATCTGAGAAGGGACTTGTATGTTGAAGATATAAATAACCCATAACAGGGCTTCCCTTGTGGCTCAACTGGTAAAGAATCCACCTGCAATGTGGGAGACCTGGGTTCGATCCCTGGGTTGGGAAGATCCCCTGGGGAAGGGAAAGGCTACCCACTCCAGTATTCTGGCCTGGAGAATTCCATGGACTGTATAGTCCATGGGGTCACAAGAGTCAGATATGACTGAGTGACTTTCATTTTCACATTCAACACCAGACCACCTAATTTTTTAAACAGGCAAATAATTTGAATGAAAAGTTATATGTAAAAAATATTCAGAAATGGTGAATAATTACATGAAAGTTTGTTCAACATCTTTAGTCATTAGGTAAATGAAAATCAAAACTAGTGTGAGATATCATTTTAAATTCAGAATCTAAAAGTTGGACAATAGTATGTATTGGAAAAGAAATGAAAAAGCTGAAACCCTAACACATTGCTGGTGGGAATGTAAAATTGTGCAACTGCTTTGAAAACATTTTGGCAATTCTTCAAACAGTAAAACATAAAGTTACCACATTACCCAGAAATTCCACTCTTAAATAACACCCAACAGAATAGAAAATAAATGCCTACACCAAAACATGTACACAAATGCTCATATTATCATTTTTCATAATGGACAAGAATTGAAACAAAAGGTTCCTTAACTGATGCATTGATAAACAAAGTATGGCCTATCCATCCAATGGAATATTATTCCATTAGAATAAAAAGGAATGACGTATTGATTCATGGTAAGACATGATGAATTTTGAAAACAATATGCTAAGTGAAAGAAGCCAGACACAAAAGGCTATACTATGATTTTGTTTATCATGGTATCATTGTATCATTATATCATTCAAGTCCATTTATATGAAATATCCATAATGGTAAAATTCATTAAGACTGATTAGTAGTTGCCAGAGCCAATGGTTGCAGTGGGGGAGGGGGCAGAATATTCTAACAGGGTGATGAAAATATTCTGGAATTAGGTAATGGTGATGGTTGTACAATTTTGTGAATGTACAAAAAAAGCTAAACTGTATCCTTTAAAAAAATGAATTTTGTGTCACATCAATTGCATTGCAATAAAACCACCATTTGAAAAACAAACACTGAAGGACATGACTGATAGGTATTTTTAAATCACCATAATTTTTTTTAGATATCATGACAACTTCATTGTTATGTACTTCCCTTTTCTGTCCTTTTGGCCATAACAGGTAAGAGAAGGTTTAAGATAGGGAGAATCCCAATTAATGAGAATTGATTGTTGTCCTATAGTCCCACACAACTCCAGTCTAGTAGACTGGAAAACTGATGATGCCCACCCCCACCTTTCTGGCTTATTTTGTTAAACTTAACCCCACTACGATTTACCGCCCTGCGCCACTGAGAAGGAGCAGGACTTTCTGAGCAGGAGAAGCGGGTCCGTCTCCCACTCCCCTGTCCTCCACCTGCCTTTTGTCTGTGGAAAAACTTTAGTGAAAGAATAAGCTTAATCAGAGAAGTGTGAAGATGTAGAAACAAAGGAAAATAATCAAAGGAGATCAAAGAATGATAGTTTAGTCATTAAGCAAAGGCAAAGACTTCTAGTTCCTTCTCAGGGGTGATAGATCATATCCTGAGCCATGTTCGCTGAGCTGTCTTATAGATACTGAAACCCCCACCAGGTGGAAGAAGTTAACTACATGATGACCAGACTGAAGCCACGACACAAGCTGCCACAATTCCAATAAATGGTCTGAAAGAAATGGGAGCAAACCGACCTTGGAACTGAAGATTCACCAATACAATATTGTAAAGTTAAAAAAAAAAAAACAATCAAGAGGTTACCAATCAGACTGCTGATGACCAACTTCAAGAGGACTGTCAGAGCTGAGTGTGCTCTTTCTGCATGTAGCCCCCTCCCTCTGTCCATAAAAACTCTTGCCCACTGATTATCAGGAGGTCGGGGAGAATTCAGCCTTTGGACAAGCACCCAAACTCCCCCACCCCAATCCCAGTGGCTAGCATCCAGAAGAAAGCAAACTTCCCTTTCTATCAACTTGCCTCTTTATTGGCATTTGAGTGGCGAGCAGCCAGACCCCACTTTCAGTAACACCATGGCTAGTCTTTGACATTAGAACATTTTTTTTTGATCATTAGAAATACATCCCCCAGATCCTGACTCTAAAGGGTCTTCTGCCACTAGTTATAACACAGGTGACACATGCATGCTCGTGTTCATTAAAGATGGTCACAGCAGAGCGACTCTCAAGTTTTCTGTCACTGTCACACTTTCATGTGGGAGAAATCCTGGGTAGCCTGTCAGAACGTGGAGCTGCCTTGACATACATTCCAATCCAAATGATAAATCTCCCTGGCATAGATTATAGAAGCTGGTCAGAGATCCTCAGCTCTGGCTGCTCATTATAATCACCCGAGAAGCTTTGTAAGAATGTCATCCATCAATTGGGTTTCATCTCACAGGAACTGAATCAGACTCTCAGGGGCTGAGTCCCAGGCACGTTTATTTTCAAAAGATCCTAAGATTATTCACTCCATTGTGCAGCCATGGTTGAGAAATCCTAATTATGTAAAATCAGCCAAGAGCATACTTGGGCAGTAGATGGATGCAGTTAATACAAGTGATGCATATTTCAAAGTCTTGTTCTGTTGTTAATGTCAGCTGCACTCACTGATGTCATTCTCAGGAAGGTGAATCGATATGGAAAGCCAAGCTACTCATAAGGTTGTCTTTGGGTTTTTCCATTTCCAAGAATTACCGAGAAGACAAAGACAAGGGTTAAAGCTGCCTGACTCAGGCTTCTCTTTTCTCCTGGTGCCTTCTCTAGGTGTGGGGTCTTCTGCAAGGACACCATGGCTTCCAAGGGCACCATCATTTCCTGGGTGGTGAGCGCCAGCAAATGCAAGTACTAAACACTATTTTGAAACTGACTGGTGTTGTTCCAGGGGCTCCAAAGAGCTCTGGTACCATCATCCTTTATGTCTCTGCACCAAAAAGAATTCAGTGAGAGGCAAAATGATAGATAAGAAGTGATTTATTAGAATAGGATGCTTGTGAAGTTTACAAGTGGGCGAGCAAGGGGGTGTCACATCCCAAGAACATTTTGGATTATAGTTTTATAATCAAAGGAAAAGTGAGGGGGGGAATCTTATTTGTCTTTCTTGAGTAGACATCACGTGTCCATCATCAGCTCCTCCTCCAGGTTGGGCAAGGAAGTCTTCTGGTCCCTACATGGTCAAGTTAGGTCCACAGATTATTGTTTTTTTTTATGTGTACAGAGAGCATGTCCTACGGATCATTAACTGATTGAGCTCACTGGGCAGGATGTGGGGCTCATGCCACCATTATTTTATTGTTTGGGGGCACGTCTTCTGCGTCTGTCCCGTGGCTCTTTTGCTAAGCGAGGCTGCTTGGTTTTGCGGTTAAGCAAACCTGCTTTGCTGTGTGCTGTGCTGTGCTTAGTCTCTCAGTCGTATCCAGCTCTTTGTGACCCAATGGACTGCAGCCTACCAGGCTCCTCTGTCCACGGGGATTCACCAGGCAAGAATACTGAAGTAGTTGCCATGCCATCCTCCAGGGGATCTTCCCAACCCAGGGTATCTTCTCGAAGCCATGTTTCCCACATTGCAGGCAGACTCTTTACCAGCTGAGCCACCAAACTGCTTTTTTGAGTAATCATTAACTTTCAGGAGTTCCCCATATTTTTCTACTTATAAACCTCTAGTGGGATTTACTATTTAATCACCTACTTTGTCCCTTTACTCTGTCCCTATCAGTTTCATTGAAACAAAATAAGTTCTTGGGACTCAGCCTAAAGACTCTTCACTCCACCCCTTGCACAGAAGTCAGAAATGCATCATGAATGAAATCAGCCCAAGCTTGGGCATGTGGCGGAAGGGAGATTTTCCCTTTTCCTTCTCAGTTTTTTCAGCTGGCATTTAAAATGACATAAGGTAGATTACCAGGAAAAAAAAAAACAAAGGTATTAACATTCGCACAGGGAATCCTAAAAGTATGAAGAATTCCAAAGACAATCAGGCAAGGTGAGGTATATGTTGACAAAATATTAATCAGTCAATCTAAGAAAGAAATGGAAAATTTTATTCGAGCCAAATTTGAGGATTATAACCTGGGAAGAGCATTGCAGAAAGCTCTGAGAACTGTTCCACCCATTAGATGTCAAGATGCAGTTTATATAGTTTTTTTGATACAGAGGGCTGTACAGGAAATGATGTCGTATTATTGACAGTTTACATAATCCAGATTAAGGTGCCATTATGGTGAGTCATGTGACCCCCTTACACGATCAAGAAGAAATGTTATCTTTTAAGGGGCTGTCTTGTTGGTTCTAGTGTTGCAGGTCGAGGGACCCCTTTCAGGGCCCAGGAGTGGGCTCTTGTCTCACACTCTGAAATGAATTGTCTGAGGAGACACACATGCTGAGACTTTATTGGGAAGGGGCACCCAGGCGGAGAGCAGGAGGGTCAGGGAACCCAGGAGGACTGCTCTGCCACGTGGTTCACAGTCTTGGCTTTTAGGGTGATGGGATTCGTTTCTGGGTTGTCTCTGACTTGGAGGCCTTACTGGTGGCATCTGCATCACTCAGCCAAGATGGATTCCAGGGAGGAGTATTCTGAAAGGTTGGCGGGACTGCCGTCTCCTCTCTCCTTTTGATATTTACCAAATTCTTCCAGATGGTGCTAGCTTGTTAGGCCCACGTTCCTTACCAGGACCTCCTGTTGGTATGATAACCCATGCAGATGGCCACTATCTCACCTGGCCAGGGGTGTAGTTTCAGTCAGGGTTTCCTCTAACACTAGGAGAGTATTGATCTTAATGGTTGAGCAGGTATTTCTGCCAAAGGGGAAGATTTGGTGGATCCCTAATGCACATGCTCAATGCACGATGTGGAGAGAAGAGAGGTCAAAGGGCAGAAAAGAATTTTTCATGTTTAAAGTTTTCTGATCTTGCCACAAAAAATTCACGTATGTGAGTTTTATTCCACATATGTGTATATATTCTAGACGAAGGAGAGCAGGTGGGATCTGAGGCTGAAACCAAGCAAGACCCTGTGGCCCTCCTGGGCACAAAAGCCTTTTCAGATCCCCCATTCTTATTCGTGGGGCTTCCCAGGTGGCACAGTAGTAAGAATCTACGTGCCGGTGAAGGAGATACAGGGGACGTGGGTTTGATCCTTGGGTCTGGAAGATCTCCTGGAGGAGGAAATGGCAATCCCCTCTAGTATTCTTGCCTGGAGACTCCCATGGACAGAGGAACCTATCAGGTCCCTGAGGTCCCAAAGAGTTGAACACTACTGAGCAAACGTTCTTATTTGTAGGATAAAGGCTTCAGCCTGCATGACCTTGCCTGAGTTCCAAAGGGCAGATTCCAGCAGATGCTAATCAGGGGAGGGAGGGAATACAGGGTCAAAGGAAGAGCAGTCCGGAAACAACAGTGCAGCCTTGGGGCAGGGTCCTGGTTCCTCCTCAAGGAATATACATAACAGTATCTCTGAGTTTTTCTGCAGGGACTTAGGCCTCCACGCAAGTGGAGGATGGTAAATTCAGGCTGTGCACAAGATTCCTGGAGCACCACCCCGTTACTTCACCACCAACCAATCAGAAGAAAGTCACACGCTCTGCAGCCCTCCTCCCAAATTTTACCTATAAAAACTTTCCCCCTAAACCATTTGGGGAGTTCCAGGTTTCTGAACAAAAACTGTCTATTCTCTTTGTTAGACCCTGCAATAAAAATTTCTCTGATCCAAACTGTTAAGTGTGTGTGTGATAGTAAGGGTGGAGAAGGTGGGAGGAATGTGTGTATACAGAGAGAGAAAGAGAAAGAGTTTTCTCTAACTGAATTTCAATTCTATGATGAACCCATAAGTGGAAGACACTTAATCTCAGCTCCTGCTAACAATTGACTTAATCTATATGGTACCTACTTAAGCCCCTGATGAGGAGTAATTTATAATAAGTCAATACTTTGGTCACCGGATGCAAAGAGCCGGCTCATGGGGAAAGATCCTGATGCTGGGAAAAATTGAGGGCAGGAGAAGGGGGCGACAGAGGATGAGATGGTTGGATGGCGTCATCTACTGAATAGATATGAGTTTGAACAAACTCATAGAGAAGATAGTGAAGGACAGGGAAGCCTGGCATGCTGCAATCCATGAGGTTACAAAGAGTCAGACACATCTGAGCAACTGAACAACAGCAGTGGCAAGTTAACCGCTTCTGAGCTTTGAACTAAGAATGAGATGTAGTAATATGTTTCCTTGACCTCAAGTAATGCTAATGTTAAACATCAACTAGCAAAGGAGGGTCAAAATTCCTTTGGTGTTCCCTTCAATGGTGAGTGATTATAGAGTCTTGTAGTGCAAATAATACTTATCTACCAGAGGACTAGGTGCTTTGATAAAATAAAAAAGGTAATTATTGAATGTGCTGGCCACTTATGTATTCATTTCCCCATATACTCCCCCAGAACCAGTTGCTCTTTCCTGACAATCCCCTACTTGTTTGCATTAGAATTCTTTTACAACATCAAATGCATTCTATTCTGCTGGTCATGTGAGCCAAGCTAGACCAATTTTACCCTCCCTATCACCTTGAAAAGAGATCCAAAGAACAGAATATAGCTTGTATTCCATTTCACTCCAAAAGTGGCTTGTTTTCTAGTTCCTTTGTGCCAAAGAAGCATTAATGAAGTCCCCACTACCAGTCTCCCTGGGCTGCCTTGTTCTCCCTAGGCTGATATCAAGCTCACTAATTCTGAGAATGTCCCAACCTCTGTTCATCAAATCACCTTTTGCTTAAGTTAACCCAAGTTGATTTGCTTGCAAAGAAAAAAAAGTCTAGTCAGTATACCTCCATATTTAAAAATATTTTTCTCTGCTGCTGCTGCTGCTGCTAAGTCGCTTCAATCGTGTCCGACTCTGTGCGACCCCATAGACGGCAGCCCACCAGGCTCCCCTGTCCCTGGGATTCTCCAGGCAAGAACACTGGAGTGGGTTGCCATTTCCTTCTCCAATGCATGAAAGTGAAAAGCGAAAGTGAAGTCGCTCAGTCATGTCCGACTCTTAGCGATGTCATGGACTGCAGCCTACCAGGCTCCTCCGCCCATGGGATTTTCCAGGCAATAGTACTGGAGTGGGTTGCCATTGCCTTCTCCGGGCTAATATATCTACTCAGTACCAATTCAGTGTCCAGGGTTTGACTTAACAGTCTGAAGAATATATAGAATCCTTGCCCTGATGAAACCCCCAACCAATCATGGATATGGATTAGGGAGATCTCTGTAAAGAAAAAAACAGGAAAGAAATTTTGTGCCATAATGTGGAAAATACTGCATATGTCTTTATATTTTGAAACATAGTAAGAATAGTTTTTGCATCTTACACACACACACACACAGTTTAACACAGACACTGAAAGCTCTAAACAGAGCATCGGCTCTGAACCAGAATGTCTGGGTTGACGAGATACAGACAGTGACAGCATGGCCACCTGTTCATCAAACACGCCTTTCTGATGCTCTTGCTGGGAGCAGTCACTCATGCTAGCATCTCATTTTCTGTCATCTAGATGGAGTCAGGTGACCAAACCTTGACTAGGAAATATGAGTAGATAGTAAGTATCTCAAGATGCAGATGTGGGACTTCCCTGGTGGTCCAGCAGCTAAGACTTTGTACACTCCCAATGCAGGAGTTCGATCCCTGGTCAGAGAACTAGATCCCACATGCCACAACTAAGAGTTTGTATGCTGCTACTAAAGATCCCACATTCATGTGCTGCAACTAAGACCTTGAGTAACCAAATAAATAAATAAACATCGAAGGGGAAAATGATGCATATGTGCCTTCTCTGCTTTTTTTTTTCTTTTTTCCTTTTTTTTTTCATCTTGTCATGGGATAATATTGATAATATGTACATTTTAGGAGCCTTGTGTTGAATCTGGCAAAGCCATATATGGAACAAATTATTGCTTAGAAGAGTAAGTTGAATTTTTCTGTAATTTAGAAAAACCACACGGAGGGTCCTACCAGTAAGAAATATACTTCTCTTGAATCTCTTTGTATTTTTAGGTTTATTTTTAAATCTTTATTGAGGTATAATGGAGAGAAAAAACTACGTATTTAATGTATATGTTTTGATGAATATGGGCATCAGTCAGTTCAGTTCAGTCGCTCAGTCGTGTCCGACTCTTTGGGACCCCATGAATCGCAGCACGCCAGGCCTCCCTGTCCATCACCAACTCCCAGAGTTCACCCAGACTCATGTCCATCGAGTCGGTTATGCCATCCAGCCATCTCATCCTCTGTCGTCCCCTTCTCCTCCTGCCCCCAATCCCTCCCAGCATCAGAGTCTTTTCCAATGAGTCAACTCTTCGCATGAGGTGTCCAAAGTACTGGAGTTTCAGCTTTAGCATCATTCCTTCCAAAGAAATCCCAGGGCTGATCTCCTTCAGAATGGACTGAAGAAAGCATCAGTTCTTCGGCACTCAGCCTTCTTCACAGTCCAACTCTCACATCCATACATGACCACAGGAAAAACCATATCCTTGACTAGAGGAACCTTTGTTGGCAAAGTAATGTCTCTGCTTTTGAATATGCTATCTAGGTTGGTCATAACTTTCCTTCCAAGGAGTAAGCGTCTTTTAATTTCATGGCTGCAGTCACCATCCCCAGTGATTTTGGAGCCCCCAAAAATAAAGTCTGACACTGTTTCCACTGTTTCCCCATCTATTTCCCATGAACTGATGGGACCGGATGCCATGATCTTCGTTTTCTGAATGTTGAGCTTTAAGCCAACTTTTTCACTCTCCTCTTTCAGTTTCATCAAGAGGTTTTTGAGTTCCTCTTCACTTTCTGCCATGAGGGTGGGGTCATCTGCATATCTGAGGTGATTGATGTTTCTCCCCGCAATCTTGATTCCAGCTTGTGTTTCTTCCAGTCCAGCATTTCTCATGATGTACTTTGCATGTAAGTTAAATAAGCAGGGTGACAATATACCACCTTGACGTACTCCTTTTCCTATTTGGAACCAGTCTGTTGTTCCATGTCCAGTTCTAACTGTTGCTTCCTGATGCATACATAAAACATAATACCAGATCATTTCCCAGTGGCTCAGTGGTGAAGAATCTACCTGCAATGCAGGAGCTACAGGAGATGTGGGTTCGAACCCTGGGACAAGAAGATCCCCTAGAGAAGGGCATGGCAACCCACTCCAGTATTCCTGTCTGGAGAATCTCATGGGCAGAGGAGCCTAGCAGGCTACAGTCTATAGGGGCACAAAGAGTCAGACAGACTGAAGCAAATGAGCATGCACATAACATTATATACCATCACCACAATCAAGGTACTAAATATATCCATCATAGTGTTGTTTCTTTGTCACAGCAACCAGGATTATCTTCAGTAGCACACTCAGATTCACACCCACCATGTAAATTTCTGTATGTTACATAACTTAGTTTTGGACAATGTGTATAAATATATTCATGCATTCATGCCACATGCATGTACTGAAATCCCATCATTTGCTAAGTATTCTATACTAGGACCTAGACATAAGTCTAGTTTTCAATATTCTAGTATACAATCGAGTAATAATAGGCCTTCCATTTATGTCACACATAATATATGAAATCGTTGCCACCTCCATTAACCAATGTGATTCCCACAACTTTCTTTTAGTGTGTGAAAGGCAGAGATCATTAAGTCCATTTCAGGTGTGAGTCCTGAGATTCATAAATGAAGCTCTCTGAATTGTGTTTTTAAAAAAATATTCGTTATTTATTTACTTTTGGCTGCTCTGGGTCTTTGTTGCTGCACAAGGGCTTTCTCTAGCTGAGGTGAGTGGGAGCTACTCTCTAGCTGTTTTGCGTGTGCTTCTCACTGCAGCGGCTTCTCTTGTAGCGCACAGGCTCTAGGCACATGAACTGTTGTGGCTCACTGGCTCTAGAGCGCAGGCTCAGCAGATTGCACAGGCTTAGTTGCCCTGCGATACGTGGGATCTTCCCAGACCAGGAAGATCTTGTCCCCTACATTGCAAGGCAGATTCTTAACCACTGGACCACCAAGGAAGCCCTCTCTGAATTTTCTTTTAGCAGAGTTAGCAAGAACCAAAATGAAAAGGAACATTTCAATAAAACATACTACTTAGAACTATAGAGATAAATGCCCCAAATTTGTCAAAATAGAATGGTTGCCTCCAGGCAAGGGAAAATGGGCAGATGGGACTGTTTGGGCTTTGTTCAGTTTAAATTTGTCACAAGTCTGGTTGAAATGTATGAGTCGTTAAATTATATCACGCAGGGCTTCGATTTTTTTTTTCATATAGTTAATTTTGACAAATTTTCTTTACAGCTTTTCTCCCAAATATCTAGCATTTTCATTTCTTTTCTCATCCACATTGGAACTTTTGATTTTCCTTTCAAATGATCTGACATTTTCTAGTTCAGCTCTTTTGTATGCATCCATTTAACACTTACTACATAACAGGTTGAAGGATATACAGTCAGGCAGTATATATTTCTATAAAACCAGGTGCATAAAAACATAAATCCTGGGGCTTCCCTGGTGAGCTAGTGGTTAAGAATCTGCCTGCCAATGCAGGGGACACTGGTTCGATTCCTGGTCTGGGAAGATCTCACATGCCATGGAGCAACTAAGTCCATGCACCACATCTACTGAGCCAGCTCTCTAGAACCCTTGCTCCAGAACAAGAGAAGCCACTGCAGTGAGAAGCCTGGGCATCCCAACTAGAGTAGCCCCCACTGGCCACAACTATAGAAAGCCCGTGCAGCAATGAAGACCTAGCACAGCAAAAAGTAAGTAAATCAGAGCCATAAGTTCTGGTCAGCACTCAAAGAACCTGCAAGCTTGCTGGAGAAAGAACTTGGGAAGACATTTAAGGAACTCTGAGCATTTCTTATTTTCATGTGACATTTTTTCTCAGTTTCTTATCACTCAATTTTAGGTCCATCTTGCCATCAGTGTTTTAACATATGCAGTGCTTGTTTTTTAGAGCTATGTAAGATAATGTTCCCTTTCAGTGGCATTTGGAGTTTGTTTGTTTATGGAATGTGTAATTAAAGATAAAGTATTGATACACACTCTAATGTGAGCCCAGGGACAGAAGGAGGCAGGGAGAATGTCTTCTTAAAGTGCAAATCTAATTAGGCCACCTCCTGCTGACAACTTTCCAAAGGCTCATCATTACCTTCAGGGTAAAGCCCCAAACCCTCAGTGGGTAACAAAATCTGTCATCATTTAGCTTTTGGCTGAAATCAGGAGTCCCCACCCCACACCCACCTGCCCAAGTATCCAACCCCATCACCTTTCCCTCCACACACCAGGGGAACCATGTAGATCCCAGAGTTTGTGACGCCTCTGCTCATGTTGAGAAAGGAGGTGGATGCCCTCCCTGCCCCCAACCCAGAGTGAGCAATTTGAGTTCATTCCCTGTGAACAAAAATTCAAAATACCAATAGCAGGACAATCGAGAGAGGAGGCTAGGCCTGGCTAAGATAAGAGATGAGAGATCATATATTCCTCATTCTCAAAATCAGGAGACCTTCTCAACTGCACATGTGCAGGAAGGCTCCTTGGAGGCCAAAAGGAGAGTGATGCTAAGTGATGCTAACTACCCATAGGCCTCTTCGGTGGAATCCATCTTGGCTGAGAGATGTTGATGTGCGCACACATGGGAGGATCCTGAGACTGACCAAATACAGACTCAGAACAAGGCAAATCAGAATGATTGGCCAAAGGAAACCTGGGACAATCGCCCTATAAAGTGATTCAAATCACCATGAGGGTGCAACTCTCTGAGTTCACTTGAGTGTCTGTCCACACGTACTGTCCTCTTTTCCTCCTCATAAACACTTCACCTGTTTCACTATACTCCGCCTTTGTGGGAACTCTTTTTCTGCAAAGCCAAAGGGCCAGGGCCTGGTCACTGACCACTGGTCTAGCGGCTAGGATTCAGCTCTCTCGCTTCTCTGCCCCGACCTCAATCTTTGGTCGGGAACCAAAGTCCCGCTCTTTCTAGGGTGTTGTCCCTGGATGTTTGACTGGCCTCGTCTCAACTTGAAGTCCTCCATCTCAAGAGACAACATTAAAAAAAAAAAAAATGATACGAAGGAACTTATTAGTATTTACAAAACAGAAACAGACCCACAGACATAGAAAACAAACTCATGGTTACCAAAGGAGAAGGGGGTGGAGGGGAGCGATAAACTAAGAGCTTGCAATTAACAGATACACGTCACTGCATATAAGACAGGTAACCAACAAGGATCTACTGTATAACACAGGGAACTCTACTCAATATTCTGTAATAATCTATAAGGGAAAATAATCTGAAAATGAATATATATTTTTAATTTTTTTTAAGTTGGAGGATAATTGCTTTACAATATTGTGATGGTTTCTGCCATACACCAACATGAATCAGCCACAAGTATACATATGTCCTTCCCCCTTGAACCCCTCTCCCATCTCCCACCCCATCCCATCCCTCTAGGCTGTCATGGAGCATGGGTTGAGCTTCCTGTGTCACACAGCAAATTCCCACTTGCTATCTATTTCAGATATGGTAATGTACGTGCTTCCATGATATTCTCTCAATTCGTCCCACCCTCTCCTTCCCCTACTGTGTCCACAAGTCTGTGCTCTACATCCATGTCTCCTTTGCTGCCGTGCAAATAGTTTCATCAGTACCATCTTCCTAGATTCCAAATGCATGCATTAATATACAATATTAGTTTATATTTTATTATATATGTATTATATATACATATATTATATGTATATGTATATAATAAATGTATATCAAACTGGGGTCTCCTGCATCACAGGTGGATTCTTTATCAACAGAGCTATCAGGGAAGCTCATATAATAAAATAATTATATATGTGTACATACACACACATATATATATATTTCTGAATCATCTTGCTGTACATCTGAAACTAACGTGGCATGGTAAATCAGCTGTATTTCCATTTTAAAAAAAGAGAAAATGAAAGAGACAACACTTGTCTGTATTGAAAGAGACAATACTTGTCTGTATTGACCCTCTTGTGTGAGTTCAATGTCTCTCCTGTGGCTTCAGTGGAAACCTGTCATGTCCACAGGAGCCCTGCCGTCGTATATAACTGTTACCCTGAACCATCAGGACATCAGGGAAGCCATCAGAGAAACAGTTCCTTCTTTGTCTCTTGCCTTCCAGCTCAGAGAAGAGAATGAGCCTTTCCACACCGCCTGGTGAAGGACTAGGAAGTTCCATGGG
Organism: Bos indicus x Bos taurus; assembly: GCF_003369695.1. Taxonomy (NCBI): domain Eukaryota; kingdom Metazoa; phylum Chordata; class Mammalia; order Artiodactyla; family Bovidae; genus Bos; species Bos indicus x Bos taurus. The sequence goes on along the minus strand of NC_040092.1, from coordinate 22,584,568 downwards.
TTGGTAGCTCCCACTTTCTGACACTGAGAGGCTGCTATCCACTAAAAATGTTACTCACTCTTCCAACTCCAAGTTGTCTCAGGGAAGCAGTTTTCCAGCCTAGGATGGATTTTGCCCCCCACTGGCATCTAGACAGGGGTGTGTAACCAGTTGTCACCAGTGAGGTGTGAGCAGCAGTGATGCAACACTTCTGGACCAAGGTGTGTAGGAAATGAGAGTGTCTTCTTCCTGTTTCTCTTCTCCATCCATAGACTCATAAAATAGAAGGATCCAGGCACCACCTGAAAAGACTTCCAGGAGTTAAGGGGGAAAGAATTCTCTTGTGTCAATCGATGCATTGAGATTGGGGGATTTATTTGCTGTGCCAATTACTCCTACTCTGGGCTTCCCTGTTGGCTCAGACGGTAAAGAACCCTCCTGAAATACAGGAGACTCGGGTCAATTCCTGGGTCAGGAAGATCCCCTGGCGAAGGGAATGGCTACCCACTCCCGTATTCTTGCTAGGAGAATCCCATGGACAAAGGGGCCTGGTGGTCTACAGTTCATGGGGTTGCAAAGAGTTGGACATGACTGAGTGACTAAAGCTTTCACTTTACTCTTATTCTAATTAATACACTTCATATAAGCAGTCTCAGGATATCTTTTGTTGTTGTTGTTTTGTCATTGAAAATAGTTTTAAAATATTTCTTTCTTTCTTTTGGCTATGTCAGGTCTTAGTTGCAGCTTGCAGGCTCTTCGTTGCAGAGTGTGGGCTTCTCTCTATTCCTGGTGTGCAGGCTTAGCTGTGGGATATTAGTTCCCCAACCACAGATTGAACCTCAACCATGGACAGGTGGATTCTTCACCACTGGACCACCAAGAAGTCCCAGAATCATGCTATCTTGAAGACAACAAAGTCCAAATGTGTAATCCAAAAATGATGTTAATTATATAAATCAAATATTTAAATGACATGAACAAGATGCTTTCCCTGATTAGATCTGGCTCTTTCCTCATTAAATGTGTTCCCCCTCCCCAGGTTTTTACCTGGGGAGGTAAGATAAGGTTGGGGTGGCTAAGGTTTTTACACCCAGAGAGATACATAGAGTGAGCATATCCTTATTTGAGAAGCATTTTAGGAAGGTGGCTTTACAAGTATTAAAAGCTGATTCTTCTTCCGATGGACAGCTCCATGGATTCTCCAGAGACCCCTCTGGTCTTCCTATCCAAGCACAGTTTCCTTGGTACCCACAAGTCCCATTTCTCCAGCAGCAGCATCTAACCCTTAAGCCCTTTACCCCTGTCTCAGGCAGGATAGGCTAGCCTCCTTCAGTTTGCATTTTCTCGCTCCGGCCAGATGCTCCTCTTAAAATCACTCCAAACCAAATTGCTCTGTTGGCTGTGTTGTACTGGGTCCCCAGGATTCACACAACTTTGGACCCCATCAGAGAAGAGCAGAGAAATCTTTCCTTCTCTCCCCATCTCTGCTGCTATAGGTAACGTGTGTTCCCTTTTTAACTATGTCTGTCCTTTGACAATGCAATGATGCAATCACATACAGGAAAATTATGTTTCCAAACAACAAATAGGGAACTTCAACTCACAAACTCACCCAAAACTGAAACAAAAGCCATCTTTATTTTTCCATTAGCAGCATGGAGCCTACCAAAAATATTCACCTGACAGATGAATTTGCTGTTTGATCTGTTTTCTTGTTTTTAGCATGTTTTTGGCAGACAAGCCATTCAGTTACCTATTTATAAATGTTTTCAAATTCTGTGATATTTTCCCCCCATTTCAATGGTGTTCTATCATCTTTAAAATTAAAACGTTTCCCCAAGTGTAGAAAGAACGTTATTAATAATTTAGCATCCAAATCAGGTTTTGCCTTGATGATAAAAATAAAAAGTACTATGTATCATATAGGAACTTGGACTTATTTCCCAAGTACACATATTTTCACAAAGTAGCTTTTCTGGTCATTTAAGAAGTTGAGTTGAAGAGAGTCACATGAAAAATTAGGCTCAGAATGCTCTCAGCTGCCTCTTCTGTCTGCTACAAATCATCACTCATGTTTAACTTTCTCCTGTTTTGTAATTTTGCTGTTTGGGATAAAAGGCATGTCCAATAATTGGGCTCAGTGAAATGAAAGTCACTCAGTCATGTTTGACTCTTTGTGACCTCATAGACTGTAGCCCACCAGGCTCCTCTGTCCATGGAATTCTCCAGGTACGAATACTGGAGTGGGTTGCCATTCCCTTCTCAAAACTGAGCTCAGTAATACCAAGCTATTTCCCTAAATCCCATTTCTATTTTATTTTATTCATTTATTTGGCTGTGCCGCATCTTAGTAGTATTCTGAATATTTAGTTGCAGCATGTAGGCCTTAGCTGTGGCATGTGGGATCTAGTTCCCTGACCAGGAATCAAACTCAGGACTCCTGCATTGGGAGCATGGAGTCTTAGCCACTGGGCCTCCAGGGAGGTCCCAAGATGATGTATTCATTACCCAGGACAGGCTACATCAGGGTGTGACAGGAAATGTAAGAGGCAGGTACTCTTGCCCCCATTTTACAAAAGAGCAAACTGGGGCCTGGAGATGATAAATGATTGTCTCCAAGTCTGTGCTTTCATTCGCCTCCCATTTGCTGCAGGAACTGCAGCAAGCTTGCCTTTCACAGCCCAGTTCCAATTGGTCTCCCAGAGAGATGTGTTAAAAAAAAAAAAATTCATGGTCACAAATGAATCCAGATGGGCGGGGCTGGAAGAGGGTGATAATCAACCAGACTAGCTCAATTAGTTTCCCTAGGGTTGCCATGACAAAACACTGTAAACTGGGTGTCTGAGAACAACAGTCATGTATTCTCTGTCTGTTCCAGAGGCCAGAAGTCCAAGACCAAAGTGTCAACAGGGCCATGTTCCTCCACAGGCTCTAGGGATCAGTGTGTTCCAGACCTCTCTCCTAGCCTCTGATAGTTCATTGTCTTATGACAGCATAATTCCTGTCTTCACATGGTCCACTCTCCCTATACAATGTCTCTCTTTCCAAACTTCTGTTTTTTTAAGGTCACTAGTTATGTTGGATGAGGGCCCCATCCTACTTCAGTATGACCTCATTTTAATTAATTACCCCCTTTCCAAGTAAGCTCCCAGTCTGAGGTATTTGAGGTTAAGTTTCCATGGGTAGACGGTGAGCACTTGGAAAAGACATTTGTTTTCACTGGGATACTAATTTCCTTCAAAAAAAAGAAAGAAAGAAATTAAAGACTGTCCTTGAAGGACTTCCCTGATGGTCCAGTGGTTAAAACTCTGCCTTCCAATGCAGGGGGTATGGGTTCCATCCTTGGTCAGAGAGCTAAGATCTCACATGCCTCACAGTCATAAAATCAAAACATAAAACAATAACAACAAAAACTGAAAAACAGTATTGTAACAAGTTTAATAAAAACTTTTAAAATGGTCCACATCAAAAAAAATTTTTTTTTAATAATAAATTAAAGACTGTCCCCAAGGGTGTGTGCGTGCTCAGTTGCATCTGACTCTTCCCGACCCTGTGGGATATAACCCACCAGGCTCTTCTGTCCATGGGCTTTTCTAGGCAAGAATACTGGAGTGGGTTGCCATTTCCTCCTCCAGGGGTCTTCCCAACCAAGGGATCAAACCTGCATCTCCTGCACTGGCAGGCGGATTCTTTACCACTGAGCCATCTGGGAAGTCCTCCTGAGGATAAGCTAGTGCTTTTCATTTTTATTTCTTAATAAATGCATCATGTTTCCAGTGACTCAAACAAAATTGATTATCTATTTTCACACTATATGAAGCACATAGTAACACTCCCACATGAAAACTGTCAAGGTTTGAAATTAGTGGATTTAAATCACACAACGGGCTAATGGTGACATTAGTATTGGACTTTGGGCTTTCTATCTTAATGGGGTAGAGCCTTGGGGTGGGGAAGGAAATGGCAACCCACTCCAGTATTCTTGCTGGGAAAATCCCATGGACAGAGGAACCTGACGGGCTATAGTCCATGGGGTTGCAAAGAATCGTACATGACTGCATGACTGAAGAGGGAGAGAGAGGCTTAGGGAGGTAGGTTTTAGATATAGAAAGAAGGAAAGTGAAGTCTCTCAGTCATGTCAGACTCTTTGCAATCCCATGGACTATAACCCGTCAGGCTCCTCCATCCATAGGATTTTCCAGGCAAGAATACTGGAGTGGGTTGCCATTTCCTTCTCCAGGGGATCTTCCCAACCCAGGGATCAAACCTGGGTCTCCCAAATTGCAAGCAGACTCCTTACCATCTGAGCCACCTTTAGAAGTAGAAGGTAAAATTCCTAAGAATTCCTAGGAAATTTTCTAGGAAAGCCAGGACCTCCTTCTCACCAGTAAAAATATGACTTAGAAGGTCAAACCCTCCATCAAGGCAGAAGAGAGCCTTAAACCCCCGACTGGGGAGCAGGAAACTCAGGATCCAAAAGCACCATTGGCAGTAAAGCACCTCTGTCCTATCACTCGTCCTGATAATGCCTTCTGCACAGGCAACAGCAGTAACGGGTCCTCCTGCAAGTAAAGACATTAAAGCTCAGAGAGAAAAAACAAATATCGCACATTAACCCATAGATGTGGAATCTAGGAAACTGGTAGGGATGAACCTATTTGCAAAACAGAAATAGAGATAAAACACAGACACAAAGAACAATTGTATGAACACCAAGGAGGGAAGGGGGAGTAGGGTGAATTGGGAGACTGGAATTGACATATATATACTACTGATATTCTGTATAAAGTAGATAACTAATCCACAACTTGGCACTGTTTTTGCTTTGGCTCCATCTCTTCATTCTTTCTGGTGTTATTCCTCCACTCTTCTCCAGTAGCATATCAGGCACCTACTGAACTGGGGGGTTCATCTTTCAGTGTCTTATCTTTTTGCCTTTTCATACTGTTCATGGGGTTCTTAAGGCAAGAATACTGAAGTGGTTTGCCATTCCCTTCTCCAGTGGACCACATTTTGTGGTGTTAGAGAAGACTCTTGAGAGTCCCTTGGACTGCAAGGAGATCCAACCAGTCAATCGTAATGGAAATCAGTCCTGAATATTCATTGGAAGGACTGATGCTGAAACTCCAATACTTTGGCCACCTGATGCAAAGAACCAATTCATTGGAAAAGACCCTGATGCTAGTAAAGATTGAAGGCAGGAGGAGAAGGGGATGACAGAGGATGAGATGGTTGGATGATATCACCGACTCGATGGACTTGAGTTTGAGCAAGCTCCAGGAATTGTGATGGACAGGGAAGTCTGGTGTGCTGCAGTCCATGAAGTCACAAAGAGTTGGACACGACTGAGCGACTGAACTGAATAAGAACCTACTGTATAGCATAGAGAACTCTACTCAGTGCTCTGTGGTGACCTAAATGGGAAGGAAACCCCCAACATTGGGGATATATGTATACATATAGCAGAGAAGGCAATGGCAACCCCCTCCAGTACTCTTGCCTGGAAAATCCCATGGGCAGAGGACCCTGGTAGGCTGCAGATAGTGGATTCACTTTGCTGTACAGCAGAAACTAACATTGTAAAGCAACTGTACTCGAATAAAAAATAAAAAAACAAAGCCCAGTGAATTAGTGGCATATTGTCCAAAGTCCAGGTGATAGTGGAGAGTCATCAATTTCCTTGCTCTTTGCCCCGGATTAGGTGGTGGGCTTTCTTAGTCCCTACCTTGGAGAGATAACATTATTCATAAGCGAGAGAGAGTCTGTGACCCTTATGTGTTGTTTGCAAGTCTATGTGGACACACATCATATTTTCTTCACTGTAATGAGAGAAATGGAAGTTCTGTTTTGTTGGAGGTGAGAGGATGAGAAAAACAATCACAATCACTTTGAGTGCTGTTTTGAAACCCATACTTTTTGTCTGCTGAGAGTTGAGCTGAAGAAACGTTATTTCAAACACAAGCCAGAGAGAAATGTCTAGAATAAGTCCTGCAGCTTCCCAAGCTGTGGACCCAGGTATGTATATAAGATGAATAATAAGACATGCGTGTGTGCTAAGTTGCTTCAGTCGTGTCCTACTCTTTGCAACTCTATGGACCATAGCTCACTAGGCTCCTCTGTCCATGAAATTCTCCAGACATGAATACTGGAGTGGATTGCCATGCCCTCATCCCGGGGATCATCCTGACCCAGGGATCGAACCCACGTCTCTTACATCTCCTGCATTGGCAGGCGGGTTCTTTACCACTAGCACCACCTGGGAAGCCTGAATAATAAGACAAGAATCCACATAAACAAATCTTTATGACGCTTCTTTTTATTTTTGGCCATGCCATGTGGCATGTGGGATCTTATTTCCCTAACCAGGGATTGAACCTGTACTCACTACAATAGAAGTGTGGAACCTTAACAACTAGACCACCAGGGTTCATCCCATAACTCCGTACATAAAGAGCTAGTTAGAAAGAGAAGTTAAGCAGATCACATAGAAAGATGCTCTTCAGGGCTTCTGATGATGAAGCTAATGTGTCTTCCTCAGCTTGTCCTTCATAAAGTGAAGTCTGCAACTACTTCTAGTCCAGTCATGAACCTCTGTCTACAGATCATAACAAATAGAGAATTTCCAGAACACCATTAATCTGGGGACAAAGTGGATCCACCATAAGACATTTGGTCTTTGATCCTCATTCTCAAAGAATAATTTCTCATAAACTGTCTTAAACATTGAAAGAAACACTACATCAACTTGGACAGAAACAAACCCACAGTTCATATAAATAAAACAGTTCATGCAACTGTATTTGAGCAAAAATTCAAGTGGTTTCTACCACTCAAGTTTCATATGTGTCCATTTGCAAATAAGTTAATTACATAGCTTAGTTATGACAACAACCGAAGGAATTAACATTTACTTTAATTTAGTGTCTCGGTATTCACTTTTTGTGACATTTGAAAGCTATTTTTTATTAAAGAAGAGTTGATTTGCAGTATTATGTTAGTTTCATGTACAGAGCATAGTGATTCAGTATTTTTGCAGATTATACTCCATTATAGGTTATTAGGGAGAAGGCAATGACACCCCACTCCAGTACTCTTGCCTGGAAAATCCCATGGACAGAGGAGCCTGGTAGGCTGTAGTCCATGAGGTCGCTAAGAGTCAGACACAACTTCACTTTCACTTTTCACTTTCATGCATTGGAGAAGGAAATGGCAACCCACTCCAGTATTCTTGCCTGGAGAATCCCAGGGACAGGGGAGCCTGGTGGGCTGCCATCTATGGGGTCACACAGAGTCGGACACGACTGAAGCAACTTAGCAGCAGCAGCAGCATAGGTTATTACAAGATATTGGGTATAATTCCATGTGCTATACAGTAAATTCATCCTTATTTATTTTACATAGTAGTTTGTTAATTCCCCAATTTGTCCTTCCTCTCTAATAGTTATTTTTTCAATTTTGGATTTTGGGGTGATTCTTAGCATGAAAACTTTAAAGCACATCCATAATTTGAAGTAGGATTATGCATAAAGGAGTTTTACATTTACTGTTACCTGGTATATCATCTACTAAAATATTTCAAAAAGAGAACTAGTCTACTTCATAACATTTTACAGTCTTTAATAAATTCCTTGTAACCAGCAGTGCTGAAAATTTTTTTAACACTTTTAAAATATTATTGGTCAATATTAAATTTGTCATAAATTTTCCCTAACTTTGGAAACAAGCCCAGTAGCTAATTTTTCAAGTGACTCATAGTTATCATCAATTTAAATACAAGGTGTTAAATCCTGTTAAGTCCAAGTTTGTTTGAGTAAGAAATTATTTCCCTTGAACGACAAGTGTTGATTAAACTATTTCAGTGCATCGTCCTGGTCTTGCCAGCCAACATTCTATATGGGCAACACTTCAATACACTAAGGGAAGCAGCAGAGTTAGAAAAATAACAGAAATGTGTGTTGGAAGCACAGAAAGCCATAAGAATTCATACTGCCTTTTACAGTAAAAAATAAGTTTAAGCTCTTTGATTGTGGCTGTGTGTGACTCAAGCAATCAACATTTTGGTGCAGAATTTAAGTTTATTGAAGTCTCCAGATGGACTTCCCTGGTGGCTCAGACAGTAAAGCGTCTGTCTACAATGCAGGAGACCCGGGTTCGATCCCTGGGTCAGGAAAATTCCCTGGAGAAGCAAATGGCAACCCACTTCAGTACTCTTGCGTGGAAAATCCCATGGTCGGAGGAGCTTGGTGCAGGCTACTGTCCATGGGGTCGCAAAGAGTCGGGCACGACTGAGCGACTCCAGATAGGTATATTGGAAGCTCTGGGGAGTCTGTTCGTATCCTCTACGTTACTGGGACAACAGAGGACGAGATGTTTGGATCGCAACACCAACTCCATGGACATGAGTTTGAGCAAGCTCTGGAAGATGGTGAAGGACAGGGAGGCCTGGCGTGCTGCAGTCCATGGGGTCAAAAAGAGTCTGACATGACTGAGTGACTGAAGGGCAACAACAACATTTCTGGGTGTGACCTTGGAAGAAACCGTGGTGTAAGGATTTCCATTCAAGCCCTGGCGCAGGGTAAGCGCTGATGGAGGTGGTACACAGGAGTCCACTAGGGGACGCTGCACTTTCTTGCACATCAACGAATGTAACTTTAAAATATGTAGATTCCATTTCTGTTCATTTAAGCCATAGAGAATATAACAAGCATTTATTACCAAAACCAATGTTCCCCTTCAGAAGAAAGTATCTGGGCTAGCTAGGACATTCTGTGTGGGGCGATCCATTTATTAAGTGATTGAAGGTTCTATAGTCCCAAGCAGAATGATTTTCTACTTCAAAAACATCGGAATCAACACCACTATGCTTTTGGAATGCTCTCTATATTTGGAAGTTTTTAAATAATCTAGACAATTCCCTCCTCAGAATTAGGGGATAGAATTCTAACGAGATAAAAGTCACAATACCATGAAAAGCGAAAATTTTCAGCCAACACCTTTTTTCAGCCAGGTCCTTCAAACATGTTCTGAAAAACATTTTATTTTGAAAGGATTGTTGCCCTAACAAACATGCCTTTCTTGTTACAGCAGGGTCACAAAATGTATTAATTTCTGCAATGAGACAACAAAAGTGTTTCTTGTTTATTAATATTTTTATGGATGTATAGTTGATTTACAATGCTGTGTTAATTTCTGCTGTACAGAAAATGCTTTAATTATACATATATATATAAAAGAATATTTTTTAAGAGAATGTATATATACACAGTATATATATATAATGAAAAGTGAAAGTGAAAGTCACTCAGTTGTGTCCGACTTTTGTGACCCCATGAACTATACAGCCCATGTAATTCTCCAGGCCAGAACACTGGAGTGGGTAGCCTTTCCCTTCTCCGGGGGATCTTCCCAACCCAGGAATCAAAGCCAGGTCTCCCGAATTGCAGGCAGATTCTTTACCAGCTGAGCCACAAGGGAAGCCCAAGAATACTGGAGTGGGTGGCCTATCCCTTCTCCAGCAGATCTTCCCTGACTCAGGAATCAAACTGGGGTCTCCTGCATTGCAGGCAGCCTCTTTACCACCTGAGCTATGAGGGAAGCTCTAGATATAATACGTACATATATATACTATATATACATATGCGTGTGTGCTAGGTCCATTCAGTTGTGTCTAACTCTTTGCGACCCTGTGGACCGTAGCCTCCCAGGCTCCATTTTCCATGGGATTTTCCAGGCAAGAATACTGGAGTGGGTTGCCACGCCCTTCTCCAGGGGATCTTCCCAACCCACGGATCGAACCCCGCATCTCTTACGTCTCCTGTGTTGAAAGGCAGGTTCTTTATCACTAGCGCCACCCGGGAAGCCCATATATACCTATATACATATCTATATTCAGTTATACATATATATGTATAAAATATTTTTAAAGAATGTATATGTATATATACACATTAAAAAAATTTTTTTTCTTTTCAATTATGGTTCAAATCTAATTCTCTGTGTTACACAGTAGGACCTTGCTGTTTATCCGTCCTGTTTATAATAGTTTGCATCTGCTAACCCCAGCCTCCCTCTCCATCCCTCTCCCCAGTTCTCTATGTCAATGAGTCTGTTTCTCTTTCATAGATAGGTTCATTTGGAGACACCGAAGGTTTTAATGGAGTAAATATGGGGCTGAATTGGGGTACCCATTGAGGATCAAGAGTCAGATAGAAATGTAGGCACGGTCAGGGGCTAAGCAGGTGCCTCTGAGCCAGAGGTGCTCAATTGTGTTTCTGCTTGCTCTCGGGAGTGCAAAGTCCCCTGGTCATGGCTCCAGGATCGTAAGGCCCGCCTCTCTCCTTAGCCACTTGCTTACCTGTGTGGACAGGTGTGTGACATCTTTCTTCCCATCCATTCCTCTAACCCTTGAGAGAGAAAGTATTTAAACCTCACTTCAGGGCAGTGCTGCCTCAGGATGGAAGAAAACATATCTTCAAGAGAGGATGAGATTGTTTGGCATTTTAGGGACCTCTTTGGGTTTTTGTTTGTTTGCTTTTAAACTGGAGTGTTTTGTTTGTTTGTTTAAATGTTTATTTGTTTATTTAGGCTGTGCCAAGTCTTAGTTGTGGCACTTGGGATCTTTAACTACGGCATGCAGGACCTAGTTTCCTAACCAGGGATCCAGCTGGGCCCTCTGCACTGGCAGAGCGGAATCTTAGCCATTGGACGACTGAAGTCCCAGAGACGCCTTTGTTAATTCTCCAGGGAGACAAAATTATCCCCGGACGAACAAACATTGACCGTGACGGTAATCACTCCGGTCGATGGAAGTGTACCCCCTCCTTGACATCCATCCCTTCTCATTTACAGTTTTTTTCACACCAGCAGCAACTCGCTTACAAGATCAGGGCCCCCTGCAAAGTCCACAAAAGCCCAGCTAATTCCTTTCATTTTTTTTAAAAAGGAGAAATGCCAACACAAGTTGACAGAAACTGTGGAGTATTGTAAATGTTGACATGTTCTAAATAAACACTGTCAACACAGGCAAAACCATTGTGGCATAACAGTACTAGTTGTGAAATAATTATGGCATTTATAACAATGTTAATTTATAGCCACTGCTGATCTGTATTTGGGGAATGAGATGGAAGCCGGAAATGGCTTAATGACCGTCAGACCTGTCCTTCCCAGTCTGCAGTGGGACTCCTAGCTGTCACAGCCTTCCTTAGCTACGAGGCTGAAGTTCTTCACCTCAGGTTCTTGTGGGATGGGAGGTGGGGACAGGCAAATCGGTCCTGCTGGCAGCCCCTACTCACCCTGTGGAAAGGTCACTTGAATGGATTCATCTTCAGTGGTGACCAGCACCACTTTGGAGTCAGTGAGAATGGAGTTTCATTTCTGCCTCTGATACTTAGCAGGTAAAAGTCATCTTTTAGGAAATTCCAATTTCCTCATGCATAAAATAGAGGAAATTATAGTACCTGGTCCATTGGCTGATTGGAAAGATTGTATGAGATACAAGATGTAAGTAATTTTACACCACTGCTGTCTCTCAAGTATACTTCTCAGTAATCACTATCATTATTTTAAAATATACTATTAAAATTTTCCACAGTAATAGCTATTAAAAATAATTTTGCTCTGCACTTTTGACGTGAATTTGAGGATGAAGTGCCGATTTGGTTTCAATATCAGGTCCTTGGACAGCACTACTCATGGAGATGAGACTTGGTAAGTATGGAAACTTGGGGTTAGGGAGAGAAACATAATAGTCTACCCTCCATATCATGTCTTTAAAAATTGTTACCTGGCCAAAAAAAATTTTTTTTTACAATCATGTAATCAAAGTATATACCAAAAATGTAAGTGTGTTCCCACTCCAAAGGAAATGAATGCCATAGTTTTGGCTGACTGCAAAATATTTTTTTGTTATCAAATATAATGCTTCCATAACCTCCTCTCTTAATCTCTCTCTCCATCTCCCAGGCCTTGCCACACTCAATTAAAGAACATTGTCTAAGGTGGGACCCAGAAGTCAATAATTTTCAGAGCAGCTCCACCCCCAACCAATGACTGTCAGGCAGTTTGAGAACCAATGAGGGATGGTATACAAGCCCCGCAGGCCATTCTAATGATGCTGAAGTGTGAGCCCTTAACTTTGGTCCTCCCAATTGTGGATGAGGAATTTCTACGGCCTCTTTCCTTACTCACTATGCTATGCTATGCTAAGTCACTAGGGATCGACATTTGTATGAAATGGGGAAGGACTTTGGGCAAGTAAAATACAAATGATAAAGACCACAATCATACTAATTCCTCGAGACCAGGTCATTTAAGCTACCCACAGGGGACCACCTGGGAATCAATATGTTGCTTCCAGTTCAGTTCAGTTCAGTCACTCAGTCGTGTCCAACTCTTTGCGACCCATGAATCACAGCACGCCAGGCCTCCCTGTCCATCACCAACTCCCGGAGTTCACTCAAACTCACGTCCATCGAGTTGGTGATGCCATCCAGCCATCTCATCCTCTGTCGTCCCCTTCTCCTCCTGCCCCCAATCCCTCCCAGCATCAGAGTCTTTTCCAATGAGTCAACTCTTTGCATGAGGTGGCCAGAGCACTGGAGTTTCAGCTTTAGCATCATTCCTTCCAAAGAACACCCAGGGCTGATCTCCTTTAGAATGGACTGGTTGGATCTCCTTGCAGTCCAAGGGACTCTCAAGAGTCTTCTCCAACACTACAGTTCAAAAGCATCAATTCTTCGGCGCTCATCTTTCTTCACAGTCCAACTCTCACATCCATACATGACCACAGGAAAAACCATAGCCTTGACTAGACGGACCTTTTTTTGCAAAGTAATGTCTCTGCTTTTGAATATGCTATCTAGGTTGGTCATAACTTTCCTTCCAAAGAGTAAGCGTCTTTTAATTTCATGGCTGCAGTCACCATCTGCAGTGATTTTGGAGCCCCCAAAAATAAAGTCTGACACTGTTTCCACTGTTTCCCCATCTATTTCCCATGAACTGATGGGACCGGATGCCATGATCTTCGTTTTCTGAATGTTGAGCTTTAAGCCAACTTTTTCACTCTCCACTTTCACTTTCATCAAGAGGCTTTTGAGTTCCTCTTCACTTTCTGCCATGAGGGTGGGGTCATCTGCATATCTGAGGTGATTGATATTTCTCCCAGCAATCTTGATTCCAGCTTGTGCTTCTTCCAGCCCAGCATTTCTCATGATGTACTCTGCATAGAAGTTAAATAAGCAGGGTGACAATATACAGCCTTGACGTACTTCTTTTCCTATTTGGAACCAGTCTGTTGTTCCATGTCCAGTTCTAACTGTTGCTTCCTGACCTGCATTTAGGTTTCTCAAGAGGCAGGTCAGGTGGTCTGGTATTCCCATCTCTTTCAGAATTGTCCACAGTTGATTGTGATCCACACAGTCAAAGGCTTTGACACAGTCAATAAAGCAGAAATAGATGTTTTTCTGGAACTCTCTTCTTTTTTCAATGATCCAGTGGATATTGGCAATTTGATCTCTGGTTCCTCTGCCTTTTCTAAAACCAGCTTGAACAACAGGAAGTTCACAGTTCACGTATTGCTGAAGCCTGGCTTGGAGAATTTTGAACATTACTTTACTAGCATGTGAGATGAGTGCAATTGTGCAGTAGTTTGAGCATTCTTTGGCATTGCCCTTCTTTGGGATTGGAGTGAAAACTGACCTTTTCCAGTCCTGTGGCCGCTGGTGAGTTTTCCAAATTTACTGGCATATTGAGTGCACTTTCACAGCATCAACTTTCAGGATATGAAAGAGCTCAACTGGAATTCCATCACCTCCACTAGCTTTGTTCATAGTGATGCTTTCTAAGGCCCACTTAACTTCACATTCCAGGATGTCTGGCTCTAGGTGAGTGATCACACCATCGTGATTATCTGGGTTGTGAAGCTCTTTTTTGTACAGTTCTTCTATGTATTCTTGCCACCTCTTCTTAATATCTTCTGCTTCTGTTAGGTCCATACCATTTCTGTCCTTTATCAAGCCCATTTTGCATGAATGTTCCCTTGGTATCTCTAATTTTCTTGAAGAGATCTCTAGTCTTTCCCATTCTGTTGTTCTCCTCTATTTCTTTGCATTGATCACTGAGGATGGTTTTCTTATCTCTTCTTGCTATTCTTTGGAACTCTGAGCATCTGAATGCAGAGTTCCAAAGACTGTTGCTTCCAAGGACTGGATAATTCAAAGACCTTTTATCTCAACATTTGTGATTCACAGTAGATGGTGAGTCATTCCTGGGGGCTTTAGTAATGAGTCTCCATCTCTGTGGGATAAAGATCTCTCCAACTGTTTAATGGTTACAGAGTTTCAGTATGGGATGATGCAAAAATTCTGGAACTGGATCCATCATATGATGGGAAATTAATTGACTGGCAAGTGAAAGATGAATTGGGGTATATACAAATGAATATGAGAAGTCCAGTAAAGAGGCTATCTCAAAAACCCAGTTCCAGGGCACAATTCTCGCATCTGAAAAGGAAAAGAAACAACAGATGTCAGGGAGAGTCAGGAGCTGAACTCAAAGGATAAGTTAAGTGAGTAGATATGGAATCAAGGAAGCCAGTGGTATCACAAATGACTGTGACTTCACCTTGCTTTCATGTGTTAAACATATAGATGTCTATAGGAAATATGATCAAATAGCCTGAATGAATCACCCAGCCCAGGCATAAAAGAGTCTGGGAAATGCAAAACATACCAAAACCTGGGTATAGTTCTTACAGAACAAACATTCCCCAATACATGAAATGAGTGCAGGAGAAACAGAAGATAAAGCCCTGAGAGATTAAAATCATTTAAATAACCTGGTAGTTAGCTTTGTAAAGGGAGAAAATGCTATGGATACTTTTTAAAGGGAGTTCATTAGAATCTGTTGTTTTGGGGGTTTTTTCCTTTAACCTAGATAAGAATGCCCATGCAAAGTAAAAGGATCCCAGTACTGAAACAGGAGGGAAGAGGGCAGGGCACACTCTTTAAAAGAATGATTTGGCCATAGGACATGATAAAAACTGGTTAAAACCAACTATGTTCAAGATCGTGGATGATTCAACTTCCAGTAGCCCTTGAGCCTTATTATATTTTCTTTTGTAATATATTAACATCTAAATGGCACACCCACCAGTGCCAGCAGAGCTCTGAGGCCAGCCATAAAAGGCCAAAATGTAGGTGATGTCCCAATTCATGGAAATCTCTGCCCCTTCCCCCAAGTAATTGAAATAATCCTCTCACTATCTTATGAAATTACCCAGCCCATAAAAACTAACTGTGTCATATTTTGAAGCTGTCTCTCTTGCATTCTGAGATGGCCCATACTTTGTTGAGTGTGTTTCTCTGTAAATAAATCCATTTCTTAGTTCTCACTTTATCTCTCACAGAATTCCTCCTGCACTGAGACACAAAGAACTTGAGCCTCAGTAAGTCCCGACAGCAGGTGAGTGATTCTAATTAAAAGACTGTAGGTTCAAATCCCAAACTGTGTTTAGGCTGGGTTCGAGTCCCAGCCACTTGGGTTCAAGTCCCAAGCTGAGTTACATGGTTTTAGACAAGAGAAGCAAAAAGGGAACATATTTTGTGCTTTATTCTTCATGACAAAGTCTAGTGAACAAAATCACATCTATTTTGCCAAGTTCAGACATTCAGCTAAAAGGGCAGAAGAAACTCCAATTGCATTCTTTGTTGACTAGGTTGTTTTGTAGCAGGAAACCTCATGCTGCAAATACTTAAAGATTGAAAAATAAAGGCTTAATTTGGTTGCTTAGGCTTTTATTAGGTTCAAAATGATCAGTTAGTTTTTTTTATTAAATGGTAAAGGAGTGTTCAGCTCCTGCAAACAATCATCTCAATCATGTTGGTTTCTATTTAATCCCATAATGAATAGTAATTAATTACACGTTGATCATTTTCATCCTTAGAACCACATCGAGATGTAGGAATACATTTATATATAGCCAGTAATGCCAGTGCGATCCTCAATTAGCAGAAAGGGGCTGAAATGCCTTTGGTTTGTGCAACATTGATGGTTGATTGGCTTCTTGTTATGCAAATAAAGCTCCCCACTGAGAGAGGAAAAGATGAGAATAAAAAAGTGTTCTACCCAGTGAAGTGGACATTCTCTGTGTACTTGTGTCTATGCCTTTCCAGTTTCTCTTCCATAGACATCACCCTCTTTCTTTCAATTGGATGACTTTATTCATGAAAGAGTTTTGGAGTAAGTCCTAAAATTAAGGACTTATTTATTTTAACAGTATTTTGTGCAGACTTGACATCTGGGGAAATCAAGAGGATCTGGAACTGCTAGTCCCTGCCCCTCAATCGCTGTTACAGCAGCCATCTTTACATCATTCTAAGCTAGAGAGTGGGAGGATTATTTCAATTTTACGTTTGCTCAAATTTTACTGTGTGTATACAATAAGTCCCCTACACATGAAACTTCAAGTTTCGAACTTTCAAAGATGCAAACTAGCTACTTAGGGAAGTAATCAGGAAAAAAAAGTTGGGAAACACTGCTCTAATAGAGGAGAAAAATGAGGCTGAGGGAAAGTTGCTAAGTCTAATTTCTGCGATAGTTATCATCATCATCATTGAAAATATTGTATATACATGCCCTGAATTAATCCTTCTAACAGTCTTTAAGGAGTAAGAACTGTTAGTTGGGTATGTAGGCTAACTTTGTTGGACTTATGAATGTGTTCTCAGAACAGAACTAATTCGTATGCAGGGGACTTACTGTATTGCTATTCATTCCTACAATGAAATTTTGTTTTAATCTGACTCTGTGCTAGGTGTTCGCTAGGAGTTATGGGTGAGACACTGAACAAGACAGCTCTGGTCTCTGATCCTCCAGAACTCAGTGTCTGTAAGTTAGAAATAAAGTTGTGTAGTCCCTGACAGTCTCTGATGAGATCTATCTAGATATATCATTCCCAGAACATTGCTAGAAAGTCCATATACACGCGCTGTTGGATACAGGTGTGATAACTGAGGTCCAGAACACTAGGGTTGGTGGTCAACATGGAGCTCAGACTGGATGAAGTCCTGAGTCCGAACAAGTGTTCCTCCTTCCAAAGCTCATTCTCTCTTTGCCTGCCAACATATATCTTAGGCAAAGAAGGCCCTGCGAGTTCATCTGCATGATGTCAGGATTTCTAAGACCGTCCCAGGGGAGAAATGTGTCAAGCAATGATTAAAAAGAAATCATCACCCCATGATGATTAATTCTATTTTCTCTCTCCAGATATTTAAAATCATTTTTACTTTTGATACAATTTTTAAAGGTTGCACTCCTTTTAGAGTTATTACAAAATACTGGCTATATTCCCTGAGCTGTTCAATATACCCTTGTAGCCTGTCTTACACTCAATACTTTGTCTCTCCCTTGCATTCACACCTATAGCTCCCTTCCCAATTTCCCCACTGGTAACCATTTGTTTGTTCTCTATAATTGTGAGTCTGCCTCCTTTTTGTTTTATTCACTAATTTGTTGTATTTTTTAGATGCCACATGTAAGTGATAGCATACAGTATTTGCCTTTTGCTTTCTGACATTTTACTGAGCATGATGCCCTCCAAGTCCGTCCATGTTGCTGCAGACGGCAACATTTCGTTCTTTTTTATCACTGAGTAGTATTCCGTTGGGCCTATACACTACATCTTCTTTATCCATTCAAGTGTTGATGGACACTTAGATTGCTACCATACGTTGGCAATAAATCAATAAATAATGCTGTTATGACAGGGTGCATGTATCTTTTCTAGTCAGTGTTTTTGGTATTTTCAGATATATACACAAGGTGAGGTTGCTGGATCATATGGTAGTTCTATTTTTAAGTTTTTCAGGGCACCTCCATACTGTTCTCCATAGTGGCTGCAACAATTTATGTTCCCACCACCAGTGTAGGAGGGTTCTGTTTTCTGCACATCCTCTTCAGCATTTGTTATTTGTGGTCTTTTTTTAAAATTAATTTATCTTTTTATTGAAGGGTAATTGCTTTACAGAATTTTGTTGTTTTCTGTCAAACCTCAACATGAATCCACCATTCAGTTCAGCTCAGTTCAGTTCAGTTGCTCAGTCATGTCCAACTCTTTGTGACCCCATGAATCGCAGCACTCCAGGCCTCCCTGTCCATCATCAACTCCCGGAGTTCACCCAGACTCACGTCCATCGAGTCGGTGATGCCATCCAGCCATCTCATCCTCTGTTGTCCCCTTCTCCTCCTGCCCCCAATTCCTCCCAGCATCAGGGTCTTTTCCAGTGAGTCAACTCTTCACATAAGGCGGCCAAAGTACTGGGATTTCAGCTTTAGCATCATTCCTTCCAAAGACCACCCAGGGCTGATCTTCTTTAGAATGGACTGGTTGGATCTCCTTGCAGTCCAAGGGACTCTCAAGAGTCTTCTCCAACACCACAGTTCAAAAGCATCAATTCTTCGGCACTCAGCTTTCTTCACAGTCCAACTCTCACATCCATACATGACTACTGGAAAAACCATAGCCTAGACTAGACGGACCTTTGTTGGCAAAGAAATGTCTCTGCTTTTGAGTATGCTATCTAGGTTGGTCATAACTTTCCTTTCAAGGAGTAAGTGTCTTTTAATTTCATGGCTGCAGTCACCATCTGCAGTGATTTTGAATCCGCCATAGATATACATATATTCCCCTCCCTTTTGAACCTCCCTCCCATCCCTTTTCTCTACACCCTCTCCAGCATTTTTTTTTTTTTTTTTGTAGACTTTTTGATGGTGGCCATTCTGACTGGTGTGAGATAATATCTGATTGTAGTTTTGATTTGCATTTCTCTAATAATGAGCAATGTTAAGCATCTTTTCATGTGTTTGTTAGCCATCTGTATGTCTTCTTTGGAGAAACATCTGTTTAGGTCTTTTTCCCACTTTTTGTTTGGGTTGTTTGTTTTTCTGGTATTGAGTTGTTGTTTTGGAAATTAATCCTTTGTCAGTTGTTTCATTTGCTATTATTTTCTCCCATTCTGAGGGTTGTCTTTTCACCTTGCTTATAGTTCCCTTTGCTGTGCAAAAGCTTTTAAGTTTAATCAGGTCCCACTTGTTTACTTTTGTTTTTATTTCTGTTACTCTAAGAGCTGGGTCATGGAGGATCTTGCTTTGATTTATGTCATTAAGTGCTCTGCCTATGTTTTCCTCTAAGAATTTTATAGTTTCTGGTCTTACAAATAGGTCTTTAATCCATTTTGAGTTTATCTTTGTGTATGGTGTTAGGAAGTGTTCTGATTTCATTCTTTTACATACAGCTTTCCCAGCACCATTTATTGAAGAGGCTGTCTTTGCCCCATTGTATATTCTTGCCTCCTTTGTCAAAAATAAGGTACCCATAGGTGCATGGGTTTATTTCTCGGCTTTCTATCTTGTTCCATTGGCCTCTTTTTCTGTTTTTGTGCCAGTATCATACTGTCTTGATGACTGTAGCTTTATAATATAATTTGAAGTCAGGAAGGTTGATTCCTCCAGACCCATTCTTATTTCTCAAGACTGCTTTGGCTATTCGGGTCTTTTGTGTATCCATATGAATTGTGAAATTTTTTGTTCTAGTTCTGTGAAAAATGCCATTGGTAATTTGATAGGGATCACATTGAATCCTGTAGATTGCATTTGGTAGTATAGTCATTTTCACAATATTGATTCTTCCTACCCAGGAATGTGGAATATCTCTCCATCTGTTTATGTGGTCTTTGATTCTTTCATTAGTGTCTTATAATTTTCTGTGTACAGTTCTTTGCCTCCTTAGGTAAGTTTATTGCTAGATATTTAATTCTTTTTGTTGCAATGGTGAATGGGAGTGGTTCCTTAATTTCTCTTTCTGATTTTTCATTTTTAGTATATAGAAATTCAAGTGATTTCTGTGTATTGATTTTGTATCCTGCAACTTTGCTAAATTCACTGATTAGCTCTAGTAATTTTCTGATACTATCTTTAGGGTTTTTTATGTACAGTATCATGTCATCTGCAAACAGTGAGAGCTTTACTTCTTCTTTTCTGATCTGGATTCCTTTTATTTCTTTTTCTTCTCTAATTGTTGTAGCTAGGATTTCCAGAACTATGTTGAATAATAGTGGGGAAAGTGGGCACTCTTGTCTTATTCCTGATCTTAGAGGGAATGCTTTCAGTTTTTCACCATTGAGAATAATGTTTGCTGTAGGCTTATCATATATGGCCTTTACTATGACGAGGTAAGTTCCTTAAATGCCCATTTTTTGAAAAGTTTTAATCATAAATGAGTGCTTAATTTTACCAAAGGTTTTTTATGTATCTATTGAGATTATCATATGGTTTTTATATTTCAATTTGTTAATATGGTATATCACATTGATTGATTTGTGTATATTGAAGAATCCTTGCATCTCTGGAATAAACCCAACTTGATCAAGATGTATGAGCTTTTTGATGTATTGCTGAATTCTGTTTGCTAAAATTTGTTGAGGATATTTGCAGCCATGTTGATCAGTGATATTGGCCTGTAGTTTTATTTTTATATGTTTTTCTGTTTATATGTTTTCTTTTTTTATGTGTCTTCAGGTCTGAAGTGGATTTCTTGTAGACAGCATGTATATGGGTCTTGTTTTTTTATGCATTCAGCCACTCTATGTTTTTTGTTTGGAGCATTTAATCCATTTACATTTAAAGTAATTATTCATATATATGTTCCTATTGCCATTTTTTAAATTGTTTGGGTTGATTTTATAGGTCTTTTTTCCTCTTTTGTATTTCTTGACTATATAATTCCCTTTAACATTTGTTGTAAAGCTGGTTCGGTGGTACTTAATTCTCTTAACTTTTGCTTAACTGAAAAGCTTTTGATTTCTCTATCAATTTTGAATGAGATCCTTGCCAGGTACAGTAATCTTGGTTGTAGAGTTTTCCCTTTCAGAACTTTAAATATATCCTTCCATTCCCTTCTGGCCTACAGAGGTTCTGCTGAAAGATCAGCTGTTAAATGTATGGGGTTTCCCGTGTATGCTACCTGTTGCTTTTTCCTTGCTGCTTTTAATATTTTTTCTTTGTGTTTAGTCTTTATTAGTTTGATTAGTATGTGTCTTGGCATGTTTCTCCTTGAGTTTATCCTGTATGGGACTCTTCGTGCCTCTTGGACTTGATTGACTATTTCCTTTTCCATTTTGGAGAAATTTTCAACTATAATCTCTTCAAAAATTTTCTCATACCCTTTCTTTTTCTCTTCTTCTTCTGGGCCTCTATAATTCAAATGTTGATGTGTTTGATATTGTCCCAAAGGTCTCTGAGACTATCCTCAGTTCTTTTCATTCTTTTTCCTTTATTCTGCTCTTCAGAAGTTATTTCCACCATTTTATCTTCCAGCTCACTGATTCATTTTTCTGCTTCAGATATTCTGCTATTGACTCCTTCTAGAGCATTTTTAATTTCAGTAATTGTGTTGTTTGTCTCTGTATGTTTATTCTTTAGTTCTTCTCAGTTCAGTTCAGTTCAGTCACTCAGTCGTGTCTGACTCTTTGCGACCCCATGAATCACAGCACACCAGGCCTCCCTGTCCATCACCAACTCCCGGAGTTCACCCAGACTCAAGTCCATCAAGTCAGTGATGCCATCCAACCATCTCATCCTCTGTCGTCCCCTTCTCCTCCTGCCCCCAATCCCTCCCAGAATCAGAGTCTAGGTCTTTGTTAATTGATTCTTGCATTTTCTCCATTTTCTTTTCAAGGTTTTTTTATAATATTTACCATTATTATTCTGAATTCTTTTTCAGGTGGTTTGCTTATTTCCTCTTCATTTACTTGGAATTCTGTGTTTTTAATTTGTTCCTTCATTTGTGTAGTATTTCTCTGCCTTTTCATTATTTTTAATTTATTGTGGCCTGAGGTCTCCTTTTCCCAGGCTTCAGGGTTGAATTCTTTCTTCCTTTTGGTTTCTGCCCTCCTAAGGTTGGTCCAGTGGGTTGTGTAAGCTTCCTTTAGGGTGAGATTTGTTCTGAGCTTTTGTTTGTTTGTTTTTCCTCTGATGGGCAAGGTTGAATGAGGTGGTAATCCTGTCTGCTGATGATCGGGTTTGTATTTTTGTTTCTCTGTTGTTTAGATGAGGCATCCTGCACAGGGTGCTACTGGTGGTTGCATGATGCCTGGTCTTATATTCAAGTGGTTTTCTTTGTGTGAGTTCTCACTACTTGATACTTCCCAGGATTGCTTCTCTGGTACTCTAGGGTCTTGGACTCAGTGCTCCCACTCCAAAGGCTCAGGGCTTGATCTTGAAGCCAAGAGGGTGGTGTTCACCAGTGCTGTTATTGCAACTGTTAGATTCCTGGCTTCTCAGCTAGGATGTTCAGTGACCTCAGGCAAGTCGTTATCTCCTTCTCTCTAATGCTTTTTTTTTTTTTTTTTTTGACAACTAATGAATTCATCTGCCCAGGACAGCCCCTCCAGAGGGAGGTAAACAATTCCAGGCTCTCAGACCCCATCTGCTAAGTGAACCAGCATCTGTGGTCTTTTCCATGATGACCATTCTGACAGATGTGAGGTGACATCTCTTTGTGGCTTTGATTTGTGTTTCCCTGATGATTGGCAATGTTGCGCATCTTTTCATGTGCCAATCTTGATGTTTCAGTATACTCTTTATTCTCATTCTCACCCAGTTATGTTGTACTCCTGAACTGTCTGGTGATTCCCTGTAGACACAAAATCAGTCATTCATTTCTCTTCTTTACACATCACTCCCCATCACCGCTCTCAGAACTAGGGTTGCCAAGTGACATAATGGACATCTGACTAAATTTGAATTTCACATAGGTTATGAATTTTTAGGATATTTATGCTAAGTCACTTCAGTCATGTCCAACTCTTTGTGACCCTATGGACTGTAGACTGCCAGGCTCCTCTGTCCATGGGATTCTCCAGGCAGGAATACTGGAGTGGGTTGCCATGCCCTCCTTCAGGGAATCTTCCCAACCCAGGGATTGAGCCTGGGTCTCCTGCAGCTCCTGCATTGCAGGTGGATTTTTTACAGCTGAGCCACTGGGGAAGTCCAATTTTTAGTGTAAGAATGTCCCAAATATTGCTTGGAATATACATATATTAAAATTATTGATTACTTATCTGAAATTTAATTTAACTGGGGTATCCGGCAATTTTACTTGGTAAATCTAATCATTCTTCTCATAACATCTTCCTCCTCCTTTTTCTAAGAAGCATGAACAGTGCCTACGTAATTATTCTTGTTTTACTTCATGCTCTTTTTCATCTTTAGAAATCTCAATTGATATAAGAACTAGATGCTAGGGAGAAATATTTTAAATAATTTCTTTCTACATTGATTATTTGCACCTCCAGTCTCAAAGGAAAAAAAAATCAGACTATAAAGTACAGGAACAATCCAAGGACCCAATGCAAAACCCTATTCATTTTCTTTAATAAATAGCAGTTTTGAAAACTAGAATTTATAAGGAGATAATATATTTTTGCAAGCTTTAATATTTGAATGCAGGGTTTGATATTTCCAGCCTCAAGAAATGAAATTCTAATGGATAAAAGACAAAAGCTAGAATCCTTTTGTGGAAATATATAATCAGAAGCTTTTGATAATAATAGGGCTTATTGAGATGCTTACTCTATACATACAAAAGGATAGATTTATGGAGGTCAAGGGAACATTTGGGGGATTTTCAGTGGCTTAATAGTTTTAAAAGATCCCTAAAGTTATAAGATTATATTGCCCCAAAGAAATAATTAGATTTGTAATAGATAAAAGTGGAGTTTGTTTGTTTGTTTTGTCATGCAGCATATGGGACCTTAGTTCCCAGACCAGGGATTGAACCCACACCCTTTGCATTGGAAGGGCAGTGTCTTAACCACTATACCACCAGGGAAATCCCAAAAGTGTTTTAAGATAGCCTTCCTTTCTACAGTGGAAATAGGGCGGTTTGTATCACCATAGTCAGGGTGTGACCTGGCTCGTACCCATCTTAATATTAAGGACATAAAAGGGAAATTTTTTTCACACTAAAATAATTAGCATGATTAATTTTGCCTCTCAAATTCCCCTCTGGGTGAAGGGTTGGGGGTGAAGTGGGAGTGGGGAGTGATGTCAGGGTACATAGAAAAGAATGCCAACACTTACATTGGTCCCTTAATCAAATACCCTACATGGTAACATCTGTTTCAGTTCATTACTAGGGAAAAAGCAACTTGATCTTGATGATTTTGAGATAGTGAAATGGATGTGAACAGCTGCTTAATAAAACAGGATAGCACTCAAAGAATTTTCAAGCAGGGTGAAGTAAGCAAGATACGAAAAAGTTACAGGACTTCCCTGATGGTCCAGTGGTTAAGAATCCACCTGCAAGTTCAGAGGACACCAGTTTGATCTCTGGTCTGGAAAGATCCCACATGCTACTGAGCAACTAAGCCCGAGTGCCACAACTACTGAGTCAGCAAAACAAGAGAAGCCACCACAGGGAGAAGAGAAGCCCATGTACCACGAGGAGTAGCCCCCACTCGCTGCAACTAGAGAAAGCCTATCTACAGCAACAAAGACCCATCACAGTCAAAACAAATAAGTAAAAAAATGTTCAGAAAGAAAAATTATGGGAGGAGTAATCATGGTCATCTTTCTTGAGAGGTCTGTCCTCCTAGTCTGGCCACACTGAAAAATCCAGGTGAAGGTCATAATCTGACCACAATAAACTACAGCTGACCCTTGAAGAATGAGGGATTAGCCGTGCTGACCCTCCAATTCACATATAACTTACAGTTAACCCTCTGTATTCACAAATTCAACCAACCATGAATTGTGTAAAACTCAAGTATTATTTCTCTCCTGGCTCAGGTGGTAAAGAATCCACCTGCAATGTGGGAGACCGGGGTTTGATCCCTGGGTTGGGAAGATCCCCTGGAGAAGGGAACGGCTACCCATTCTGGTATTCTGGTCTGGAGAATTCCATGGACTGTACAGTCCATTTTCTCGCAAAGAGTCGGATATGACTGAGCGACTCTCACTTTCACTTCACTTTCAAGTATTACTATGGGGTGGAGGTTGGAGTGTGTGTGGGGAAACAGGTATAAGTGGACGCTTACAGTTCAAGTCTAGGTTGTTCAAGGATCACTTCTGTATTCTGTGGAAAATATCTTCCATAACAGAGTGATAAACCACCTGCCTGATGCTCTGAGCCAGGTTTAGCATGAGACAGCACAGAATAAGCCATCTCTTTGTATCATCTATTGCCCTGGTTAGGGGGCTGTGTGTGTGCTAAGTCACTTCAGTCATGTCTGACTCTTTGTGACCCTATGGACTGTAGCCCATCAGGTTCCTCTGTCCAAGGGATTCTCTAGGCAAGGAAACTGGAGTGGGTTGCCATGCCCTCCTTCAGGGGATCTTCCCAACCCAGGGATCGAACCAAAGGCAGGTTCT
Source organism: Bos indicus x Bos taurus (assembly GCF_003369695.1). Classification (NCBI taxonomy): domain Eukaryota; kingdom Metazoa; phylum Chordata; class Mammalia; order Artiodactyla; family Bovidae; genus Bos; species Bos indicus x Bos taurus. The sequence goes on along the minus strand of NC_040092.1, from coordinate 22,559,161 downwards.
TTACCACTAGCACCACCTGGAAAACCCAAAGGATCATCACAAGATAGCTCTAAGATGAGAAAGTAAAGCCATAAAATTTCTGCAGACAGTGAGACAGTGTCCCCCTGTGGACCTATTCCCAGTCCAACAAAATCAACTGCAAGGGACTTCCCTGGTGGTCCAGTGGTGAAGAATCCACCTGCTAATGCTGGGGACACATGTTTGATCCCTGGTCAGGGGAGATCCCACATGCCAAGGGGCAACGAAGCCTGTGCACCCCCACTACAAAAGCCTGTGGGCCTTGGAGGCTTGTGCTCCACTGCACGAGAAGCCACCACAATGAAAAGCTGGTGCACCACAACGGAAAGTGCTCCCTGCTCATTGCAACTAGAGAAAGCCCGTGCACAGCAACAAAGACCCAGCACGGCCATAAACAAATAAATAAAGAACCAACTGCAAAACCGTTTCAAGTGGTCAAACAACAGGGAGTCACGTCAAGATACAAAATTGTCTGCACAGAAACAGGGAGAACAACTGTCAGCTCTCAAAGGAGTAGACCATAATTTGGAAAAACAGGATGCCTCATTCTAATGCAAGTCATTTTAGACACAACATTCTAAAACATCCACACTTCGGGGGGAAAAAACACATGATTATCAGAAATTATTCAAATGGAAGACAAAGCAGAATCGCCTCCCATCCTGTGCTGTAAAAACACAGTAGAGAAGCTACTATAAAAATAGCCATGTGAATGGTTGTTTTAAGCTTTTCACAGCTTATTTAAGTCATAAATTGAAGGCTTTGTCTCAGAGGAAGGAAAGAAGTATTTGCACCAGGACCTATTCCAGAACGGCTCTGAAATTTACCATCACGTGGAGGGTGCTAAAGAGAGCCCCTGGCAGAATCAAGCTCCCCCAGCTGGGTTGGCCAGGGAGAAGACTAGGAATGGAGCAAAGGGTGAAACTATGAATGTGTCTCAGATGAGATGGTTGGATGGCATCCCCAACTCAAACTCATTTGCTCATGAGTTTGAGCAAATTCTGGGAGATGGTGAAGGATGGGAAAGCCTGGCATGCTGCAGTTCATGGGGTTGAAAGAGTTGGACACAACTGAGTGACTGAACAACAATACAAAAACAAAAGGTTCGATACAAGTTCAGGTCAGTTCAGTTCAGTTGCTCAGTCGTGTCCAACTCTGTGCGACCCCATGAATCGCAGCACGCCAGGCCTTCCTGTCCATCATCAACTCCCGGAGTTCACCCAGACCCACGTCCATTGAGTCAGTGATGCCATCCAGCCATCTCATCCTCTGTCGTCCCCTTCTCCTCCTGCCCCCAATCCCTCCCAACATCAGAGTCTTTTCCAATGAGTCAACTCTTCGCATGAGGTGACCAAAGTACTGGAGTTTCAGTTTCAGCATCATTCCCTCTAAAGAAATCCCAGGGCTGATCTCCTTCAGAATGGACTGGTTGGATCTCCTTGCAGCCCAACGGACTCTCAAGAGTCTTCTCCAACACCACAGTTCAAAAGCATCAATTCTTCGGCGCTCAGCCTTCTTCACAGTCCAACTCTCACATCCATACATGACCACAGGAAAAACCATAGCCTTGACTAGACCGACCTTTGTTGGCAAAGTAATGTCTCTGCTTTTGAATATGTTATCTAGGTTGGTCATAACTTTCCTTCCAAGGAGTAAGCGTCTTTTAATTTCATGGCTGCAGTCACCATCTGCAGTGATTTTGGAGCCCAGAAAAATAAAGTCTGACAAAGTACTGCTAGGAAAACAGGGGAACTCCCAGCAATTGTCCCACCTCTGGGAGGAATTCATAGCGCCCTGTAAGAGTCCTGACAATCAATGAATTACTTTCAGGACATAATTTCACAATTAAGCATAATAAAAATGAAATGTTCACCACATAAAAAAAATGTAACAGAATGGAAAATGGCAGAACCAGTAAGTGGAGAGAAAGAATAATAGTCTAACTCAAATCATTCTGGAAAAGAGGGGGGAAATAGGCATTAGAAAGGCAGAGGGAGCAAGAGAAATAAACTGAAATGTCTATTATCTTAATATCATGCGGAATATCTTTAAGGAAGGGAACCCTGTGCTTGGGAAGATATATGCAGAGGCCATTTGGGGGGAAAACCAGGCTTGGAAACCAAGCTCTTGAATGTAAAACAATCAAAAATGCTTTTCACAATTCTTCATGAGATGATGGAGCTTCCCAGGTGGCACACTGGTAAAGAATCTGCCCGCCAATGCTGGGATCGCAAGAGGTGCAGATTTGATCCCTGGGTTGGGAAGATCCCCTGGAGGAGGAAATATCAACTTGCTCAAATATTTTTCCCTGAAAAATTTCAAGGACAGAGGAACCTGGTGGGTTACAGTTGGTGGGGTCGCAAAGAGTTGGACCCAACTGAGCAACTGAGCACACACACACACGTGAGGTGATGAGAGGTATTTATTAGTGATCCTTTGTAAAAGCAAGACAAGCACAGCAAGTAGAGGGGTATAGAAGGGTGGGAGAGGAACTGAGGTAGCCAGCCTAAAGGGCACCTTTTTTCTCTTTTTGATCATGCCCCAAGGCTTGCAGGATCTTAGTTTCCCAACCAGGAATTGAACCCTCTGCGTGGGAAACATGGAGTCTTAACCACTGAACTGCCAGGAAGTCCCAAGAAACCTTACACGTGTTACAGGGGGTCCATTCGTCCATCTCAGTACTTGGTGGGCAGAGCAGGAGCTGCATGCCAGGCCCCCCACTGCTTCCCCCACTTGGCATCTGTGCAAATCTACAGACAGTGATCACGGTGGAGACAGGAGTCAAATCAACCAGAAGTGGGCTCCAAGGAAAGGCTCCCTGCCTGAAGACCCAGCCTCATGTAAAGTTCAGACTGAAGAGTCAGGGTGTGCTTTAGGCTCCCCGTGAAGTCATCTGCATTGCTGTGGTGTAATCCCTGTCCTTGTGACTCCCAGCTTCCTCCCATGTTCGACAGAGTCTCTTGGACTTGCAAATGCTTGACATGAGCAATGCTTCTGAGCAAATGGGGCAAGGGGCTGGCTGGTGAGCTTCTGGGCACAGTCGTTGTTCTAGAAATAGAGGGTTGACCCCTAGTCCCACGAGATTAGTGGGCTGCAGGAAATGAGCTCTCTGCTGCAGAAACCTTGCTGAAGTTAGAGTTCACCTCAGGAAGCACAAACTGTCCATATTTTAGCAGGCTTCTCCAGGGACACTAGTGATAAAGAATCTACTTGCCAGTGCAGGAGACTAAGAGACCTGGATTTGATCCCTGGGTCAGGAAGGTCCCCTGGACAAAGGCAACCCACTTCAGAATTCTTGCCTGGAGAATCCCATGGACAGAGGAGCTGGGCAGGTCATAGGGTCTCACAGAGTCGGACACGGCTGAAATGACTTAGCATCACACTAGGAGGTTTGTGATGACAACTGCCCATCCACGCTGAGGTCCTGTCGGTTTGGTGAGTAAGGGCTAACCAATGTTTTTTGTTTTTCCAATGACAGCATCCAGAAACTCTGAAGCAATAACCTGGTGGATTTATAAAAGCTGCCATCACAAGCAGTACCATGTTACCCACGGTCCACAGATTATGCCTGATGGCTGGACATTACATCTGCCAGATGCTTTGCAACTGTGTACAACATCTATTCTGTGGACGGAACCATCAGCTCAATGCCTCAGAGGGGCTCAGCCCAGAAGGTCCAGCCAGGTCCCTCCCCCACCCACTGCCCAAGCTGCAACCAGAGTGTATCCCAGGGCTTGGTGGGACCTACTGAGAAACAATATGCTCTTTTCTGCTGGACTTCAGCCTGGAGGAACAGGCAGCCCATGCTGCCCCCATGAGGGAAGATCCTGCCTGACAACAGAACATACATGGCAGATGGCAAGAAATGAGGTTACGGGACTTCTCTGCTGGTCCAGTGGCTAAGACTCTCAATGCACAGGGCCCGGGTTTGATCCCTGGTCAGGGAACCAGATCCCACACGCTGCCACTAACATTTCACATGCCTCAACTAAGACCAAGAGCAGCCAAATACATAAATAAACAGATTTTTTTAGAAAAAAAGAAATGAGGTTAAGAAAAACTCTATTCTGATGAGCCCCTGGATCTAGCTGAACCTTCAAGCCAAACTGTTCATGAATACTTTAGCAACACAAAACATATTTTTGTGTTATTTGTGTAAGCCAATTTGAATTGGATCGACTCTTATGAAAGAAAGAGGCCAACCTGATACATATAAATTCAGGACCATCTATAGTTAACCTCAGTCTCCCTTCTTTGTAGAATAACATTTACAGCCAAGTGGACATAGGAGCGAGGGGGATGGAAGGGGGCAGTGGAGTTGGAGTGGAAGTTTTAGCAGAACGACCAGCCTGAGAACTGGGTGGGTATAAACGGGTGGTCTTATAATCGCCACCAGAAAAGCATTGTGTCCACATGGTGCATGTGTGCTAAGTTGCCTCAGGTGTGTCTGACTCTTCTGGACCCTATGGGCTGTAGCCTGCCAGGCTCCCCATTCGTGGGATTCTCCAGGCAAGAATACTGGAGTGAGTTGCCATGCCCTCCTCCAGGGGATCTTCCCAACTCAGGTATTGAACCCGAGTCTCTTCCATCTCCTGCATTGGCAAGTAGGTTTTTTTTTTACCACTAGTGCTGTCTGGGAAGCCCATTCACATGGTATTACCCATGAAATAAAATGCTCTATGAGGCTTATCCATCTCTTCCGTGGGTTCATCGTAACTAAACAAGCACCTTTTAAAAGTATACTATTTTGAAAGAAAGTAATTTTAGTTGCATGGTGAATTACACGGACCAGTGGACTTTGAAAACAGCCTATTCTAAACTGATACACTGGAAAAAAACATTTCTGAAACAATTAATACTGAATTAGCTTGCATGCCTCCTTTGGGATTCAGTGTGGAAGATATTTAGACCCCAGAACAGATGACCCATTCCGGATAATTCCAATGGCTCCACCCTCCCTCTAAATGTTGGGCTTCCCTGATAGCTCAGTTGGTAAAGAAACCGCCTGCAATGCAGGAGACCCCAATTCAACTCCTGGTTTGGGAAGATCCACTGGAGAATGGATAGGCTACCCACTTCAGCATTCTTGGGCTTCCCTGGTGGCTCAGCTGGTAAAGAATCCACTTGCAATGTGGTAGACCTGGGTTTGATCCCTGGATTGGGAAGATCCTCTGGAGAATGGAAAGGCTACCCACTCCAGTATTCTGACCTGTAGAATTCCATAGTCCATGGGGTCACAAAGAGTCAGACATGACTGAGCGACTTTCACTTCACTTCACTCCCTCTGAATACTGAACTTTACGAGGGCTTGGAGATCCAGAGAAACCACATTGGCAAAGCTTCAGAGATTGTTTTTCTGGGAAATGGGCATTTATTTCATATACAGGCACACAAACCAAAACCAAACAATCAATTCAATACTTGAAAACTTCCATGTCCACAGAAGAAACAATCATCTAAACTGTTAAGGATAATATTCATCATATCCCTAGAACACTATTTCCTTTTGGCCACACATCAAAAATGTAGATGAAGGAGGGCAGAGCATGTCACCGCAAAGTGGATCCCTTTGGGATGTTGATTATTTTGAATTAAAGTTACTCAAGAAACAGTTGGTGCAAGAAAGATGTTCTGAACCTCCTTTGTCCCCCCAAAAGCAGGAAATATATCTCCCACGTGGGACTTCGCTCGTGGTCCAGTGGCTAAGACACCATGCTTCCCGTGCAGGGGGCCCAGGTTTAATGCCTGGTCAGGGTTTACCAGCTGACACTAGTGGTAAAGAACCCAGCCGCCAGTGCAGGAGACATAAGAGACATAAGACAGGTTCAATCCCTGGGTCGAGAAGGTCCCACCCGCTCCAGGATTCTTGCCTAGAGAATCCCATGGGTGGAGGAGCCTGGCAGGCTACAGGTCTGCCAGTCCATAGCTTCGCAGTCAGACTCGACTGAAGCGACTTAACACATATGCCGAGACTAGATCCCACATGCCACGACTGAAAGATGCCGTGTGCCTCCACAAAGACCTGCTGCAGCCAAACAAATAAACAATTTTTTTTTTAAGAGGAAGAAATAAGCTTCACTAAAATACCCTTCTATTGGGTCAGGCCACTAAGCTTTGGGGATTATATGTTCCCGAAACTAGCATTATTTTATCTAAGACAGGACAGCATAGAATAATAGATACCTCCTGCAAACACAGTGTGCCTTCAGTATGAAATTTAGCTTCTGCCTCTAAACATTTTCTTTAAATAAAAAAATTTTAAACTCCAGAAATCATTAAAAGGATAATTCTATTATCTAGAACTTCTAGCATTAAAGAGTTTTGAAAGTTTCTGGTGCTTATTTTTAACCAAAACACCCTCTTATTTATAAGAATGATATTTACAAGAATTTTTATGAGAATGACCACATGAACATAGCAGAAATTATTAGAATAACTGGTCAGAGAAAGTAATATGCTCATATTTCATTTTTATTCCAACAAAAATTCTTATAAAAGCCATGTAAATCCCCTATCAGGAAAATACATCAGACTCTTTTATTACCTGCATTAATGTTTACCAAAATATTTGTATATTTAAACCTTTTCTTGCTAGAGAAATCCTTTCTTTTCTCTCTAGGGACATGTATTTTATGGTGCATTAAGCCAACAAGACAAAAACTGATCTGATGTTTACTCTTATATGTGATTTAGTATAAATATGCACGAGTCTCAAATATATAGTTTTTCCTATAACTGCAAGCCCAAGTATTTCTCTCCTACAGGCTCCAGGAAAGATTGTTAAAATAGCTTTGTAATTAATCCTTCCCCATAGATGAAATTTCTCATTCCATTGTTCTCATTACAATCCCCATCTTAATCTCCTATCACATTTCAGGAACCAAAAGAAATATAGTGAAAGGTTGAAGAATGGGCCAAAAATCACTGGTGCAGTTAATATGAACATTCTAAGAAGGAGACCTTCTAAATGTAGAAAAGTACTCCATCTGATTTTCTTTAACCTTCTACTCCCTGAACCAAAAGAAATATACTGAAAGGCTGAAGAACTGGCCAAAATCACCTCTATAATTAAGATTAATAAAAGAAAGAGATCCTCTAAATACAGAAAGCTGCTACATTTGATTTTCTTTAACCTTCTACCTGGGGCTTTACAGGCAGCGCTAGTGGTAAAGAACCCACCTGCTAATGCAGGAGACATAAGAGATGCGGGTTTGATCCCTGCATTGGGAAGATCCCCTGGAGAAGGAAACGGCAACCCACTCCAGTATTCTTACCTGGGAAATCCCCTGGACAGAGGAGCCTGGCGGGCTAAAGACCATAGGATCGCACAGAGTCGGACATAGCTAAAGCGACTTAGCCGCACGCGTGCATGCAACCTTCTACTTACTGATTGAAGTAAGTACTTTGAATTGAGAGCAGTAACTGTTTAAACGCAACACATGTAATATCCAGCCTGGGTTCAGTCTGCTGGCTATGAGCTCAGATTCTCAATTCAGATGCTCTGGGTACACACCCGGGCTCCATGTCTTCCTTGCTCTGGTCTATGCCCTTGGGAAGTGCGCTGCAGAACTGCGCAGCTGTGAGGATCACAGCAATGCCAGCAAGGTCAAGTGAAGAGGAACTCAGCTTACAGTTTCACAGAGAAATTAAATGAGACCTTGATCAAGACACCCGAAGGCCACCCTACTGCTGTTCTTTTCTGTTTATGAGAACCATTAAATGTTCTCGGTTATTTAAGTCAAATTGAGAATGGATTTGCGTCATGGGGAACCACAAGCACCCTAGCCTGTGCAGGCCCGCAGCCAACAGCACTTGACCTTTCTGAGTCAAGAAAGAATGGGCTGAAGAATGTTCTGAAGAATGCGCACAGGTTTGGCAACATAACTAATTGTATATTTTCTGTTCGTGTCACATTACGAAGTGTTCTGAAATTTGGGTCACTCTGATTTCACAGAAAAGAGGAACAAGGAAAATGTGAAAAGAAAAAAATTTGCTCAAAGAAAATATTAGAAAGTGGGATTGGGAGGATTACAAACACTTTATGTAAGAAAGGGTTACCTCCCGTGTCAGCAGCTGTCCTGAATGTCTTGCCCAATCTATTTTATTTCCTCCCGGAGAGGTCCCTCCCACACTCAAAACATTTCCTAATTTATGTGTAGTTTAAAAAAAAACCTCCTGAATCTGCATGTGTTAATGGCTGGGTAAAAGGAACATGGATAATGAATGGATAGAGAGAAAGAATAGTCAAAGCTATGGTCTTTCCAGTAGTCATGTATGGATATGAGAGTTAGACCTTAAAGAAGGCTAGGCACAAAGAATTGATGCTTTTGAAATGTGGTGCTAGAGAAGACTCTTGAGAGTCCCTTGGATAGCAAGGAGATCCAACTAGTCAACCCCAAAGGAAATTAACCCTGAAAGGAAATCAACCTTACTCCTTGGAAGGAGTGATGCTGAAGCTGAAGCTCCAATACTTTGGCCACATGACTAGAAGAGCTGACTCTTTGGAAAAGACCCTGACACTGGGAAAGGAGGAGAAGGGGACAACAGAGGATGAGATGGTTACATAGCATCACTGATTCAATGGACGTGAACTTGGGCAAACTCTGGGAGATACTGAGGGACAGGGAGGCCCGGCGTGCCGGAGTCCATGGGATTGTAAAGAGTTGGACACAGCCTAGTGACTGAACAAGAGAAAAAGTATCTTTTCTATATATCCATTAGGAAGGAAAGGATTAGCAGAGGCTTGCAGTCCACTCTCTTCCTTTATGGGGAGCATCTGGGAAGGAAGAAAGAACATCCACTCTCACTTGTTTTTCTAACTTTTTATTTTGTATTGGGGTATATCCATTTGCAATGTTGTGATAGGTTCAGGCGGACAGAGAAGGGACTCAGCCATACATGTACATGTATCTATTCTCTCCCAAACTCCCCTCCCATCCAGGCAGCCACATAACATTGAGCACAGTGTACTACACAGTAGGTCCTTGTTGGTTACCCATTTTAAATATAGTGGTGTGTATATGTCCTTCCCAAGCTCCCAGACTAGCCCTTCCTATACCACTCTCATTTCTTAGTAAACTTAGGAGATGGCATTGCCAGATGAAATACAGCAAGCCCAGTTACATTTGATTTTTCAGGTAAACTATTTTTTAGTATACGTGTGCCCCCAATATTGCACGGGACACACTTACATGAAAAAAACTCTTCTTTGTTTATCTAAATTCAACTTGTAACCGGGCATCTTATGTTTAGATTTGTTAAGTCTGACGATCTTATCAGGAAAGCTTCTGGGAAACACAATAATGGTATTTGCTAGCAAAAGAAACCTTATGAGTTAGCATGATATACTTTGTCTATGATGCATATGGTAAATACATCTGGAATCCATGGACGTGTGAGGCATTCAGAGACCCAGGACCCTTCCAGCTCATGAGGAAGTGCTCAGCCATCCTCTTCATCTGGCCAGGAGATGAGGGAAGAAAGAGCACGAAGGACCCAGCAGGAGGTAACGTGGACCAAAGCTAGAAATGCATACATCATGTCCCTTTGGCCAGAACAGTCTAAGGATGCTGGGAACATTGTTGAGCTATATCTCCGGGGGGCCAGGACCATGTTTTGTTACCAAATAGCCAGATTTTGCTCTATGTCTGCCTCATGATCTAATAAGTAGTAGCTGTTTTTTTTTTATTAAGGCTTCCCTGGTGGCTCAGTAATAAAGAATCTGCCTGCAATGCAGGAGCCACAGGAGACGTGGGCTCAATCCTTGGGTCAGGAAGATCCCCTGGAGGAGGGCATGGCAACCCACTCCAGTATTCTTGGCTGGAGAATCCCATGGACAGAGAAGCAGAGTCGGACATGACTGTAGCGACTTAGCACACACACATTCTTTTATTAGGTATACAAATTAGATCTGAAAATAATTGCAAACAAGCCCAGATACATAGTAAGCATTGGCTGTTACCATTATTATCTGATAATTATTTCAGAGAGGTTGTATGTGAGCCTTTTCTATAAAGGTAGTGAGCCAGGAGTGGGTCAAAGTACTCCTGGGGACTCTTCCCTGGTGGTCCAGGGGTTACTCCACACTTCCAATGTAGGGTGTGCGTGTTTGATCCCTGGTTGGGGATCTGACCACATGCTCAAAAAAAGCTCTCTTGGACAGGAAAATGAGTGCAAAACTACCTGACATTTTTCTGAAGACAAGTGGATATGAAATATACTCTGTGAAAAGGCAGCTTCCTTGAGCATACAATGGAGCTCAGATCCAAGATTTCCTATTTTCTTGAAGTTCTAAGCCATTGCTATGGAATGAGGCTAGAGTATCCTACAGGTGGAGAAAAAAGAGAATTCAATTCAGATGCTAGAGGGACTTTGGAGGTAACAGAGTATCCCTTCCTTCCATTCTCAAAGGAGGAGAAGGCAATAAAAGAGGTTATGAATGTCTAGAACTATTGGCAGGAATAGATTTTAAATAACGCATTTTGATCCCAAATCTTTATTATAGCAAATGGTGGATATTAGATCAAAATGCCTCATGTATCCTCAATAAAGGAGCAATGGTGCTTTCAACCCATTTGAGCTAGTTAAGCTTTCATGGATTAAAAGCCTTTTAATAATATCTGCTGAAAAGTATGTCTCTCCCAGTTCCATGCAGTAACAAAAATCATTGTACAACCATTATGTGGAGCTTGGACGGGAAAGATAATGGTCTCGGTTTTATAAAGTTGGAGGGAGTGATAGATTATACCCTGAGGTTTCAGCGGCACAATTCTATTCAATAAGCATTCAGAAGTTCAAATGTTTATCTGAGTTTTAGGACCTGCAGAGACACGCTTCAGCCCATTGGCCTATCCAGGAGCAGCTTTATCTCTTCTGGATACTAAGGAGCATGGTCGGGTGGCATGACAAGAGAAAAACGGGGATGGAGAGAAAGGGTCAGGGTTTTCCTGCTCTGGCTCATACACCAGAGATGGGAGTGGAAACCAGAGGGTGTCCTGCTTGCAGATGAAACAAGAACCACCCCACCCACGGCATACTCCAACCTCCCTCCCTTAGGGACCCCTAGAGACAGCCAGGACCCTGGAAGAGGTGCAGGGCAGTTTTTCAGGGTGGGTAATGTGCTGATGTTGCCCTGCCTTCCCCGGATCCAGGTGAGCGGACATCTGTCCAGCTTTGCCTTCTCCCCAGTACCTGAACCCAAGCTGAGAATCTGCTAGGAGCAGAACCCTCCTCTTGTGGGGGAGAGGCTGGGATGAATTGAGAGAGTAGCATTGCAGTATATACATTGCCATGTGTAAAATAGCTAGCTAGTGGGAAGCTGCCATATAACACAGGGAGCCCAGCCTAGCACTCTGTGATGACCTAGAGGGGTGGGATGGGCGGATGGGTTGGAAGGGAAACACAAGAGGGAGGCGATATACATATACTTATGGGAGATCCGTGTTTGTAGAGTGGAAACCAACACAACATTGCAAAGCAATTATCCTAATTAGAAATGATTTTTTAAGAAGAACCCTTTTCTAGCAGAATCAATATTTCACTATTCATTAGCTTATTTTGCCTTTAAACTAACTTAATTCAATAAACACCTTTGTCCTTCCCTCTCTCCTCCCCTTTCCACCTCTTTCTTTCCCATTTGCCCTCAACATCACATTCTCCTTTCTGTATCGTTTGTAGATCATCAGACTTGAAAGTTGAGGGCCTTTGTAGCTGTTCCTAAAAGATCATACAAATGTGTATGCTTTACCAGGATCACTACTCTGTGATCATAAACGCTTTCTGATCTCCATTTCCTCCCAGTATCAGGGACCACTTAGCTTCTGTCTAGAATAACAGATGAAAACCAAAGCTATAAACTGCCATAGGTCAAGACTCCCTAATACCAAGATATATACACACACTCCCCTACCTGAATCTGGGTAGTGATTTTTTTTTCCACCCAGCATCTGATTCCTTTCAATATTCACCAAAGAAACTGTGCAAAACCTTTGGAACACTGTGTAAGAAGCTTTAACCTAAATGACATTCATAATGCTCTTTCCCCAAAAGTGTTCTATTTGAGAGAACAGAACGGATGTTTTCCCCTTCCCGATCAAAACGTAACCTATTTTTGAGGGTGTTCTTTACTTCTTCAATGGAAAAGAGTCTTAACGTTGTGGGATAAATATAAGAACAGATTAAAACTATTCTCCACTTTCCTTCAGGGGTCAGGAGTAGTAAATTTATATCCTAAGATAATATATGGGCTTCCTTGGTGATTCAGACAGTAAAGAATTTGCCTGCAATGCAGGAGACCGGGTTCAATCCCTGGGTCAGGAAGATCCCCTGGAGACGGAAATGGCAACCCACTCCAGTATTCTTGCCTGGAGAATTCCATGGATAGAGGAGTCTGGCGGGCTACAGTCTGTGGGTCACAGAGAGTCAGACATGACTGAGCAACTAACACAAACACACAGGATGGGCTACTAGAGAAAGGTGTTCATTTCAATTTGGCAGAAGATTAAGCATCCCTTTAGTTATTGTAAAAATGCAGTCATAAAAATGAATAAGTATAATTTGAACCCAACATTTAGGTTTTAGGGAAGACCTTTAACAGGCAAAATTTGGGGGCAGATCTTCAGGGCATGTGACGTTCCTAAGATTGGTTGGTGGAGAGGTAATAGGTGATGATCCAGGAATCTCAGTCATCAGTCTTCTGGTTCCAAGGAGTGTGAGATATACGTGCTTGTGCTCAGCCTGAAGTTACCATCCTCCACCTAGGTGGGGGCCTTAGTTGCTATAGAAGGACTCAGAGACATGTATTAGATTGTTCCGTGTATCCTTTCAGGAGGAACCAGGACCCTGCCCACAGGCTGCACTATTGTTTTTGGACGGCTCCTCCATTAGGAGCTGTTTGAATCTGCCCTTTGGACCCAGTCTAAGGTGCATCCCATAGCCTTTCCCATGAGCTCTGTCCTCGCCGTACGGTGCAGATCTTCCAGACAAATGGGGGTCACTCCACAGCCCCCATCCTGGTCTGCACCCAAGAAGGTAATTAGGACCTTGGGGGTTTCCCAGGTGGTGCTAGTGGTGAAGAACCCGCCTGCCAATGCAGGAGACGTAAGAGACACAGGTTCAGTCTCTGGGTCAGGAAGATGCCCTGGAGGAGGGAATGGCCACCTACTCCAGTATTCTTGCCTGGAGAATCCCATGGACAGAGGAGCCTGGTTACAGTCTACAGGGTCACAAAGGGTCGGACGTGACTGAAGCGAGTTAGCACACACGAGGGTGTCTCAAGGCAAAGGTGAGATGGAGGATGTGACAACAGCCTCCCCAGACACTTTACAACTCAGGAAAATTCACACGATGTCAGTTCAGTGCATGTAGTTGGATTGAAAAAAGAAAGAAAACATTTCTGTTTAAAGACACAAAGACACCTGAGGATTCATGCAGAATGGCAGGCTTTCAGTTTTGCAGCAGCTAGGGGTGGGGAGCAGGAGAATGTGAAGATGTCAACCTCCCTGTTTGCTCATAGATGATACAGGGAAGAGCCTTTTGGATCATCTGTGATTCAGAGGACAGGATCACTCTGTCCTCTGAAGGATAAACCAGAACTCCTCAGAAGTCCCTTTACCCAGGGCTTCCCTGCTGGTCCAGTGGTTAAGATTCTGTACTCCCAACGCAGGGGGCTCAGGGTTCCATCCCTGATCAGAGAACTAGATCCCACATGCCACAACTAAGAACCCCACTTGCCAAAACTAAGACCTGGCACAACCAAATAAAAATTTTTAATAAGTACCCCAACCCTCCTGTTACCATTCCTAACTGTTACAAATTGAACTGTGTTCCCCAGATTCATGTGTTGACATTCTAACCACCACCACCACCCCACCCAGTAAAGCAGAATGTGTATTTGGAAATAGGGTCACTGTGAAACAGGAGGGAAGGGGGTAGGGCACAACTTTTGAAAGAATGATGTAGCCTAAGGACATGACATAAACTGATTAGAATCAAATCAGTGCAAGATGGTAGATGAGGGCTTCCCTGGTGGCTCAGATTATGGCAAAGAGTCCACCTGCAATACAGGAGATCTGGGTTCAATCCCTGAGTCAAGAAGATCCCCTGGAGAAAGAAATGGCAACCCACTCCAGTATTCTTGTCTGGAGAATTTCATGGACAGAGCAACCTGGTGGCCTACAGTCCATGGAGTCACAGAGTTGGACATGACTGAGCAAGTTTCACTTACAAGATGGTAGATGAGTCGACTTCCACTTGAGCCTCAGCATAAGTTCATTGTAATACAAAAGTGAGATAAGTGACACACGCACAGGTACCCAGAGGGTTCCAAGCTGACCATCAGGATGAAAAAGGTGGCAGTGGCCAAATTGCTGGAAATCCCTGCCCTTTCCAAATAGTTGGAATAATCCTCCCACTTACTAACCTATGCTACCCAGGAGGTTCAGTGGTAAGAAATCCACTTGCCAAAGAAGGAGATGCAGGAGACATGGACTCAATCCCTGGGTTGGCAAGATCCCCTGGAGGAGGGCATGGCAACCCATTCCAGTATTCTTGCCTGGAGAATCCCATGGACAGAGGAGTCTGATGGGCTACAGTCCATGGGGTTGCAAAAGAGTCAGACACGACTAAGCATGCACACAGGCTTTCATTAACCTATGAAATTACTCAGCCCATAAAAACTAAGCATACTATACTTCAGGGCCTCTCACCTTCTGAGGTGGCCCACACTCTGTCTGTGGAGTGTGCTTCTCTCTAAATAAATCCACTTCTTATCCATCACTTTGTCTCTCTCTGAATTCTTTCTGCAATGAAACATCAAGAACCTGAGCTTCATTAAGTCCTGAAACCAGGTACATCATCTCAGTTAAAAGACCATGAATTCAAGTCCCACGGTGAGTTTCACAGTTTCAATTGGAGATGCAATAAGTTAAGACAAAGAACAGACTTGTGGGGAGGAAGGAGGTGAGACAAAATGATAGAGTAGCCTTGAATCATATACATTAACATACGTAAGATTAGATAACCACTGGAAATTTGCTGTATGATGCAGGGAGCTCAAAACTGGTGCTTTGTGACAATCCAGAGGGCTGGGATGGGGTGGGAGGTAAGAGGGAGTTTCAAGAGGGAGGGGACATACATATACCTATGGCTGATTCCTGTTGATATATGGCAGAAACCAACACAATACTGTAAAGCAATTATCCGCCAATTAAAAAATAAATTTAAATTTTAAAAAATGTTTAAAATAAGACAAGCACATGCTGGAGCAGGGTAGGTCCAGATGAGGTATCCAGGATCCTGGGCTGGCCCCACTGCGCTTACACAGGCTCAGAATAAAAACTGAGTTGACACTAGAAAGATCAGGAAGAGACATGCTGTCCACGGAAACAAATAAATGTGATCACCACAACATCCGTGTATTCCTCTTCTCTGAGTGGAGAGGAGACACCCACTGGGAAGATTTTCTTCCTTATTTCCTTTCTCAGAGTTTCCATGCTTCTCTCTATATAGGACTGTTTTATGCTGAGACCTGTCAGTGCACACTTAATTTCTTTTTATTCGACTATAGTTGATTTACAATGTTGTGTTAGTTTCAGGTGTACAGCGAAGTGAATCAGCTATACATATACATATATAAATACGTATACATATATTCACACATATATGTATATATACGTATATGAAAGATTGGTTTCCCATATACGTAATTACAGAGTATTGAGTAGAGTTCACTGTGCTATGCAGTAGGTCCTTATTAGTTATCTATTTTATATATAATAATGTGTTTATGCCAGTCCCAATCTCCCAATTTACCCCCCCTCACTTATCCTCTGGTAACCATAAGTTTTCTATATCTGTGACTCTATATCTGCTTAATACACACTTTATTTTAATTATTATTCATCTCCCCTAGGTCAGCAGTCAAATCTTCTTCATCCTTCTACCTCTTGTACTTAGTATAGAATCTGGCATATTAATTCATCCCTTTATACATTCAGCAGCTTTACTGCACACCTATAATTCTTGACCCCAACATAAAAGCTGGGAACATAACAGGGGATGAAATTGGACCCACCCCAGGAGGTCACAGTTTTTCAGAGGGGAAACAAATTTCAGTCAACTCTGCGTGTAAAGGTGTGAAAACGAGCAGTGGGCGAAGGCAGAGCTCTGCAGTCCTGTCATCATGTAAAAGAGCGTGATGGGATCAGAGCAACAAAGAAAACCCACATGGTTGCCTAAGAATGTAAAATAGCGTGACGTGACCTGCTTTTGCAGAATCAAAGCAGGTTCCCTAAGAGAATGGAATTCGAGATGGGATACCTGGAGGGTGAATAGGGGCTAACCAGCTAACAGCAGGGGAGGAATGTTCGGGACACAGGAAACCCGTGAACTAAAGGAAATGGCAGAGGAGGGCTTGCGGCTGGGCTGTGGAAGTGCAGGGGTGCCCAGGCTCGGTAGGGGCTAGAAGATGCCTGGCTTTGATGGAAAAGTTTTTTAAATATTTGCTTTTATTCTAAGAACAATGGGAAGGCAGTGTTGGTAGGGGAAAAAGAATAGGATGAGATTTCCATGTAAAAAATGATCCCACTGGCTATAGCACAGAGAACAAATTTGAGGGGCCAAGAGGGATGTGGGGGACTAATTAGAAGGTTCCAGACCATGATGGGGTGTTAGCTACAAGTCTGGAGGGAGTGAGTGAGAGGGAATGAAATGGGGAGCAGGGGCGAAAGCATGAAAATGGGAGGATGCAGAAAGGTCCATACGTTCAAAGATACCCGTTTAACTGAGTATATGGGAGGTTACTATCCTAGGCGTCTCTTAGTTCTCATGAGAACTATATGGATGAGAAGAAATGGGTGAACAAATGAAAAAATTAGGTGAATTTAAGCCGATTTCCTTACTGCTGGACATCAAATTTTTATATCCTGGTGGTCCTCATGAGTCACTTAAATAAGATATTATTTTAAATTTCTACCGAGTTATTGGCTATGAAAGTATTTTTCTCAGAAGCCCCCCTTTTTTTGGCCACAAGGCGGGGCTTGCAGAATCTTAGTTCCCCAACTAGGAATCCAACCGAGGCCCCTGGCAGTGAAAGTGTGGAGTCCTAAACCCTGGACCACCAGGGAATTCTCAGAGGCACATCTTTTTTTTTTTTTTTTTTTTTAGAAGCACATCTCTTAAGAAGGGTTTATACAAAACAGAATAGGGAACTCTACCCAACTCTCTCATGTTGCAGGAGGGGAAGCGGGAGGGTCTGAAGAGGACAAGGTTTCCAAGTGCTCATTCTGGGAGCACAGTCAGAAGGAGAAGCTTCAGCATCATCGCTTTTAAAGGCAGGCTGTTGCTGTTGTTTCGTCGCTAAGTCATGTCCAACTCTACAACCCCCACGGACTACTGCCCACCAGGCTCCTCTGTGCATGGGATTTCCCAGGCAAGAATACTGGAGTGGGTTGCCATTTCTTCCTCCAGGAGATCTTCCCAACTCAGGGATCAAACCTGAGTCTCCTGCTTTGGCAGGCGGATTTGTTACCACGGAGTCACCTGGGAAGCCTTTTAAAGGGGTATTTTGGGTTCATTCTAGCCCTGGTACTAAGTCCCCTAAGGATCCAGAGCTGAGCCTTTGGAGAGTCACCCCTCTGCTCAGGACTACTTCTGCATTTGGTCAATAGCACCATCCACCTGCCAATAAGACCAGCCTTTTCCTCCACTCTAAACAGAAGGCATCGTGCCTGAAAAGTCATTCCAGAGCCCATTGTGGTTCAGCTCTGAGATGCGGGCTGCGCCTTCTCTGCTCTTCCCTTTTGTGTCTATGCACCTTTGTGCTTCAAAGTCTACAGACACTCTCTCCAAACACCCCCTCCAGCTGCTCTGGCATGTTTCCGAGCGGTAATAAAGGCACTGCCTGTCCTAAGAGCTGCCTTTTCTGTGCTGAAGGAACCCAGAAATAAGACTTTGGAGAAAGTACAAGAAGAAAAAGAGGCTTGCCAATCCCAGGAACAGTCACTGGAATTTTGCACACAAAAGATCCACATGAAGTTCTCAGAAGGCCACCATGAGAGAGAGAAGGACAGGAGGAAACACTCCCAGTAAACAGAATGCAACATCAATGGCATATGTTTGGGTTTTTCTTTTTTTCTGGGGTGGATTTTTTGGGTTAAAGAGCTGTAATTAATTATGGGCAACATCCATGTTCCAGAAGAAGTCAATGGCAGTGGCCTCAGCAGTGGGCAGCCTGCTGGAAATTGACAAAAGCTGATCACATGCAGCCTCACATATATTTTAAAAAATATTTATTTATTTGGGACTTCCTAGTGGCTCAGCAGTAAAGAATCCACCTGCCAATGCAAGAGACAAAGATTCCATCCCAGGGTCGGGAGGATCCCACATGTTAAAGAGCAACTAAACCCATGTACCACAACTACTGAGCCCAGGAGCTGCATTTTCCAGAGCCTGTGCTCTGCAACAAGAGAAGCCACCACAATGAGAAGCCCTCGAACTGCAACAAAGAGTAACCCCTGCTCTCCACAACTAGAGAAAATCTCAAGCAGCAGTGAATAATAAGCATGGCCAAAAATAAATAAATAAAAACTTAAAAATATATATACACTTGAAGGGAATTTTTAAAAATTTTTATTTACTTAGTTGTGCCTGGTCTTAGCTGTGACATGTGGGATCTAGTTCCTCGGCCAAGGATTGAACCCAGGCCCCCTGCATTGTGAGCCCAGAGCCAGCCCTCCTCCATCCTTTTCTATATCAAGGTCAGAAAGTTTTTTTCAGGAAATGCTCATATGGGAAATATTTTTCACTTTGGGAGCCCTGTGGTCTCTGTTGTCCTTGTCACACAAAAAGCAACCACAAAGGATACAAACGGACGACTTGCCGTGTTCCAATAAAATGTTATTTGTGGACACTGAACTTAGAAATTAAATTTTTTATTTAAAAAATGTATTGAAGTTTAGTTGATTTACAATATTGTGTTAGTTTCAAGTGTATAGCACAGTGACTCAGTTTTATATAATATAGGTAAATATTGGAGAGGGCTTCCCTGGTAGCTCTTCTGGTAAAGAATGCACCTGCAATGCAGGAAACCTGATTCAATTCCTGGGTTAGAAGATCCCGTGGAGAAGGGATAGGCTACCCACTCCAGTATTCTTGGGCTTCCCTGGTGGCTCAGATGGTAAAGACCACCTGCAATGCAGGAGACCTGGGTTCAATCCCTGGGTGGGGAAGATCCCCTGGAGGAGGGCATGGCAACCCACTCCAGTATTCTTGCCTTGAGAATCCCCATGGACAGAGGAGAATGGCGGGCTACAGTCCACGGGCTGGCAAAAGAGTGAGAGACAATCATGCAACCCAACAATAGACAACATACATAAATATACAGGTATATCTTGTTCAGATTCTCTTCCCTTGTAGGTTATTGCAAAATGTTGAGCAGAGTTCCCTGTGCTATACAGTGTCCTTGTTGTTAATCTATTTTATATGTAAGTGTGTTAGTCGCTCAGTCGTGCCCGACTCTGTGATGCCATGGACTGCAACCCACCAGGCTTCTCTGTCCATGAGATTTTCCAGGCAAGGATACTGGAATGGGTTGCCATTTCCTTCTCCACGGGATCTTCCCAGCCCAGGGGTCGAACCCGGGTCTCCTGCACTACAGGCAGATTCTTTACTGACTGAGCTACGAGGGAAGCCCATTTTATATGTAGTGGTATGTATATGTCAACCCCAATCTCCTAATCAAATGTTTCCCATGCCATGGAATATTCTTTTGATTGTTGCCCTTCTGATCTGTCACACTGTGGCTCTTTCTTTATACCTTCAGTTGTAGAAAATGTTTGCTGTTAGTCTTCATGTCACTTTCATCAATAATTGCTCTGTAAATTGTTGTAATTTTGTGGAAGGAAAATTATATACCAGTGGAAGGAGGTGAGCTGAGGGTCTTCTGACCCTGCCATTGTGGCCATACCCCAGCTACTAGGTTTTATTGATCCCTGAGTGTATCACGCTATACATCACAGTCTCCCTGGGGTAGGGGACCAGGTCTGGCTTATTTACCGAGGCTTGGCACTGGCAACATCCAGCTCATGGAAGACAATTAATCTCTATCAAGTAGACACATGAAGAACAGTCCATATAAATGGGATACTGAGCGTTTGCAAGATTGAATTTCAGGACTTCAGTGGTGGCACATTGGATAAGAATCCACCTGCCAATGCAAAGGACACAGGTTCAACCCCTGGTCCAGGAAGATCCCACATGCCATGAGACAACTAAGCCCATGTGTCACAACTACTGAGCCTGCGTGCCATCAATTGCTGAAGCCCAAATGCTTAGAGCCCGTACTCCACAAGAGAGGCCACCCGAATGAGAAGCCCATGCACCGCAATGAAGAGTGGCCCCTGCTTACCGCAACTAGAGAAAGCCTGAGCAAACGATGAGGACCCAGCGCAGCCAAAAATAAAATAATAAAAGTTTTCAAAAGATTGAATTTCAAACACGTGCATCTGAAACTGTGAAATAAAATGCCCCATCTTTTCTCTAAACACAGTTTTCCTAACTACATTTAGCCCTGATGCTGTCAATTTTTCCCTAAGTACCAACAGCTATCTTTGATGTCTTTTACTTCCTTTTTTTTTTCTTTAACTTTTATTTCTAACTTAAAAAAAAAATTCCTGTCTAGTGAGTGAATGCACATTTACCAAACAGGAATAAACAGATGTCTCTCATTAGTACAAGATGGCTTTCATCTTTCGCACAACTTTAATTTTATTTTCCCGTTTAATGTTCATCAAGAGATCGTATGGAGTAAAGCCTTCAGACAAATAATGCAATTTCACAAGTTTCCACTTTGGCAAAACTTGCAGAGTTTAGACAGAGGACACTGCAGCTGCCGTTGTCAATCCGTTCGGGGACCAAATGAGACACGATGCACAAGGAAACACATTGCCAGTAACAGTAATGAAAACAAGACAGTATCTGTGTCATTTGAGATTTTATCCCCAATGTTGGAAAGTGCTGGGCATTTCCTAGGTAATTATTAAATATTTAGCAGATGAAAGGATCAAGAAAAAAAGAAAGAAAAAGGCATGTACGTTGTATTTTGCTTTCCCTCTCTTCTTAGTCCATGCATATCCTAAATAATTTTGCTGTTACTGTGATTCTTACATGTTTTAATTTTTTTTTGTCAGAACCACCTTCAGGAAGATTGTAACCCTCAGAAGTCTACCCTGACTTCAGTGTCTTGAAGCTGAATATTGGGCAGGATTTACAGAAAAATAACTGGGAAATGGATAGCACAAGGGCAGAAAAGCAAGGATGACAGGGACTGGCTGAGAAAAAGCTAAGGTTTGGGGATAACTGGGGTATCAACAGGAGTAACTAGGATCAATGCATTCCTTAACAACGTGTTAAACTACAAGTAATAGAAAATCCAGTGTTATTTCTTTATTCCATAAGGATATTTATTATTTAGTAAGAAGCACTGCAGAGCAGGCAGAATTGGGTCAACAACCCAGCGATATCATCAGGGCCCCAGACTCTGACCCCCACCTCAGCACGCTGGTTCACATACAGAATTTTGAACCACGTAGTATGGCGACGGCTGTCATATATCCGGGCACTGCATCCTCATAGCACAGCCCCAGTGGGAGGGAAAGGGGCAGAGAGGGGACTTCTTCTAACATTGCTTTTCCTTTCATCAGAGAAGAAAAATTTTCTTGGAAAAGGCCAGCAGACTTCGTATATTACAGTGCGTCCCACGATTCATCCCAGCACCACTGATGGGCACAGAGGGATGGAACGCCCCTGAGTGGCTCAAACCAATCAGGGACTTCCTGGGCGGTCCAATGGTTGAGACTTTACCTTCCAGTGCAAGGGGTGCTGGTGTGATCCCTGGGCTGGAGAACTAAGATCCCACGTACTGTGCAGCATGGCCAAGAAAATAAAAGTAAATTAATTAATTGATTTTAAGGGAAAAAAAATCAGGACCCATGCTTGGGACTAGGTGCCCAGCAAAATACTACTCATCTGAACAAAACTGAGCAAAAACCCAACCACATCAGGGACTGTCAGTTTCCCTAACAGGTCTAAGTTATTCTAAAGACTTTTAGAATACTAACTGTGAGAGAGACGGTGACAAGCTAATAATAGTCTCCAGTGTTACTCAGAGGGAGCTCACATAACATGAAATTCATAGCAAAGAAGTGGTCCCCTCACCAGTTCTTTGGGGGGATTAATTTTTTAAAGTCTTTATTGAAGTTATTATAATATTACTTCTGTTTAATGCTTTGGATGTTTGGCTGCCAGGCATGTGGGATCTTAGCTTCCTGTTCAGTTCAGTTCAGTCGTGTCTGACTCTGCGACCCCATGAACCACAGCACGCCAGGCCTCCCTGTCCATCACCAACTCCCAGAGTTCACCCAAATCCATATCCATCGAGTTGGTGATCCATCCAACAATCTCATTCTCTGTCGTCCCCTTCTCCTCCTGCCCTCAATCTTTTCCAGCATCAGGGTCTTTTCCAATGAGTCAGCTTCCTGAGCAGGGACCAAACTCGCACCCCCCTGCGTTGGAAAGGGAAGTCTTAACCACTGGACCGCCAGGGAAGTCTCTATGGGGGATATTCTAGTATTGTCTCCCCACTCTGTTTGCTCCTAGTTTCTTAAGTTTCTTTCAAACCTGTACTGGGAATTCCCTGGCAATCCACTGGTTAGGACTCTGGGCTTTCACTGTCAGAGCTCAAGTTTGACCCCTGGTTAGGAAACTAAAATCCCACAAGCCACATGTTGCGGCCAAAGGAAATAAAAACAAACAAACAAAAAAAAACAATAAAACCACATACTCATTTCCCTTTTTAGCAAATAGGAAGCTGGCATTCGGATCACCTCTGATATGTTTTCTTTTCATTGTATCTATTTTCATAATTAGGAGCTTCCCTGGTAGCTCAGCTGGTAAAGAATCCACCTGCAATGCAGGAGATCCCAGTTCGATTTCTAGATCAGAAAGTTCCACTGGAGAAGGAATAGGCTACCCACTCCAGTGTTCTCTGGCTTCCCTGGTGGCTCAGCTGGTAAAGAATCCACCCACGTTGCAGGAGACCTGGGTTCGATCCCTGGGTTGAGAAGATTGCTAAACCAGTATCAGTTTCCCATTCGTAGTGTTCACATATGGTTTCCTCTGTAAATGTTTTTATTCGAGCAATATATTTTAAAAGGAAAATATTATTTAATGAAGAGTGTAAATGGCACAGCAGGTATGATCATCATAAGGATGTCACATAAAAGACTGAAAATCAGGAACCTGGATGAGGGGAGTAGGAGAAAACATTTGGGGACCTCCAATAGCCTTTAGAGTAACTTAGACCAATTAGGCCACTCCAGTGCTCTTGCCTGGAGAATCGCATAAATGGAGGAGCCTGGAAGGCTGCAGTCCATGGGGTCGCGAAGAGTTGGACACAACTGAGCGACTTCACTTTCACTTTTCACTTTCATGCATTGGAGAAGGAAATGGCAACCCACTCCGGTGTTCTTGCCTGGAGAATCCCAGGGACGAGGGAGCCTGGTGGGCTGCCACATAGGGAGTCGCACTGAGTCGGACACAACTGAAGCGACTTAGCAGCAGCAGCAGCAGCAGCAGACCTATTAGGGGAACGGAAGCTGCATTCACATTAATTTAGGGACAAAATCAACCAACACCTAAGGTTGTATCAGGTCTTGTTTGCCCCTGATGCCATCCTGACTCTCCAAATAGACCCCAAACAGTCCCAGGGTTGTTGTGGATTCCTGTCCGGACAGAGAGCAGGCTGTTTTATTACTCACTGAATACCACGTGACCACTTCTCCTGGAGAGCTGCCACAATGCCGTTTGTTTCTGTAAAGAAGCTGAAGTTTGCAAGGTCATGATTCAAGAGACATTGATTTTTGTCCTGAAATCTTGACTGCTAATGACCGTGGAAGCCACAAGCTGATACATTTATGTCAGTGGTGTGTGATTTATATTTCAGTGTTGTTTCTAACTAAAGCAGTGACTTGAGTTACAGGAAAGTGCTCAGTGGATAAAGTCCCTGTGAGATGATTGGGGCAAATGGTGGATTTTTTTTTAAACTCATGAGGATGACAGATGAATGATTTTGCTTTAATTAAATTTGTATTGGAGTATAGTTGCTTTACCACATTGTGTTAGTTTCTGCTGTACAGCAAAGTGACTCAGTTACACATATGCACGTATCCCTTCTTTTTTGGATTTCCCTCCCATTTAGGTTACCAGGGAGCACTGAGATTCTCTGAGCTATACAGTATGTTCTCATTAGATATCTATTTGATACATAGTATCAATAGTGCGTATATGTCCATCTCAATCTCTAAATTCATTCCTCCCCCAACTTCCCCCAGCTTGGTGTCCGTACGTTTATTCTCTATGTTTGTGTCTCTATTTCTGTTTTGAGGATCAGATCATCTATCCCATTGTTAGGGGCTTCCCTGGTGTCTCGGATGGTAAAGAACTTGCCTGCATGTAGGAGATCTGGGTTCAATCCCTGGTCAGGAAGATCCCCTGGAGAAGAAATGACAACCCACTCCTATATTCTTGTCTGGAGAATTCCACTGACAGAGGAGCCTGGCAAGCTACAGTCCATGGGTCACAAAGAGTCAGAACTGAGTGAGTATCACTTTCACTTTTCTTACCATTTTTCTAGATTCCACATATATGTTTAATATGTGGTATTTGATTTAATATGTGATTTTTCTCTTTCTGACAGATGAATGATCGACATCTGGGAAGGTCAGAGCTCAGGCATGAAGGGAATTTTGGGGAGAGGTCCAAACCCCGTTCAGACAGAATGTCAGGGCCAAAGAGAGACCTGCCAGTAACACTTGGTATTATCTTTCCTCCCGTCTCCACAGGGAACCCTCCCAGACTTCAATCTCTGGAAGTCTCCTGAGTAGCACAGTGTGTAACAGAGTGTGAAGTGAACTGGCAAAGTGCATCACAAAATACGCATGTTAAGCAAGAGTGTCATTTTCTGCAGCCAGAAAGGACTCCAGTACACGGCTTCACCTCTCCGTCTAGACAACTTGTGATTCTCTTCATCTCAGATCTGCAGTTTTGAGCCAAAGGCTAAGGATAGATTCTTCTGGAAGAGTTTTTGACAGATCCCAGAAAAGCAGCATGTGACAAGTGCAACTAGTGAAGGCAAGTTCCAATTGCCTTTTTTTGGTGAATATTTATGTTCCCTTTTTCAAAGCAAACGAGTCCTTAGAGGAGAAATACATCAGAACCTCTTCAATCCTGACTCCGTGAGGATTGAAAAAGGTTAAAGGATTAGAGATGTGAAACAGAAATACAATGTTTTTACTGTCAAACTCACATGGAAGATAATTTAAATAATATGGACAAACATAAAAGCTCAACCATTTTACATAATAGTGACTAATAATAATAAATGAGAATGAAGTGTCATTGTCTCATCAGGCTTGAGAATTTTGTTGTTTTTCCTTTAAGAGTTTGCAATAAAAAGCTACCAGTGACTCATATTTGTCCTGTTAACTTGGATACTGTTTCTTTGTTCATCAGATATTTTCTTAAAGACATGGCAACTCGCCTCATCCCAGTTACCATGACTTTCAGATTAACTGCATCGAAACCAGTGGGGTTTGTGGAATTCTACATTGACGGGTTAGCTACGCTGATGGAGAATCACAGGAAGACTTTCAATGTTGTGTTTTTTTGCAGTATAGTTGGTGTACAATATTATATGCTACAAGCGTACAATATAGTGATTCACCATTTTCGTAATTTATTTATCTGGCTGCATCACGTCTGATTTGCAGCATGAGGGCTCAGTTGCCCTGCAGCATGTGGGATCTTGATCTTAGTCCCCAGCCAGGGATCGAACCTGCATTGCAAGATGGATCCTTAACCACTGGACCACAAGGGATGTCCCCACAAACTTTTTGGTTTTAGGGTGTTTTTTTCTTTTTGTGATTTTCAATTTTTAAAGTTTGTATCTCACTTATAGTTAGTATAAAATATTGGCTCTATTTGCTGTGTTGTACTATATATCCTTATAGCTTATTTTGTACATAATAATTTGTGCCTCTTCATCCCCTCCCTCTGTCTTGCCCCTCCCCACTTCCCTCTCCCTACTAGTAACCACTAGCTTGTTGTCTATATCTGAGTTTGCTTCTTTTTTGTTATAATAACCTGTTAGTTGTATTTTTAGATTCCACATATAAGTGACATCATACAGTATTTCCCATTCTGTGGCTGACTTATTTCACTTATCATCATGCCTTCCAAATCTATCCATGTGGTTGCAAATGGCAAAATTTCATTCCTTTTTATGACTGAGTAGTATTCCACTGTGTATGTATGTGTTATATACACAGCACATCTTTCTTCATTCATCTGTTGATGGGCACTTAGGTTGCTTCCATCTCTCGGGCTGCCATTACCAAGCTCCAGCCATGCCCTAAGGTAATCACAGCTGTGAGTGGGACCTCTAACCCCACTCCATGGATGGGCGTGGTCTATATGAGGACACACACTGGACACAACAGAGTCATGCTCCCTCATCACCAGTCACCTTCTTCCCAGGCCCAACAGTGCTCCATCCCAGGAGAACTATGAGGGTACCGAGTCCCCCCACCAAGCATCAGGCTGTTTCATCCACCTGTCTGGGGTCAGAAGCTGAAGCTTCCAGGACATAGACACTCTGGGTCAGCCTCCCACTGGGAAATCCCCGAGAAACCCCTGGTGCCTTCCTTCTTTTGGTGCCAGCAGAAAAAAACTCAAACCTTGCAGACTCCCAGCCCACACGGGACCGTTCCCCACATCCCACCCCATAGCTTCTAGTTGGTTTGTGGACATGTGTGTGCGTGTTCAGTTGTGTCCAACCCTTTGCCACCCCACAGACTGTAGCCCACCAGGCTCCTCTGTCCATGGGATTTTCCAGGCAAAAACTGGAGTGTGTTGCCATTTCCTCCAAGGGATATTCCCAACCCAGGGATTGAAACTGTGTCTCCTGCATTGGCAGGTGTATTCTTTACCACTGAGCCACCTGGGAAGCCCAGAGACCAAAAGTCCAGATCTTTATATGAGATCACTCGAATTTTAAGGTGCAACAATGTATAAATTATTTCTGCACATTTTGACCACAGCAAGTCAGCATGTTGGATGCGGGCCAAGCCTCCGCCCTGAATCTGCACATCTTTTTCCTTCTGACTGATGGATGAAATAGACGGGGAAACAGTGGCTGACTTTATTTTTCTGGGCTCCAAAATCACTGCAGATGGTGATAGCAGCCATGAAATTAAAAGACGCTTACTCCTTGGAAGGAAAGTTATGACCAACCTCGACAGCATATTAAAAAGCAGAGATATTACTTTGTCAACAAGGTCCGTCTAGTCAAGGCTATGGTTTTTCCAGTGGTCATGTAAGGATGTGAGAGTTGGACTATAAATAAAGAAAGCTGACTGCCGAAGAATTGATGCTTTTGAACTGTGGTGTGGGAGAAGACTCTTGAGAGTCCCTTGGACTGCAAGGAGATCCAACCAGTTCATCCTAAAGGAGATCGGTCCTGGGTGTTCATTGGAAGGACTGATGTTGAAGCTGAAACTCCACTATTTTGGCCACCTGATATGAAGACCTGACTCATTCGAAAAGACCCCGATGCTGGGAAAGATTGAGGGCAGGAGAAGGGGATGACAGAGGATGAGATGGTTGGATGGCATCACTGACTCAATGGACATGGGTTTGGGTAAGTTCCGGGAGTTGGTGATGGACAGGGAGGCCTGGCATGCTGCAATTCATGGGGTCGCAAAGAGTCGGACACAACTGAGCGACTGAACTGAACTGAACTGATGGATGAAGGCCCTTCTTGAGGACCATCCCTACATCCCACCTCATCCCCTGCTCTACTACTTCTAAATCCCTTCTCCTGCCTCATCAGACCTGAAGATGCTCCGAGAAGGAAAAGGAGGCAGTGAATCAGTATTCAAAAAAGATAATGATCAGTAACAGCTTAACCAGTAACCTCTCCCTGGAGGAACCAGGATTCAAAGGCTTTTTCTGGGGCAATGATATTCTGATTGCCCACCAATGACCCCATCACCCTCCTTGCTAGCAACTCACGTCTCGTAATAGATGCTGATACTGAGTCACTTTTTCAGACTCTTTGGAGATGACATGCAATCCAATGTTGGCCAAAGGAGACTTGAGAGGACACTGATGGAGTCTTCTGTCATGTTCCCTTCTCAATAAAAAGAGACACACACAGGATGCTTCACCTCTGTTGAAGCCAGACCTCTCCTTTCCACTCCCCTCCCCAGAGCTTATCTCCTTCCTGCCTTTAAATGTTAATGGATAAGGACGTGATGCTAGGAGCTCCGACAGCCACCTTGTGGCCCTGAGGAGAAAAGTCAAAGAATCAGCTGAAATGTTGAGGAGGCGTCTTGGTGTATGAGATAATAACGCCTCTGGTTTAAAGCTGTCCAGCTGAAGCTTCTATTATTTGGCACTAACACAGGGTAGATCTAGAATGCCAGAGAAACTAAGATCCTATTTGTGAAATTCCAAGACCCACAATAAGCATCAATATATGAAGACTATTTTCTGGGATTGGGTGTATTCTTTTTCAAAGCTCCAACCAAAGGTACAGCATGGCTTATGTCTCTTTATAAAATTAACAGAAGCACGATTGCCCCTTATTTTTTCCAAATGTGAGTCTAAGTAAGTGCTGAGGTGTGTTCATACAACTCACTCATGAAACTGGATAAACACCTCTGATGCTTTTACTCACAGTTCAGAGCTCTGACCTAGATTTATGGGGCAAAACCACGGTGTGTGGAGTTTAATTATAGGGGCCCAGCAATCTGGCCGACTTCCTTCCATCCCATGTGAGAGGTACAATCTTCCCCCACCACCATCTGCCAGAAAATCACAAGGAAAATATCCAAGCGAAACTTCCTTTTGTCAGTCTGGCAAGTGACCCTGCAAAAAGCTCCAAGCCTCCTTAGCCAACTGTGAATACAAATAATTGCTTTCCAGTTCAGAAACATTCATCCTTGCTCAGAACCCAGGCTGACAGCAAGCCTCAGACATTCTCTGAATTAGAAACCCCCTCTCCCCAGCCGAGTCTTCTCGGGCATCCCCTGTGGACTAATGCAACCATCGGAAAGCTATCCATCTTAGTTTCACTGCCTGATAAAAGTAGAGATGTCATTAAACAGTCGCTCCATAACAGACTGACCAGGTATAATTTAAGGAGATTAAATGAGTCCAATTTTGGACATCTATAGAATTAACAACAAGAAGCAGTATCAAAATAGAAAAAGAGGCCCAGCCAATCCTATGCCATCTCTCAACTGAACATCTTATCATCACCCCCATGATGTTCCACATGTGTGTTTCCTCCAGCAACGGGGCATTAAAGATAACACTCTCACCTCTCCCTTTGAATGGCAGTTGGCAGGCTCACTGTCATCAGGCAACCTACAGGAGGGAGCCTTGTTGCTTCTCTCGGAGATAATCTGCAACAAAATAAGTACTGAGACTTCGCTGGTGGTCCAGTGGTTAAGACTCCACACTTCCACTGAAGGGGGCACAGTTTCCATATTTGGGTGGAGAACTAAAATTCTGCCTGCCTGGGCAGTATGGCCATTTTTTTTAATATATTAAAAAAAAAAAACAATAAAATACACAGCATGTGCACAGTAGTCAAATGAAACTTCAATTAATTCAGAACTTGCTCGCAAATTTCCCAAGACCGCTTATGATCATGAGCTCTCAGGGCATTGATTCCTCCACCTCCTGATGTCATGCTAAATGGCCTGCATTGAAATGCTGATGGGAGGAAAATGTATTTGTGCTAGACTGCGGTTTGTCTCTGTGGTTTCAGGACCAGAGGAAATAGCATAATTCCCTGCTCCCAACCCCAGGGCCTCTTCTCCCTCCCTCCTGGTTGAGGAAGGTGAAATTGATGGGTTTTGCACCCGTTTTCAGAGTAGCATGGGAAGATTCTCAACTCAAGGGAGTTGGTGGTTTCCTTCATTTGCCTCTTTGCTGAAAACCCAGTGCTTCCTCCATCCAACGCATTTCATGAATGGCACAGGAGAGATGATGAATTATCTGTCACCCTTTGCCCTCAGCACGACAGCTTCGCTCTCCTGCACCCAGGGCAGCCAGGGGTCACCCCCCTTGTGAGTTCTGGATCAGCCCCAGGGATTAGAGGATGGAGTCTCACTCCAGCAATTCTGCCAACTCACAGCACCCTTGCTGCTCGATTGCCCCACCTGTAAAGGCGATGACACCTATGCTACCTACACCAAAGGTCTTGCAAAGACCAAATGCAGTGAGGTGAGTGAGGCTTGATGAGGGATAAGAAGCACCTCCCACTGTGAATTAACATCCCTGACCTCCTGTGGTCATGACCATGCAATTATATGGTCCCTGGGGGAAGACAGAGCCCAGCTCAGCAAGGCTGCTGGCTCACCAGGATGGGACACCAGCGGGCAGATGGGACAGAGGAGGCAACACAGTCATTCTGTAATTGTGACGTGGGCTATGCACATCTTCTCCCATCCCCTCTCAAGTTTACACGTGTCTGAAACATAGAACATACAACTCATGACATCAAAACACAATTTTTTTTTCTTTTTCTTTCTTTTTTTGGCCATACTCGGCAGCATGGCAGATGTAGGTTCCCCAACCAGGGATCAAACCCGCAATCCCTGCCCTGGGAGCTAAGACTCTTAACCACTGGACCACCAGGGGAGTAATTTTGTCTCCTCCTGCCCCTTTCAAATGTATGAATTAGAGAACAGAGACTTAAAACAACTGTGTTGACTTCAGCTCTCTGCTGAATTTCTCATCTTGCATAAGCAGTGACACAGAAGACAGCCATCAAGACTTGAAATTGTATTATGCTAGAAATTTGTTAACATGTTTATGAGTGTCTTCCACACGCAAATGGGCTTTCCAGGTGGCTCAGTGGGTAAAGAATCCACCTGCAATGCAGGACACACAGGCAGACACGGGTTCAGTCCCCAGGTGGGGAAGATCCCCTGGAGGAGGGCATGGCAACCCACTCCAGTATTCTTGCCTGGAGAGCTCCATGGACAGAGGAACCTGGTGGGCTACAGTCCATGGGGTCACAAAGAGCTGGACACGACTGAAGTGACTGAGCACACACACATGCATGTGAATACAAATGCTTTTATTTTTTCAGGTTTTTTTTTTTTTTCAAAAAAATTTTAAAATTTTTTATTGGAGTAGAGTTGATTTAAAATAGTCTGTCAGTTTCTACCATAGAACAAAGTGAATCAATTAGACATATACATATATCCACTCTTTTAAAAATTCTTTTCCCACATAGGTTTTTACAGACTATTGAATAGAATTCTCTGTGCTATACAGTAGGCCCTTTTTAGTTATAAATAGTTGGTAAATAGTAGTGTGTGTATGGTACCCCACTCCAGTACTCTTCCTTGGAAAATCCCATGGATGGAGGAGCCCGGTAGGCTGCAGTCCATGGGGTCGCTAAGAGTCGGACACGACTGAGCGACTTCCCTTTCACTTTTCACTTTCATGCATTGGAGAAGGAAATGGCAACCCACTCCAGTGTTCTTGCCTGGAGAATCCCTGGAACAGGGGAGCCTGGTGGGTTGCCGTCTAAGGGGTCGCACAGAGTCAGACACAACTGAAGTGACTTAGCAGCAGCAGCAGCAGCAGTGTGTGAATGTGTCGCTTCCATTCTCCCAATTTATCCCTCCCCTCTGCTCCCTGCCTCTCAGGTAACCATAAGTTTGTTCTCTGCATCTGCTTTGTAAATAAGTTCGTTTGTACCACGAATGCTCTTCTTGAGGGCAGGAATTTTGCCTCTCTTTTCCCACTCAGTGTTCGTGTGTTTTCTCTCCTCAAAGCTTCAGCGTCTACCCCCCATTCTGCTTCTCACCTGGGAGCCATACCTTCTCTTTTACTGATGAAATGGACACAACCAAGGAAATAGAGAAATGCCTGGCTTGTGGTAGATGCCAAATTAATATTTGTTCTATGAAAGAGATGATTAGAAGTATGGTATCATAAAGAAAATATGGGTTTCACAAAAACTTCCCTGATGGTGCAGTGGCTAAGACTCTGCACTCCCAAGGCAGGGGGTTAAGGAACCCCGGTCATGGAACCAGATCCCACATGTCACAACTAAGAGTCTGCAGGTCACATGCATGCATGCTAAGTCGCTTCAGTCGTGTCTGACTCTGTGCAACCCTATGGACTGTAGCCCACCAGGCTCCTCTGTCCACGGGACTCTCCAGAGAAGAATAGTGGAGTGGGTTGCCATGCCTTCCTCTAGGGGATCTTCCCCACCCAGGGATCGAACCAATGTCTCCTGAACTTCCTGCATTGCAGGTAGATTCTTTACTGCTGAGCCACTGGGGAGTCCCTTGCATACCACAACAGAGCTCAAAGATCCCACATGCGACAACCCAGCACAACCAAATAAATAAATATTTCTTTGAAAAAAAAATTGTGAACACATTCCTGATCACTGTCTCCTATAACCAAAAATAAAAAAATCAGGCAAACCACAGGCACAGGTGAAGTGATCTTCAGTGTCTTTCCTGACAGTAACAGGATGGAGTCTGGCTCTAAGGACCTGGCCAGTGAGAAATGGCACTGCCCTCACCAGAGTCAGGGATGAAGACAACCCAGCCTCGGGTCTCAAACAGAGAATGCGCCAGCTCCCTCCACACTGCAGTGATGGGAGGACCTCACCAGGATGCCCCCAGTGTGATACGGAGCTCATCTTCCCAATCAGCGCTGACCCCTCAGACCTGCTGAATAAAACACTCATTGTTATTATTCTGGTTATTTACTGACAGACACAGCAGTTGGAGAAAAACACTGCAATCACTATTGTGCTTATCATCAAAATGGCTCGTTATGGGAAAATGTTCCTGAATGGTGCAGAGGGGTGACCAATCTATCCAGCTTCGTTCCGTCCGTGGAAAATGAAGCTGGTCGAATTGGAATGACGTGAAAAGAAGTTTATTTTTCTCCTGCCAAGGTTGCAGTTTTCAAGAGCCACAAACGTTTCCAAATCAAATGTTGGATGAAAACATTTGCCACCCAGGACACGCTGGCTGTGGATCTGCTGCTGAAAGCAGTTTAGGGGCTCATTTGTGGTGGAGAATTACATTCATTAGTGGGGCGCCATCCCCATCATAAGGGCTCACCTGCTGGCTCGGTAAAGAATCTGCCTGCCAATGCAGGAGACGTGGGTTCGGTTTCTGGGTCAGGAAGATCCCCTGGAGGAGGAAATGACAACTCACGGAGAATCTCCGTGGACAGAGGAGCCTGGTGGGCTAGAGTCCATGGGGTCAAAAAGAGTCAGACACGACTGAGTGCCTAAACAAGAGCACAACTGTCCCCATCGTGGCCCTGGGCTTCCCAGAGTCACTTCCTGCTCAAAGTCGCCAGGAGCCCCAGTGTGTTGTCACTCGGCCAGAGCTGTCTGGTGTCCTCTGAATGCCCATCTGGGGCACAGGCTGCCTCTGGACTGGCAGAGGAACTCAGCTCTACTCACTGGGGGGCAGCACAAAAGCGGGTATTTTCTCCCCAGTGTACCACAAGGCTTCCCGGAACCTGCCTGGGCAGCGCACACAGGAGCAAGCTCCGCTCCCAGAAGCTGATGGATTTCATCCTTCAGGAAATACGGCTGAAATTGACAAGGGCGCCGTCCTCCAGGAGATCAAAAATTGGAGGAAGAGTCTGAACGGTATCAGTATTGAAAGCCTCTCTGCATCCTTACAGCAAGAACTTTCCTGTGACAGACACGGGGGAGGATACAGGGCTGAGCAGAGAGCCTCTGACCCCTCTGTGAAGGAAATCTGGAACAAGAGAGAGGAAGAGAAAGCAGCCAACAGGGGGAAGCACCAAGATCCAGCAACTTCTCTTGAATTCCCTCTTCCCAAGGGAAATTCGAATGGCATCTCACCATCCCCCAACTCCTGCCATATTGCTCTCTGCTTCTGCATCCACTTTAATCCTTGATTTATGAATAGAATTAATAGAAATCAGTCAGGCATGGCTGTGCCTGCAGTGCTGTGTTCAACAACAGATGTTTCCCAGGGTAATTACAATAGGATAGTAACAGAAAAAATGACTGGTCAATGGCAGTGGGTCATGAGTGCTATAAAGACCAGGGATTTCACCAATAACACTGTCAACCAAGGAGGTGAGAGAATAGACACAGCTCTAGGGCTGGAACCACTCCTGAACTTCTCTCTCCTGGTTCCCTTCACAGGAGATCTATGGTGTTACTGAGGTAGCATTTATTCCTGGTTTATGCCCTTAATACCGTTGGTGCCTCATTGGTGCTCATCAATATTGGGTTCAAATTTGACCTTGACATTCCCTTTTCCCACAGCAAGAACGCTGTTCTTCTCAGTCTTCTGACAGGGTTCACTGATCATCATTTCCAGTTTAATCAAGGGCTCTTGCCATCCACCACCCACCCCCCAGCCTCAGCAAACACAACCAGCCATTCAGACTGAAGGTTTGCCTGGACAGACACCACTATTTCATCCAAAGATGAAGCAGTACCTGAAAAATTCTTGGGATGATAAATGTTTTTAAACCCATCCTTCCAATTTCCTGTACCTTGGTCTCCCCTGGGAAACCGAGATCAAGAAGCAGGTCAAGAAGCAACAGTTAGAGCGGGACATGGAATAATTGACTCGTTCTAAATTGGGACTGGAGTATGTCAAGGCTATGTATTGCCACGCTGCTTATTCAACTTCTGCACAGAGTGCATCATGCGAAAAGACGGGCTAGATGACATTCAGTTTGTGAAACTGCTGGGAAACAGAGGAAGTAACCTTATTCACTGTCTCAGTTGGTCCTGCCAGACACGCGCATCCAGGGAAAACCAGTCTGGAAGATGGAGGAGGCGTTTCTTGTGGAACCCAGCCTGTGGTCCTCCCAAGTAACAGACTGCGTAGTACAGTTTATTTGTTTGCTTGGTTTCTTCATGTTATCTTGACCTGGTTTTGACGTGTTTGTTAAGGACAGTCTGTTTCCCCTTTTGAGCAGCTGATTAAGTGCTCCCTCCGCCCCCCAGCCACTTCTTCCCTTACGGGTCTCCCAGCCACAGTGTTCCTTCCTTGGTGCCCTGGACCAAGGACCGAATAACTCAAAGCAATCTCTATGTCCCTAAAACTCACAACATTATACAAATTGCTGATCCACGGGGAGAGCTCAAAACTTAGCTACCCCCACCCCCGCTTGTTCCCCCTACAGCCCAGCTTCTGCTGCCTGTCCCCCGGTGCGGCCCCCTGCGTGGTCAGACTGACAGCTTTCTCTCAAAGTAGAACTGGAAGGGGGTCCGGCTGCTCACCACTCAAAAGCCAATAAAGAGGCAAGTTTGGTGGAAAGGAAAGTTTGCTTTATTTCAAGCCAGCAACTGGGGAGGGAGCACACTTCTGTCCAGAGGCCAACTTCCCTCTCCCCCAACCCTGACAATCAGGGGGCAAGAGCTCTTATGGACAGAGGGAGGAGGCTACCTATAGAAACAGCACAGTTAGCTCTGACAATCCTCTTGAAATTGGTCATCAGTAGTCTGATCAGCGTCATCTTGATTAAGAATGCTTCATCTTTAGTTCCAGGGTCAGTTTGTTCCCGTTTCCTTGAGGCCAGTTCTCAGAACTGTGGCAGCTTACGTCATGGGTACAGTCTGGTCATCATGTAGCTAACTTCTTCCACCCAGTGGGTTTTTTTTTTAAATCTACAAGACAGCTCACAGGATATGGCTCAGAATATTATCTCTAGCCCTTGAGCAGGGACTATGCCTGTGTGTCCCCCATTCCTGGAAGCTTCCTAAGTCTTCTAGTAACAGCGGTGTCTGCCTTAGTGAGTCTATGTGACTTGTGTCTGGAACTGCTCTCGTAGCAGCCCCTTGACTATGTTTAGTGACTAAACTATTATTATTTAGTCTTGTTAGGCTGTTTTTCTTTGTTTCTGCATTTTTTCACTTCTCTCATTAAGTTTGTTCTTTGGCTAAAGTTTTTCCACATGCAAAATGCAGGCGGAGGACAAGGTGGGCAGGGCGGCAAGGACCATAGGGCCCTGCTCCCTTTCAACAGGAGCTGCAAATCACAGACCTCTGCTTTTCATCTGTCTGAGAGGCACTGTGTTACGTCCCGCTGTCAGAAGGATCTTTGAATCTTATAAATCACTGTCGGTATTTAGGGTCTAAAGGTGTGGGATCTGTACCCTAACCAGCCTTCAGCTGTCTCCCCACTGTGTAACCCAGCTTGTTCCTTGTTCTGCTTCTCCATTTTCTCCTGTATTCCTCAAGCAGAGTTGGGGTAGACCAGGGCTTACTCTTGACTCTAACACCCATGATCGCAAGTCCTCATAATTGTATAACTACATCCCTGTGCACTCAGCTTCCCTCTCTTCAGGGGCTGCTATGAGAGCAGTTCCAGACACACATCACACAGACTCACTAAGGCAGCCACCACTGTTACTGGAAGCCTTAAGAAGCATCCAGGAGTGGGGGGCACACAAGCACTCATTGGCCCCCCACACAGGCCAGGGCACTGGAAACAGGAGACAGGAGCCAAATGCTTCCATCAGGGGATCTTAGCGGGGGATTGAGAGTGGATATAGGTGGGGTCAGCTCCTGCATTCTCAAAGCAATAAATGTGGGCCTTTTGATATTACCTCCAAAGAAAGGTACATGCCTCATGACAGAGCAAACAGCCCTTCTTCACACCACTGAAAACTTCCATCTGCATTTCCTGGACTGTGCTGGGAATGATGTTCCCAAATCCTCAAAGTGTCTTGTGCATTTTGTATTATACCTTTTGCAATTTAAAAAGCATTTGCTTATTCAAATGTGAACACTGAAAACATACCACATATTTGGAAATTCCATGTAGGCTTTAATTGTATTAAGCAAAGAAATCTGGGGGCAGGGGGAAGAAAGAAATTTAATTAGCCTGTCCTCTCTTTAAATCTGGGTTTGATTCCTGGGTTGGGAAGATCCCCTGGAGGAGGAAATGGCAACCCACTCCAGTATTCTTGCCTGGAGAATCCCATGGACGGAGGAGCCTGGTGGGTTACAGTGCACAGGGTCACAAAGAGTTGGACACGACTGAGCGACTAAACCACCACCACCGCTTTTAAATCAGAGGCCCTGATGTGGCCAAGACTCTTGTCAATAACCTTGGAAACGGGCCTGTGATTTACCAAAAGTTAAAATTTCAAGCTGAATTCTGGGTCCTTGAGCAGGAGGTTCATCATTTGATTATTATAATTAATATATTATATAAATTATAGCATTCAGTTCAGTTCAGTCGCTCAATCGTGTCCGACTCTTTGCGACCCCATGAATTGCAGCACACCAGGCCTCCCTGTCCATCACCAGCTCCCGGAGTTCACCCAGACTCACGTCCATTGAGTCCGTGATGCCATCCAGCCATCTCATCCTCTGTCATCCCCTTCTCCTCCTGCCCCCAATCCCTCCCAGTATCAGAGTCTTTTCCAATGAGTCAACTCTTCGCATGAGGTGGCCAAAGTACTGGAGTTTCAGCTTTAGCATCATTCCTTCCAAAGAAATCCCAGGGCTGATCTCCTTCAGAATGGACTGGTTAGATATATTAAACTATAGAGAGAATTCATTATTAGAAGTGGTGAGAAAGGGTAGAACATAAAATAAAGAAAAAGAAAGACAGAGGGAGAGGAAAAAAGAGGGAAAGGACAAGGACACGTAAGAAGCGGGGTAGGCTGCTCTGTGAGATTAGAAGGGAATTCATCTCCGGTATTGCAGACCCTGGTGCGCGCTCACTAGCAGGACCTGGCCCCACGCCGTGCATTCCTTCCCATCGACGCTAGAGGGCGCGCCCACGCAAGCCCGCTCGCGGACCCCGGAGACGCTCCATGCCGGCGATAGGGGGCGCTGTTATAGGGCCAGAGGGAGCCTAACCGGGACAGGGGAAGCCAGGACATCTTCCGGGTGGAGGGAGGCTGCGCGGCCCTGGGGCTGGTGGACCGGGAAGGAGGGAGGTTTTCCCTGTGGACCAAGGCGGAGAGACCCCACCTCGTCCGAATCCCGAGGGCACCATATGCTTTGGGGAAGCTAGAGGGAGCGTTGCAGTGAGCTCAGTGACCTTTGTAAAATCGTCTCTCTTGATGTCTCAGAGGCAGGTGCTCCTGGTTTAGAACCTCAGCTCTTCCCATAGCCATGTGAGACTGGACAAGGAATCCACCTCTCTGAACCTCAGTTCCCTCCAGTGGGAATAGTGACCACGCCCAGATGGCACAGTTGGGGCGAGATTTAAATGAGACCCTGAGCCACTAGAGCGACCAAGTAGCAGGGCATCTGGAACACGCATATGGAACACGCATATGCAACACGCACGTGAGCGCCCACTCTGCTTTGAGATAGATTCGGCTCATGAAGAGAAATGTGTACTTTCCCTTAAACCAAATACTGACTCTGCACAGCTAATCAGCCTGAACCTCAGCCCATTATTTGTTCATGATTAGATCTGGCCATTAATCCAATTTTCCGGGTTTAGAATTAGACTTTAACCCTGAGCTAAGAGGAGTCGTTCTCTGCAGCTCTGACAGCTTACCTGGCAGCAGCAGGAGACCGGTGTGGTGAAGGGTGCCTCCCCGTTAACCTCAAGGACACCAGGAGCTAAAGCGACAGGTGGCAAAGGAAATCTAATTCCCCGTTCCCCACCCCCCAGGCCCTAAGAAATTACAGAATGTCACCATAGCCTGAATATTTACCCAGAAGAACGCAACTCTGTGATGACTCCCGATCCACCCCAAAGCTTAACTGTCATTTAAATAGGGCATGGTATTTGCAATACTAATTTCATTATCTTCTACTGTCTTATCATTATACATCTCAAGCATCGCACAGAATATATTTGCATGTGTAACGAATCCATCATCATTGTTTCTCTGTGGCAGAAATGGCTGTTGGTTTGATTTCTAGATCTGAGCATCAGGAAAGTCATGGGATAATGTGTGTTTGCATCAAAGCTTGTTCAGTGTTGGAGAAAAATACAACATGGGGGTTGAAAGGACAGCCGGACAAGGTGAGCATGTCACATCCATCACTTGTGATACATTCTTGATCTCTGTGTGGTTTGATAACTCCTTCTGCTCCCAAGTCAGCCACTAGAATAGAAGTCCCTTCAGAATTCCCCAAAGTTCAACCCCAGTCACAGCAGGAGCGTTGGACCTGACTGCAAAATTC
Organism: Bos indicus x Bos taurus; assembly: GCF_003369695.1. NCBI lineage: Eukaryota > Metazoa > Chordata > Mammalia > Artiodactyla > Bovidae > Bos > Bos indicus x Bos taurus. Next base: position 22,519,878 of record NC_040092.1, on the reverse strand, counting down.
TCAGGCTGGAATTGCTGTTACTTCTTTCATTCTCTTGATTGTGGGTTTTTATCAGGGAACACCTTGGACCTCCAGGGAAGTCCTGGGACATCCATTTTTAATGGAAGAAACCAAGACCCAAAGGTAGATATGGTCTTCACTTTACAAAACAGAGGTGGGATTCTCCAAAGCAGCTTGCCTGGAAATCGCCAAATTGCCACATTTTCTGACAGACATCACTTGGACTTTCCAGTTATCTTATTTTCACTCTCCTTGGCCTTCAAGTGATGGAGACACTTGAAGACAACTCAGCTTGAAGTGTCTCTTCTCAACCTTTAAGAAATTCACTTTGCATAATCAAACCTCCATTCTGAAATGTCCTGGTGAAATTGTAAGATGAGCCTCTCTGCAAAGTGTCACCTCCACTCTCTGATACACTTTGTGACCTATGGGTTTCCCCCCACACTGAGGCGGGGAATAATGGGCTGCACGGTCTGGATGCCTGGTCTTAAATTTCAGATTTGTCACCTGCCTCTGTTGGTCTGTTTTAATGTCTAAGCCTCAATTTTCTCAATTGTAAAACTCAGAGGTAAATAGGATCTAAGTTATCAGGGAGGATTAAGTTAACATCTGGCAGCTTGCATCATTATTAATATAAGTATTCTGAATGTTCTTCTTCCTTCAAATGTTCAGACAAGGCTTGAAATATCCCCCAAACATGCAGTGAGATGAGACAGCCAGCACGGAGTGTGATGTTGAGGGCTGTTCAGATGCCCTGACCTGGCCCCAGCGTTCCACCAAGGGACCAGCGGGGTTGCTAAAGGCCACGTGCAGGCGCTCATCCAGGACTGGATGGTTTTAGTCATGACAGTTACGTGCTGAGTCCAGCTGTTGCTAGACACGGTGTGTACACAGAAGGAGAATGAGGTGAATTAATACGGACCAGGGTGAATTAAGTATCAACCATCTTGTCTCAGCCCATTAGTGCTCAACCATAACCCTACAAGAGAGGGATATCTCTCTCCATTTACAGATGGAGAAACAGATCAGGGAGGGCAAGTCACATCCAATGTTCTGCACCATCCATGTGACCACGTCTGGATTCACAGCCATGGTTTTCTGATGCCACGGTCCAAGGTGCCTCAAAACCCATTCCCACCACTGGCTTATCCTCTCCTGGGTTTGGAATATTCAGACCCAGGGCACTAGACTGTCCTTCATCCTATTAAGTCCTTCCCCAGTTGATTCCCAAGAATAACCAACCTCATGTTCATTCACTGTCTCAGAAGCCACCACTTTGATGACATCTCAGCAATCTTCCTTCCTCTGATGCCCTGCAGGCAGAGACAGTTTTCACAGGTGTCTGACCTGCACAGGTACATGTGACCCGGGGCTCAGAAGGGTCCCATGGTTGGTTTAATGCCCTGGTGTCACCATCTTGAAATTCTTAACAATTTTACCTTTAAATTTGTGTTTGTAAAGGAAGTCAGATGGAGCATCAGGCCACTTGTGAGAGCAGAGAATATACATGTAACTTGCGTGCCTGCTGTTCCCTGCCACATATTACACCCATGATACCAGAATACTGGAAGATCCATCTTCAACTGGCAAGCAAGGGCGCTGACCGACCCTCTCCCTCACTTTCCTTTTGAACCTGAACTTGCTTTGAAGGCAAAAAGAAGCAGCGTGCTGAGAAACACAAATGGTCAGAGAACCCCATTGTGGACTTGCCGACTCATGTTACTCTCCTACATTAACCACCCACTGATCCTCGAAAGGATGACCCAGAAGAAAGGAGAAAAATAGGCCAATGTGGCAGTCCTTTTCTTTCCATCCCTCCTTTACTCATCAGCAAGCTGAAGGGAGGGATTGTTCCTAGAATATGTGCACCTCAAAATGTGAAATAATAACAGTCAAGCCGATCTTGTGCAACACTTACACTGTGCTGGCAAGAACAAAATACATGTGCACTTAAAATCTATAAGATACAGATCTTTTCAATTTCAGTGCCTTTGCATACAAGTTAAATGCACTGGTATTTACATTTAGAACTGGTCTTACACAGTATAAAGATTAATGACAAAATTTGTTTCCATCCTTCACGATGTCTGTTTACTTAGAATAGCACTAAAGAGCAAATAACGAACACCATAAGTTGAGAGAAAAACCACAAGAAAAATCTTACTATTTTATTACCTTGATACTTTTATCTCTTTTTTTAAATCCCACCTGCAGAGTATGCAACCACTCTGTCCACAGGGCTGTGTGTTACATCCTCAACTTATACTGCAATTGTGACCCCATTCTCAACAGTAAGGCCAGTACCTAATCCATCTTTGCAACATTACCAACAACCAACATGAAATTAAATCCACTAGTAGATGCTTTGATTTGTTTCTTGTTTTGAATTTAGAATGAGGAGGTGGGAGTGGGTGTTTTCACCACTGGATTGAAAAATGGAGATATTAAGCAGGAGACTAATTACATAGCTTCTGAAAATAACTTTTAAGTTTGGTTTCCACTTATTCTCCATCACAAATAAATGTTTTTAAAATCCTTTAAAGTGCCTCTTGGCTATACACAAAAACATGCCTGTCAGTTGGAAATTACTCATCCCTGTCAATAGGAAATATCTCCACTGCAAATAAGAGAAAACTGGGCTTGAAATAATTTAAAAATAAAGACAATTTGTTCATTCACATAAAGATACACAATGCACCTCAGAGCAGCTCTGTCCAGCAGTTCAACAGTATTCCCATGGCTCTGGTGTGCTTCTGTCTCTTGTGTTTCTTCTCCACACTTCCAGCTACATCCTAGTCACATCCACCTCATGATCACAGAATGGCTGCCATCAACCCCCAGGCACAGGAGCATCCTCATTTATATCTCTTTTTCCAAGTGTGTTTACAGGGCCTGAGCTGGCAGAAGGTAATTCTAGATCAACATGGGTCCTTATCTGTGACCAGCATTGTTGCTATGGTTCAGCTGCTCAGCCTTGTCTGACTCTCTGTGACCATGGACTGCAGCACACCAGGATTCCCTATCCTCCACTATCTCCCATACTTTGCTCAAACTCATGTTTATTGAGTTGGTGATGCTGCCCAGCCATCTCATCCTCTGTTGCCCCCTTCTCCTTCCTGTCCTCAATCTTTCCCAGCATCAGGGTCTTTTCTAATGAGTTGGCTTTTTGCATCAGGTGGCCAAAGCATTGGAGTTTCAGCATCAGTCCTTGACTGGAGATCTTGTCTGAAAATTAGGTCAGTGCAGAAGAAAATATATCTAAGAGATGAAGAAAGAGAGAGGGTGGGATTCAGAGTCCTAAGAATATTGATTGAGGAGCTGGATCAAACTGTACCTGAAATCACATCCTTGACTTTTCACTCATGAGTGCCAGTAAATTCCTTGCTGACTCTTTGGGGGTTTTGTTTGTTTGTTTTGCTTGCTTGATAGATCTCAGTTACTATCAATCAAAAGAATCCTGACAATTATAGAACTCATCCATTCAACCACTCATTCATCAAACAGTCCTCAAGTACTCTTCTGTATCAGGCACTGGTCTCTGCTTTTGGACCTGCAATCCAGAGAGAGAGGATATACCCAAAGCAAACCTGTGGAAGTGATTAATTCTATATTCGTGAGACTCTGGGCATGTCACAGACAGCTTGGGTATATCATCCTCCATGAACCATTTGCCTGTTTCAATTTCTAAGAGCCTAGTTGGAGAGAGAGCTGCAAAATGCTTAGATAATATATAAATTCAGGTAAACCCCTTACTCTTACATGTTTAATTTCCTGCCCCAATCCCAACATCACATCTAAAAAGCATAGGGACTTCCCCGGTGGTCCAGTGGCTGGGACTCTATGCTCCCAATGCAGGTGTTGCAGGCTTGATCCAGAGTCAGGTATATAATTTCCACATGCCTTGCAGTGCGGCCAAAAGAAAAGGCATAAAATGATATGTCTATAAATTACTTTCATTAAATAAAATATTTTTTTATACTAGGGCAGTAGAGAGAGGAAATAAATCTAGCAGTTTAAATACCCAGTTCTCCATCACTGTTCATTCCTCGGGCTTCTACCAGGTTCTGCACTGGAACAGCGGGAACGCAAGAACCTTTTGATGAAAGCGCTCATTTAAGCCCCTCCAGATAAAATTCACTTCTGGTGTGTATGTTTGTTTCTCCCTGCGTCTCTGTGCTTTCTCTTGGTTCACAAGAGCCATCAGCCAATTCTCTGAAATTTCTAAACTCTTAAATAAATGGACTTCAATAGAAGACACTGTTCTTTCCTCCTGATTCTTCATCTTCTGAGAGGTGTGGCTGCATTTTTTTTCATGCCTTTTAAGTTTCTTCTCTATCCCCGCGTTCATCTCCTCCTGTAATTTTCTGTGCAGTTTCAACACATGCTGTTGGTATAATTCAAGCTGCATTTTCATTTTCCATCAAAGTTAAAATTTTTCCCTTTCAGACCACGCTCTCTGACTACAGAAATGCTAGTTGCTGTTGGGAGAGTGTAATTGAATGCTGAGGGCTTTGCTGATTTGATTTCCTCCTGGTAGCATGTATATTTCCTAACCTTTCCTTGCAGTAACTTAGCTGCATGAAGCGTGGTTTCTACAAAGCAGCTTTGATATAATGAACCGTTTTCTGATTCATTTTTTGTATCCAGGTTGCCACTTCTCGTGGAGTTTCTTAGACAGCAGGTGGATCCCCCATTTTGGGCAGGTTTCCATCAGAGATGAGCTGACCCTCACTCTTAAAATTCTCTACATGCATAGAGTTGCTTGAGTATTGTTCTGTTCAATCCAATCCTTCTCTCTTATTCCCCCCGCCTTCTGCTTCCTGTTAGAGCCGGCTAGACTTTCCTGAGGCTCAGCATTTTCATCTGAATCATCCATTGATGATATCAGAAGCTGTTGCCACGCATCCAAAAGGGTTTAACTGCTTGAGATATTTTGCTTTCAGCCTCTTGAGACTGGAGATGATCTGCTTTTAGGGACAATAGCTGTCCTTGAATATGACCTATAAACAATTGAAATGAAAGGTTAGTAGGCTCCAGGTCTTGTTCTTTGAGAAGGACTATTTTATCCTCAGATATGAACTTGTTCATGTTTGGATCACTTGCTGCTGATTTAACCATCTCTAACTTGTTTGGAGAAAGTGAAAGTTGCTCAATTGTGTCCGACTCTTTGCAACCCCATGGACTATAGTCTGCCAGGCTCCTCTGTCCATGGAATTCTCCAAGCCAGAATACTGGAGTGGGTAGCCTATCCCTTCTCCAGGGGGTCTTCCTGACCCAGGAATCAAACTGGAGTTTCCTGCATTGTAGGCAGATTCTTTACCAACTGAGCTACTTGTTCAAAGAGGTAACCGCACTTGAAGGCAACTTAAGGTCTCCATAAACTATAATCGAGCTAAGCTTGTCCCAGAATTCTATGATATGCTTTATCTCATACAGAAAATCTTCATGCTACCATTTTTTTCCTTCCTTAAAATGAGGTATTAATATAATCAAAGCAGTCAGTAGTATTTGCCACCATCTCCCAAGAAAACCCCAACTTGGGTCTGTCTAAGCCCTCAGACAACATCACAGCAACCTGCTCAACTTCTCCAGTACATTATGAGCAACAGAGTATGGTGGTCAGTGCTGAAGGGACTTTTGATGGCCAGTCCCCTGCTGGGCCACAGCAGACCACATGGAACCCCACGGAATAGTCCTTTTGGACCCTAATCAAAAGCCTGACCATGAGGGAGGACCATCCATGAGGCTGAGAGGAAGCCAGTGGTGCCATTAAGAAGTGTGGTCTTGGGTCTTCCCTGGCAGTCCAGTGGTTAAGACTCCATGCTTCCAGTGCAGGGGTGAGGGTTCAATCCTTGGTCAAGGAATAAAGATCCTACATGCCTAGTGGCACTGCCAAAAAATTAAAAAAAAGAAAAAGTGTGGTCATGGTCTGACCTTTCTCTGCCAACACATGTGCCACACGCATGATGAAAAAAGTGGAAATGAATAAGGATGCTTGAAGCCAGAGGTGATCAGCTCGTGAAGGTCCCACAGGAAACCAAGAATACCCAAATGACGTCAGTCTGCCACCCTCTGCACCCGTGGCTCAGGGTGTCAAGGTGGGAACCTCTGCAGGGGACCATGTGTGTGGCGTGTCACTGTCCTAAGCTATGACATCGTGTACACCTTCCCCGGCTCCTTCCTTTCTTCATTTCAACTCTTCCTCCAGCAGCTACAAAACCTGGTCCTGCCAACAAAGCTCACAGAAATCTCCAAGTTTCCTTGTTTCGTGTTCTTTGGCTTTTTGGGCAGAGGGAGGGGCAGGGATGGAAGAGGGTGGAGCAGAGCAACGCTGAGACTGGGAGAAATCTGGCCACAAGTGTAAGGACAGAAGCAAAAGGGGCCTCATGAAGGATATTTGTGGTTTGCTCACTTCGTATTTCTTAAAGATTATTTTCACATTATTTTGAATATAACATTATTTTGAGTATAATTTGCATATAATTAAATGGGCAGGTCTTGGGTGTATAATATAGTTTGGTAAATTTTTAAGTTTTTATTGATTTTTCATTTTTGCCTGCCCTGGGTCTTTATTGCTACACTCAGGCTTTCTCTAGTTGCAGAGAGTGGGGGCTACTCTCTAGTTGGGGTGCACGGGCTTCCCATGCGGTGGCTTCTCTTGCTGAGGAGCACGGGCTTTAGTAGCTGGGGTGCACGGGCTTAGTTGCCCTGTGGCCTGTGGGACCTTCCCGGACCAGGGATGGAACCCATGTTCCCCGCATTGGTAGGCAGATACTTAACCAATGGGTCGCCAGGTTCACCCTAGTTCAGTTAGTCAACACATACCCCAATAAAGGAAAAAAAACTGCTCTGATTTCTATCCCCAGAGACCTTTTCTTTTTTAACCTGTTCTTGAATTTCATGTAAACGGAATCATACAGTCAGTACTCCTAGGTTTTGCTTCTTTCATTTGGTTAAGTCCATGAAGCTGCATAAATTGGAAGCATGTTCCTATTTTGAGTAGCATCCCCTGTCTGAAAAAGATACAGTGTTTATCCATTCTCCTGTGGATGGCAGTTTGGGTTGTTTCTATTTTTTGTGCATTATGAATAAAACTGCTCTGAACATGTCTTCCTGTGAAATATGTTTTTATTGCTCTTGGATAAATACCAAAGAAGGCTCTTCTTAGCTAATATGTTAAGTAGATGTTTAACTTAATCGGAAGCTGACAAGATGTTTCCCAAAGTGGTGATAGTATTTCTCAGTCCCTACCGACAACGCCAGAAAAATTTCCCCCACATCTTTGCCAACAACAGCTGTTTCATTCTTTTTAATATCAGCCATAATAGACGGTGACGGAGAAGGCAATGGCACCCCACTCCAGTACTCTTGCCTGGAAAATCCCATGGACCGAGGAGGCTGGTAGGCTGCAGTCCATGGGGTTGCTAAGAGTCAGACACAGCTGAGCGACTTCACTTATTTTTCACTTTCATGCATTGGAGAAGGAAATGGCAACCCACTCCAGTGTTCTTGCCTGGAGAATCCCAGGAACAGGGGAGCCTGGAGGGCTGCAGTCTATGGGGTCACACAGAGTCGGACACGACTGAAGCGACTTAGCAGCAGCAGCAATAGATGGTGAATGCTCAGCATACTCAGTTGCTAAGCCATGTCTGACTCTTTGCAACCCCAAGGACTGAGGCCTGCCAGGCTCCCCTGTCCATGGGACTTCCCAGGCAAGAATACAAGAGTGGGTTGCCATTTCCTTCTCCAGGGGGTGTTCCTGGACCAGGGATAGAACCCTGGTCTCCTGCATTGGCAGGCAGGTTCTTTATCACTGAGCCACCAGGGAAGCCCATGATAGATGTCATGCACGTGCATTTCATGATCGTTGAAACTGACATTTCCCTGATGACAAATGGGAAAAGTTACTCATTCTTGTGCCTGTCACAGATCTTCCTTTGGGAAATTTCTGTTCAAAGTTTTGACCCATTTTCAACAGTGCTATTTGTCTTTTTATGGAGCTTCGGGCATTCTTTGTATATTCTGAATATAAGTCTCCTGCTTTGAGAATGTTTTCTCCCACTCTCTGGATTGCCTGTTTATTTTCATAATGATGTCTTTTGAAAAGCAGGTTTTTTAGTTTTGATGAAGTCAATCATTGACATTTCGCTTACACTAAATGATCTTGTGACTTGATTAAGAACGCTTTACTGACCCCAAGATTGACAGAAAAATATTCTCCTATGTTTTCTTTGAGAAGTTGCAAATTCTAGTTTTTATATTTAGGTCTATCAGGGTGTATTGAGATGTATTTTAGATGTATCAAGGTTTAGGTACAGCTCAACCTTGAAAGCAGTAGTCTTTTCTTTTCTTTTTTTTCTTTTTGGCCTGGCTGTGGCTTACAGGATCTTAGTTCCCTGACCAGGGATTAAACCCAGGTGCTTGGTATTAAGAACCCAGAGTCCTAACCACTGGACCACAAGGGAATTCCCTGAATGCATTATTCTGAGTGATAGAGGTCAGTCACAAAACCCCATATTGTATGATCCCATTCCCATGAAATGTACAGAAAACCAGAACTATATACACTCAAAAGTAGATTAGTGGTTTCCTGGGCCTGTAGGTTGGAGAACTTGGGAAGTGACCTGGTGGTGGGTATGGGGTTTCTTTTATGCCTGGTGAGTATATTCTAAGATTGATTTTGGTGAAAGTGTGAATATACTAAAAGTTACTGAACAGTACGCTTTAAATGAATTAATGGTACGGGAGGTAAATTATATCTCAATACAGTTGTTATAAACAAACATCAAAGAACAAGTAAAAGCAGCTGATTTCAGTTTTCTAATGCGAATGTCATCTTAGTGTTTGGGTCCATATGAGACAGATTCGTTCTTATAAAGTGTATTTTTAGGAACTTCCCTGGCCATCTAGGGGTTTAAGACTTCGCCTTCCAATGCAGGGGCTGCTGGTTTGATCCCTAGTCAGGGAGTTAAGATCCTACATGCCTTGTGCCAAAAAACCAAAACGCAAAACAGAAGCAATATTGTAACAAATTTAATAAGGACTTTTAAAATGATTCTCATCAAAAAAATCTTTAAAAAACGAATTTTTATGAAAGAATTTACCTTCCTTATCTTGCTTAGCTTGAGCAGGACTCAAAGTTTCCTGGGCTCAGTAACCCCTAGAGATCCGTCACTTACAGATGGATGTTGTGATATGTCTCAGGTCCCAAAGCTTCACTGATTACAGATCTGTATTTTAAACACAGCAAGGAGTGAGTCAGCTCAAAAGGGAAGCAGCTGTTCTAAAATCACTCAGCACTCACCTCCACAGTTGCCCTAGCCTCTTAGCGCATCACTACCTGTATTTCCTGAGAACACTGGCAACATAAAAACGACATAGAATCTGCATTAACAGTATTGCTAGATTGCTCCAAAGAAGGGTCTTTCAAAGTGTACAGTGCAATCCATTAGAGTTTTAATAGGTTTTAGGCAAAACTAAGCAAATAATCAAATTAATGAATAACTTATTAAAATGGAAAAAATAAAATTAAAGTGAGTGACTTATGGAAAACGAGGTTGAGGAATACTTGAAATACGTGAAATGTTTCTTTATAAGCAGACTTCTCAAAACCTTAAATGTAGTCTGAAAATTTTCAAGGGGGAGGATTAAAAAGCATTTCTCATGGTAGGATATGTTCCTGGAATGATTTTTTGTGTATGTTTGTATATGTGTTCAAGTTTTTAAATTTGTTTCCCTTTTCCCCACCATCTGATCTTGCCAAGTTTCTTTATTGCAACACACTTAAGAAATGCTGCATTAAGAGGTTACTGCCTTACAACCCAAACTTGTCTTGTTGATTGTGTGTGTGTGTTAGCTGCTTAGTCGTGTCTGACTCTTTTGTGACCCCCATGGACTATAGCCCACCAAGCTCCTCTGTCCATGGAATTCCCCAGGCAAGAATACTGGAGTGGGTTGCCATTTCCTCCTTCAGAGGTTCTTTTCAACCCAGGGATTGTATCCAGGTCTCCCACATTGCAGGTGGATTCTTTACCATCTGAGCCACCAGGGAAGCCCTAGCCCAACAATACTTTTTTTCATTTAGAACTGTCCAGAATTTGGGCAGCTTATGCCCAGATTTCCCATCTTTAGAAGTCTATGAACAGTTTAGAGAAAGAAATATCCTAGCATGCCAGACCCAAACCTAGAGCCCTGTGTGTACCTGGTATGTCTTAAGCTTGTTTTTTAAAAAAACATTTATATATTTTAATTATTTATTTAGTTATTTGGCTGTGCCTGGTCTCAGTTGCAGCATGAAGAAGGATCTAGTTCCCCAACCAGGGATCAAACCCAGGTCCCCTGCATCGGGAGCTTAGAGTCTTAGCCACTGGAAGTAAAGTGAAAGTCGGTCAGTTGTGTCCAACTCTTTGCGACCCCATGGACTATACAGTCCGTGGAATTCTCCAGGCCAGAATATTGGAGTAGGTAGCCTTTCCCTTCTTCAGGGGATCTTCCCAACCCAGGGATTGAACCCAGGTCTCCCACATTGCTGGCAGATTCTTAACCAGGTAAGCCACAAGAGAAACCCTAGAATACTGGAGTGGATAGCCTATCCCTTCTCCAGGGGATCTTCCTGACCCAGGAATCAAACCAGGGTCTCCTGCATTGGCAGGCAAATTCTTTACCAACTGAGTTATCGGGAAGCCCCCTTAGCCACCCCTCAGGTTTATTTAAAAAATAACAACAACAACAACTAGGTCGCATCTCTTATCTGCTTTGCAAGAATCGTCATTCAGCGTCTATGCTTGGCCATGAAGCTCCCCAACCAACCAGGGTCCCTTGACCCTGAGGGTCCAAGCACATGGATCTTCCTGCCTTGGCATGTTGTGTTCCCTCAACCTGGTACACAATTTCAGTTTTACCTGCCCGTAAGGACCCCGCCCCAAACCACTACTACCAGCTCCCTCTGTTCTGGAAAGTATCAGGAACCTGTAGACATGGAGTTTTAGTCCTTCTTTACTGTCTCCATGACCCAGTAACAAAGTTAACATTATGATCCTTTACTGTTATGTTAGTCAAGTGGGTAGTTACTTTGGCTTTTCATGGGTCATTTCATATGAGTGGAAATATTGCCCTTGATGTGGAAAACAATCTGGAGTTTTCTTGTTTTGTCCTATAATTTTATGTTACTATAAAGTAAAGCATATTGGTGATTTTAATATCTAGAATATTGCAGGCTAAGGTAACATAGGTTTTTAAAAGAGTATTTAATAATTTTCCAACTACAGATTCATTATTACATGTAGTCAGATAAAATGTGAAGTGATACAATGTATTCTTAGTTTCAAATTTACTGATTGGTCTCTTAAGGCTTGTGTCTTCTCTGAACCCAAACCTCATCATCAGGAAGAGAATATTCCAGATGGTTGATTCCTGGAAATAGGGTTCTCTCAAGGGTTCAGTAGACACCTCCTGTGCCACCCACCTCCTCACCCCGACCATCACCAAAGTACTTCCATCTAGAGGTTTCATTCCAAGTCATCGTGAACATTTATGATAAAATCATGTGTGAATGTGACCTGTGATTCTTTGATAAAATTATTATTTCACCTCTGAAAATATTAGCTTTAAGCAACTCATCATTTACAACTGGCTATATTTCTTGGTGATCACCGTCCCACCTTCAGAAATTCTCGGAAAGTTATCTCACTCGTGAATTGTTTTCAAAAGTCATGAAAATTTTATGGGTTCTAAACTTCTCAATGAAGCTAGCATAATATTGTCTTGCAGGCATTTAAATGTGTCTATAATGGGAAACAGTGGAAACAGTGTCAGACTTTATTTTTGGGGGCTCCAAAATCATTGCAGATGGTGATTGCAGCCATGAAATTAAAAGACGCTTACTCCTTGGAAGGAAAGTTATGACCAACCTAGATAGCATATTGAAAAGCAGAAACATTACTTTGCCAACAAAGGTCCGTCTAGTCAAGGCTATGGTTTTCCCAGTGGTCATGTATGGATATGAGAATTGGACTGTGAAGAAAGCTGAGCGCTGAAGAATTGATGCTTTTGAAATGTGGTGTTGGAGAAAACTCTTGAGAGTCCTTTGGACTGCAAGGAGATCCAACCAGTCCATTCTAAAGGAGATCAGTCCTGGGTGTTCTTTGGAAGGAGTGATGCTAAAGCTGAAACTGCAGTACTTTGGCCACCTCATGCGAAGAGTTGACTCCTTGGAAAAGACTCTGATGCTGGGAGGGATTGGGTGCATGAGGAGAAGGGGACAACACAGGATGAGATGGCTGGATGGCATCGCCAACTCGATGGACATGAGTTTGAGTGAACTCCGGGAGTTGGTGATGGACAGGGAGGCCTGGCGTGCTGCAATTCATGGGGTCGCAAAGAGTTGGACACAACTGAGCGACTGAAATGAACTGAACTGAACTGGTAGTCCGGCTGCGACAGACTGTGCAGAAGCCTGCCGGCTGCGACGGAGCTTGCAGAAGTGCGGCCGAGAGGAGCTACCCCATGCCCAAGGTCAGGGGAGGTGGCCGAGAGGAGCAACCCCACATCCAAAGAGTAGTGGCTGAGCGGGTGCAGGAGGGCCGAGAGGAGCTACTCCACATTCAAGGTCAGGAGGGGCGGCCATGAGGAGATACCCCTCATCCAAGGTAAGGAGCAGCAGCTGTACTTTGCTGGCACAGCCCTGAAGAGATGCCCCACGTCCAAGGTAAGAGAAACCCAAGTAAGATGGTAGATGTTGTGAGAGGGCATCAGAGGGCAGACACACTGAAACCATAATCACAGAAAACTAGCCAATCTGATGACATGGACCACAGCCTTGTCTAACTCAATGAAACTAAGCCATGCCGTGTAGGGCCACCCAAGACAGATGGGTCATGGTGGAGAGGTCTGACAGAATGTGGTCTACTGGAGAAGGGAATGGCAAACCACTTCAGTATTCTTGCCTTGAGAACCCCATGAACAGTATGAAAAGGCAAAATGATAGGATACTGAAAGGAGAACTCCCCGGGTTGGTAGGTGCCCAATATGCTACTGGAGATCAGTGGAGAAATAACTCCAGAAAGAATGAAGGGATGGAGCCAAAGCAAAAACAATATCCAGTTGTGGATGTGACTGGTGATAGAAGCAAGGTCTGTGCTGTAAAGAGCAGTATTGCATAGGAACCTGGAATGTCAGGTCCATGAATCAAGGCAAATTGGAAGTGGTCAAACAGGAGATGGCAAGAGTGAACGTCAACATTCTAGGAATCAGCGAAATAAAATGAACTGGAATGGGTGAATTTAACTCAGATGACCATTATATCTACTACTGTGGGCAAGAATCCCTTAGAAGAAATAGAGTAGCCATCATGGTCAACAAGAGTCTGAAATGCAGTACTGGATACAATCTCAAAAATGAAAGAATGATCTCGGTTTGTTTCCAAGGCAAACCATTCAATATCACAGTAATCCAAGGAATACCATGGAATACCGTGGAATACCATGGTAATCCACTATGCCCCAACCAGTAACACTGAAGAAGCTGAAGTTGAATGGTGCTATGAAGACCTACAAAACCTTTTAGAACTAACACCCAAAAAAAGATGTCCTTTTCATTATAGGGGACTGGAATGCAAAAGTAGGAAGTCAAGAAACACCTGGAGTAACAGGCAAATTTGGCCTTGGAGTACAGAATGAAGCAGGGCAAAGGCTAATAGAGTTTTGCCAAGAAAATGCACTGGTCATAGCAAGCACCCTCTTCCAACAACACAAGAGAAGACTCTACACATGGACAGCACCAGATGGCCAACATCAAAATCAGATTGATTATATTCTTTGCAGCCAAAGATGGAGAAGCTCTATACAGTCAGCAAAAAAAAAGACTGGGAGCTGACTATGGCTCAGATCATGAACTCCTTATTGCCAAATTCAGACTTATATTGAATAAAGTAGGGAAAACCACTAGACTATTCAGGTATGATCTAAATCAAATCCCTTATGATTATACAGTGGAAGTGAGAAATAGATTTAAGGGACTAGATCTGATAGAGTGCCTGATGAACTATGGATGGAGGTTTGTGACATTGTACAGGAGGCAGGGATCAAGACCATCCCCATGGCCTTACAAATAGCTGTTAGAAGAAGAGAAGTGAAAAGCAAAGGAGAAAAGGAAAGATATAAGCATCTGAATGCAGAGTTCCAAAGAATAGCAAGAAGAGATAAGAAAGCCTTCCTCAGTGATCAATGCAAAGAAATAGAGGAAAACAACAGAATGGGAAAGACTAGAGATCTCTTCAAGAAAATTAGAGATACCAGGGGAACATTTCATGCAAAGATGGGCTCAATAACGGACAGAAAAGGTATGGAACTAACAGAAGCAGAAGATATTAAGAAGAGGTGGCAAGAATACATAGAAGATCTGTGCAGAAAAGATCTTCACAACCCAGATAATCACAATGGTGTGATCACTCACATAGAGCCAGACATCCTGGAATGTGAAGTCAAGTGGGCCTTAGGAAGCATCACTATGAACAAAGCTAGTGGAGGTGGTGGAATTCCAGTTGAGCTATTTCAAATCCTGAAAGATGATGCTGTGAAAGTGCTGCACTCAATATGCCAGCAAACTTGGACAACTCAGCAGTGGCCACAGGACTGGAAAAGCCCAGTTTTCATTCCAATCCCAAAGAAAGGCAATGCCAAAGAATGCTCAAACTCCTGCACAATTGCACTCATCTCTCATGCTAGTAATGTTCAAAATTCTCCAAGCCAGGCTTCAGCAATACGTGAACCGTGAACTTCCAGATGTTTAAGCTGGTTTTAGAAAAGGCAGAGGAACCAGAGATCAAATTGCCAACATCTGCTGGATTGTCAAAAAAGCAAGAGAGTTCCAGAAAAACATCTATTTCTGCTTTATTGACTAAGCCAAAGCCTTTGACTGCATGTATCACAATAAACTATGGAAAAATTCTGAAAGAGATTGGAATACAAGACCACCTGACCTGCCTCTTGAGAAACCTATATGCAGGTCAGGAAGCAACAGTTAGAACTGGACATGGAACAACAGACTGGTTCCAAATAGGAAAAGGAGTACGTCAAGGCTGTATATTGTCACCCTGCTTATTTAACTTATATGCAGAGTACATCATGAGAAACACTGGGCTGGAGGAAGCACAAGCTGGAATCAAGATTGCCGGGAGAAATATCAATCACCTCAGATATGCAGATGACACCACCCTTATGGCAGAAAGTGAAGAGGAACTCAAAAGCCTCTTGATGAAAGTGAAAGAGGAGAGTGGAAAAGTTGGCTTAAAGCTCAACATTCAGAAAACTAAGGTCATGGCATCTGGTCCCATCACTTCATGGCAAATAGACAGGGAAACAGTGTCAGACTTTATTTTTTTGGGCTCCAAAATCACTGCAGATGGTGATTGCAGCCATGAAATTAAAAGACGCTTACTCCTTGGAAGGAAAGTTATGACCAACCTAGATAGCATATTGAAAAGCAGAAACATTACTTTGCCAACAAAGGTCCGTCTAGTCAAGGCTATGGTTTTTCCAGTGGTCATGTATGGATGTGAGAGTTGGACTGTGAAGAAAGCTGAGCGCTGAAGAATTGGTGCTTTTGAACTGTGGTGTTGGAGAAGACTCTTGAGAGTCCCATGGACTGCAAGGAGGTCCAACCAGTCCATCTTAAAGGAGATCAGTCCTGGGTGTTCATTGGAAGGACTGATGCTGAAGCTGAAATTCCAATACTTTGGCCACCTCATGCGAAGAGTTGACTCATTGGAAAAGACTCTGATGCTGGGAGGGATTGGGGGCAGGAGGAGAAGGGGACGACAGAGGATAAGATGGCTGGATGGCACTGCCAACTCGATGGACATGAGTTTGAGTAAACTCTGGGGGTTGATGATGGACAGGGAGGCCTGGCGTGCTGCAGTTCATGGGGTCGCAAAGAGTCGGACACGACTGAGCGACTGAACTGAACTGAATAGTCATTTTGGGTTTGGTAATTTCCTCTTTGTACTTGAGAGTCTGGGTATGGGGATTAGGACTGCCCTAGGGCCGGGGCGGGTCGCCTGAGGTCATATCTGGACTTCTGATCCTTGCATTTTGGACAGGAAGTTTGGAGCCTCTCTGAGAAGCAGACCAATGTTAGGACGGAAGACCTCATTAGTGTATTAGGGTATTAGGATCCTTCAGTTTAGTAAAGCTCGTATTCCTCAAATGAACTTCAAGGGCTAGCAATTCCCAATTAAACAGGAAGGAATCTCTCCCCTGGGCAGATCTGACCCATGTGGAGTAACAGTGACAATAATTATGTTCCATTCCTTGCCTCTCTGATCACCTTCCCAATGCACGCAGAAAGAGATGTTATTCATCCAACTGACAGACTCCACAACCTGTACCATACAAATTACTTTCTGATTCTTGCTGAAAGAGACAAAGTTCCTAGGTCAAAGATGGTCTTAAAATTCTGGTAAACTAAAAAGTAGAAAAAAATACAATCTCTCCCTGTGTTTTATGAAAAAATAAAACTATTAGGAAGTATCAACTTCAATAATGTTGCTAATCTTGCCACTTAAAACAAAACTATCTGGGACTTCCCTGGTGGTCCAGTGGTTAAGACTTCACCTTTAAGCACAGCAGGTGGGGGTTTGATCCCTGGTTGGGGAATATCCCACATGACACACGGTGCAGCCAAAAAATAAAGAAAAAATAAATTTGCCATGCTTGTCTCTAATTCTGAAATTCTCAGCCAATGACTGTCCTCAAGACCTTGAAGACTGCTGCAGAACATAAAGAGTTCTTAACATCTTCTTTTGAACAACTATTTGAGGATGGGATAATTTCTTGGAGCCTACCAATGGACTGTTTTACTATGACAAGGAATCATCCAGAATGTTTTATTTCTTCATTTTCAAACAGTTCGGAAGTGCCTTTACAGGTACATTAAATACACTGTGGAACAGATACAACAGATCATTCTGGAAGCCGTGGGTACTGTGAGACAGGTTCATTACACAATGGAAAAGGTATAGAGATGCAGCGTTGTAATGGCATGCTCTGTTTATAACAGCTGATGTATACCAGGAAACAAGAATCCAACTTAGAAAAATGGGAAATAGAAGATTACACTTTTTTTCCCCAAATGCCTTGAAGCCACCCAAAAGTGCAGAACTGGCTGGGTGGTGTGGGTTTGGCCTCTTGCCTGTGTTCTGCAGCTCAGATCGGACCCACCCAAGAAGAATCCGGGGCTGGGACCAGATGGCTGAGGATTTAAATCATGAGCAAGAACCTCCCTGGTGGCCCAGTGGTTAAGACTCCACGATTCCACTGCAGGGGATGTGGGTTGAATCCTTGGTTGGGGAACTAAGATTCCACATGCCACATGTTGCAGAAAACAAAACACAACACCATAAGTGGTGAGCAAACAGCATGCCCTCTAGACACAAGTAATAGATAAGCAGCAATGAAAAAATGGTTTGCCGCAGGAGACTCATGTGGGTCCCTCCAAGAGGATGGATCTGCTGTATAATACTCATGTGCAAGGGACTGTCTTTCACAGTGTCTTAGAGCTACTTCTCTTTTCCTGGCTTTGATCACTTCCTATTTCATGCTCCACTCTCGGCCTTTATCTTTCTTAGTTTGGTTGTTTGCTTCGACCCTCAATGATGTGTTTAGAACATGGACTGTCATGGGGGCCGAGCAATGGGTTGGGTTTTAAATTAATGTCCTTGCTAGAAGTCCAGAAAAATTCTCCCAGTGGAAGTCAACTACAGAAAGGGAATCCCCCACTCAGTGGTCTGTGACCAGAGGAAGCACTTGGATCCCTCTGTCTGCCAGTCCTGGCATCTTACAGTACATGGGCTGGTGGTGCTGAACAACACCCTGCTTCAGAGTAGCTGGTATGATAGATAGCAGATCCAATGCAAATTTACAGATTCGCCCAGGGGAATAGTAAATTAAACCAACCAGAATGGCAAATTAAATTGTTAAGAACCTGGAGGCATGTGACCCTTGCCAGCCTAAAATATTTATGGGAATAAAGCATGCTCACACTATGTGGGAATATAAGGGTAAAATGAAGATACTACAGTGATTACAGCAAGGAGAAAAAAAGGCATATTCTTCAGGGAAGCATCTCTATGTGAAGAAATGGCATCATATGGGAAGTGTCTACCCTGGCATTTTGGGTTATTTCATTTGGTGACTCAGATTCCTCTAAAGGAAGTAACTATAAAATAGATTATTTCAGCTCCAACCTTATCATGGAAAAATAAAACGCTGTCCATGCTCTTTGGAGGTAAAGAAAGAAGTATCAGGTCACAAGTGACTCAAAGCATCTTAGAGAAGTAATGCTATCAAGGGGGTGTAAAGGTCAACATCACATGGACCCTGAATCCCAAAGCAACACCCATCTCTCTGTAAAGTGCTTTCTTCCAATGGGCAGCATAGATGTATAAACTGACCTCAGTTTCTGCAACACCTAAAGAGATCATAGTCCTCAAGATAAAAGGTTTCATTGGAACAACTGACCTCCAATACTCTAGCCAACTGATGCGAAGAGCAGACTCACTGGAAAAGACCCTGGTGCTAGGGAAAATTGAAGGCAGGAGGAGAAAGGGGTGGCAGAAGATGAAATGGTTGGATAGCATCACCAACTCAATGGACATGAATTTGAGCAATCTCCAGGAGATGGTGAAGGACAAGGAAGCCTAATGTGCTGCAGTCCATGGGGTCTCAAATAGTCAGACATGACTTAGCAACTGAGCAACAATAATATGTAATGTGAAGATGTCCAGTTTGTCAGTTGATGACATCATTGCTTTCTTACAAGGAGGATAATTACCCTATCAGACTGGAATTGTTACTTGCCACTTGGAAAAGGGGATAATGTCCTGATCATCTTGACTCTTAGATGAGGCTATAAACACTGCAACTGGGTTAGAATGTCTGCACATTTTTTGAGTTTAGGAAAAAAAAATGTTTAAAGCAAACACAAAACACCTCTGTAACTGATCTAAATCATATCAAACCATAAAGAAACTACCTCTGTAATTGATCTAAATTGTATCAAACCATAAAGAAATCACCTAGTAACTGATTTCAGCTGTATCAAATGATAAACTAACAGGTATTAAGCATTTCCATATCAAATGTTGCAAATACAATGTTTGCATTTTGCACACACAGAAATCTAAATCTAAAGGGTTTATTCTTTTACTAGCCCTCATTTCAAACTTTTATTTTTCATTCTCTTTCAGAAACTGACTTTACTAAACCACATACATGCATATTAAGATCTGAGAAGAGGCTTTGGGGGCTGTGGTTCCTTCCTCCTCATTCCGGGAAGATGAGTGTGCTGTTAGTGGGAAACAACTACCCTAAGTGTGATGGGAGTCGGGATCGGGGCGGGGAATGGACATCTGAGAGAGTGTTCAGGCTCATTTTTGAAACCTGCCATTCTGCAGATTTGATTTCCTGACTGATTTCCAATCAATTTGATTCCAAATCAATTTCCAAATTGATTTCCAATTCCCAGGTTGACGCTTCGTTCCTCCAATGATGTCTGTAGGGCCCACTGAAAGATCATGCTTGGGTGGGGCATGTTTTTAGGACATGTTGTTACTGCCATAGAGACACCCCTTTTCATCCTGATAACAAGGAGTGACATTTGCCAAAATGCCACAGATGATGCTGGCATTGTCAGAATGGGTACACTCACCACAGAGAGCCATAGGGACTTGTCAATGCACCCGTCAGCCTTTCAGCAGACATCATCAACCTTCCAGGAAGAATCCCAGACTCTCTTGTTTTTTTTTTTTTTAATGGGTCCAGAGCTCTGCCAGTTCTAGGCCCTCAGCACCCCAAACCCCTGCCCCAAGTATGGACACATGAGTGGGTCACAAATAAAGACCAAAAGGAGGAAGACAGCAGGGACATGCACTACATGTCAGCACCGAATCCAACGTGGTTTGACACTGGACAGGGACCTGAGAAATAGGAGTCCTCCTTCTGAGACATCCAGGAAGAGGTGTCCCCCTATTTGCAACTTTCAAGAAACATTTTCTTTAGGTTTCCATTTATTGCTGCATCAAAGGTATTAATAATCTCTGGCTAAAAAAAAAAAAAATAAATATAGTCAAATCATACAGCTGCTGCAATTAAAAGAGAAAAATGTGGATAAAATAATGCAACCACTGGAGAATGTTTAAATGTTTATTTTCATGTTAAAAAGGATGAGTTACCCTGTGGTTAGAATATACCTTTATGCTGAAAAACAAAGTCACTTTATTTCTGAAATAGTTCTGGGGAAAAAAAAAGAAAGAAAAAAGGAAAAAGAAATCCAAAAGTAAGGAAGAGTAAGATCAAAATGTTCTGGCAGATTCCATCCACAGTCCCAACAGAAGCCATGCCCTCTAAAGGCTGCATCTTTAATTCAGTGCATTTCACGATGTCAGGTTCTGATGTTTCCCACCATCAGTTTAGATATTTCTGAGCGGGATGTCTGTACATTTAAAAGCTACAGCTTTGCATGCTTTTATTTGAAAAGGTATTTATTCCAACACACCTTTCAGTGTTTCAGTATATTGCCTATATTACATACAAAAATATCTGCTATCCATATTTGAGCATAACTTTTCCACCACCCATACTGTTCCTTTACATAACAGGTGACACGCGATACATTACACATAGTACAATTTTGAGGGAGAAGATGGTTGCTGGGTTTATAGACCACCTATCTTGTCATTTGCAGAGACTAGAATGGAGATCTGAGGCTGTTGATGAGAGCAGAAAGGTGATGAAAGAAGGATTCAGACGGAACCACTCTCTGTGGTCAGTAGGGTTGGAATGAGTGGTCTTCCCTGACAGAAACTTTATTGTGGTCCCAACGTCCCAACATTGGGAAGACATTTTTCTAAAAGAGTGAGATGAGACAGCTGATCAACATGCACAATTCCTAAAACTTAAAATTACCCAGGTACAAAATACTTCTTCCACGGATGTGGCAATGGGACAAAAGTTAATCCATTTTTTCCCTGCATTAATTTTTTATAAATAAAAAGCTCTCTGCCTACAGTCTAAGCATGATTACAGTCTGGGAATGCATGCTGGCCAGTGTGCAACAGAAAACCACCAGGGGTCAATGATTCTCTCTTAGTTCACACGGAGTATTCTGAGGTCAGCTACCTTGTGAGTTCTTTGAGGAAAGTTTCTGGGAAAACTTTATCTTTTCTTTTTGTTTTCTCTCAAATGTAACACTGCAGGTTTAAACTCCAGTAATTTTGTGTGGCAGCTGCTCCTTGAAAGCTGTACGCTGGCCTGGAGGCAGCAGTTTCACATCCTCCATGGTTGTAGGTTACCTGGTCCTCACATGGCATCTGAATTGCCCCTCGTGTGATTCACAGAGCTCACAGCCTGCTGTCCCCATTAGAGGCTGCTGGTGTCTGCCTCGGGGGGAGCCTGAGCATCCCGTTTTTATGGGAGAGAAAGGGATTCTATCTACATCATTTATTTCAGGCTATTGACACCAATCTTTTGCATGTCACAGCCATTAAAAACCTGGAAAATCCAGGCAAATGCATGCCTCCCCCCTCCCAGAGAATCCTATTTCAAGACTTACTTAATTTACATCATTCCCCCTATTCTAGTTTAAATATTTTGGAAGTATAGTTCCTATTTGTTTTAAATTAACCAGGTTGGAAATCAAGCAGATATAGCACATGGATTCTAGTCAGTAGGAAGTATTTAGAGCAGAAGGAGCTTCAGTGAAATTCTGTTTAGCTGAGTAGTTGTCCATGCCCAATCTGAGGACAACTGACAGTGTTGATTTCCACAAATAACTGAATTTCTGGCTCTTCACTATTCACACACACACACACACACACACATACACATGGGTATAAGTATGTATGTGTGAGTATAGGGAAGTGTGTGTTGTGTGGTAAAAGGGACCCTCCCCCCAAAACCTTCCATTTGATCTTTATTTTGAGCTGATTGAATCTCAGCATAAGCCAGCAAAGGTGGTTTATGCAGCCTGCATCACTCTGGGGGACGCTAGCTTACCCACAGGGGACAACTTCAGGACCACGGTCAGCTCCCAGCCCTGTTGAGAAATCAAGCGAAAGTCAAAGTTGCTCAGTCGTATCGGACTCTTTGCGACCCCATGGACTATACAGTCCATGGAATTCTCCAGGCCAGAATACTGGAATGTATATCCTTTCATTTCTCCAGGGGATCTTCCCAACCCAGGGATCAAACCCAGGTCTCCCTCATTGTAGGCAGATTCTTTACCAACTGAGCTATAAACCAAGGGTTCCTTCTAATTCTCCTCAGTGTGTTCTTTGAATCACATCAAGCACTCAGGCCATAGAAGGTGGCCTAAATAAGGCTCCTCGTGACAATGGTAGGTTCCTCTTCTCCTGAATTCTTCCCGTGGAAACTCTCATTTTACCAGTGTGAGCCAGCCTGCTGTGTGTGTGAGACTCACTCTGTGCATCAGTTGAGGTTCCTCAGTTTTAGAAATGAAACCCCTATTATGTCTGGACTGTCAAAGGGAAAGAAAAGTGAAAATATCTTATAGGGGGAGCAGTATTCATATGGACAGCTCTGTTTCCATTAGCATGTGAATTTCTCTCCAGCCCTACACAGTCAGTTTTGAGCAACCTCCCCACCAAGTCCTTTGAAAAGCAGAGGCAGCTTCCTTTGGCTACCAGAGCAGCTCTTCCTACAAGGTGTCAGCCATCTCTTTCCAAACTCCTTTGGAAGCCAATACTTGGGTCTCCTGACTTCATTTCCCAATCAAACTGGAAGATTTGGGCAACCTTACCAGCTTCAGTTCCTAATCCCCATTTTAAACACAAGAGCAACTGAACACCAGCCCCCAGAGGTCAGGCAGTGCATCACTGATAACTTAGGCGTGGTTTATAAACGTACTGTAGTCCTGTGGGCAAGAGACACAGGGAGAATGCTATGTCTGCCATGTCATGGCTGGAGGAGGCTAGTTGTCATGTTCCTGTCCATGGAACCCTATAAGAGAACCACTGAATCACACCCTTATAAACAGTCCAGTCAGCAGCCATCGAGAGTCAAGGAACTGTTTCAACACCTCCTGCAGGTCCTGGCCATGTTGGGTCTTTAAAATTCTACTTCTCTGAGATGCAAATGGTTCAAGAAAGCTTGGAATGAGGCATACTCATCCAGAGTCTGTTTTTCCAGCTATCACATCCTAACAGAATGTTGTCATAGTTCCCTAATCTGAACTTCTTGCTCTGCTTGAGACCAGGCATGCTGTTCTTTGAAAAACATTATTTAAAAATTATGCAGGAATCATGCTTTTTTTCTCTCTCTCACTTGCCATTTCAATTTCCCAATAGCTATGGTTTTTCATCACAACTGCTTCTCAAGCTTCTGGAATAGTGATTTATTTTATGAATTTTGGGGTGGACAAAAAAAAAAAAAAAACATTGCTTTTCTTGATTAATGTACACCCTGTATAGGTTTTACCTCTGCCAGAGTCATGACTAGGGATATAGATATATATGTTTATATATGAGCTTTTTTGGTGGTGGGGTGGAAATCATTGAATGGGTATATTTCTATGTGTTACTAAGTTGAAACATCATTCCACTTACTGTTCTAATAAAGTTTTGCTCTGGTTAAAGAAAAGTTTGGTCTGAAGGTACTTTCTATGCAATTTCCTTTCTGTGCGTATCATTTCTAGACCTTGATTTCAGTTTGGATAACAAACAGTGTCGACCACAAAGCATTAGTATCAACACAACTACTTTGAGGACTGCTTTGCCCTCGGAAATGCACTCCAAGAAGGAGGTCCTCATGACTCCTGCAAGCAGAAGATAAAAGGTTCACAGTTCATAATTTTTCTCCAAAGTTTTTAAGCATCATGTAGAAAACTGTAAAGAAGATGGCCCCCCTCACAGTACATCAACATTTTAAGTAAAATCCCACGTCCCTATCTGAGACAACAAAGTTCAACCACAAAAAAAGGAAAGACAGTGTGAGGATTAGCTTCTTAGCTATTGCCCCTAAGTGATAAAGTGTGGAAAACTGGAAAGACCCTAAACTCCCGCACAGACACCCAGGAAATAATAGGACGTGGCAAATCGTGGGGCTAAAACTCATATGTAAATCAAACAGACCTCAGAGAAAAGAATGGCATCTCTTGTCTTCATGTTTCAAAAAGAACTGCAGAGGTCAAAGGAACCAGGTGCGAATGCAAAGATATATAAAAATAATGAGCAATGCTCGTAACAAATATGGGCGGCTACATTCAGCATCTTTCAGGTATGTCCAATCTCAGGCCAAGGGCAAGAAAAGTCCACTGTGCTTTAAAAGGTCTAGGAGTAGAAAAATCAAACCCAAGTCTTTTCTAATTCCACACGGCTGTTTTGCCACGAGATGATTAACAATGTCTGTGGGGTCAGGTTTATTCTACTGGAACTGAGCTAGTACCAGGCAGCAGATAAAATCATTGTCTTAGAATTTCTCTAGGACCCGCACGTGGCCGACTCAGAGACACTGCCTAGCTTCAAACCCAGCTGCCTTTGCTCTCTCTGATACCTGCTTAGAAAGGGATCCCGCCAGACCGCCACAAATGAAGCTCTGTTAAATCATCCCCTATTGCTGATCAGACGCACGGCTCCACCATTCAAAAAACAGAAGGCATAAAGGTGAATACAAGCATGAGAAAGGAGTTCACATCTGGTCCTGCAGCCTCTCCATGTAGTCTCTGAAGCCCTGGGACTCCCCCAGCCCCATATCTGGGCAGACCCACTGGATGTTGTCATCACTGTCAAACAGGATGGAGTTGGTGTAGGGGCCGCCGTCCTCTGGGAGGATGGTTGTGTAGGAAGTAAACTTGACCCTCTTCCTCTTGGGGCCTGTGGAACTCAGAGGGTCGTTTTTCATGTCTTTCTCATAGACGTAGTCAGAAGGTCTGAGCAGCTGACTATGGAAAGTCTTCTGGGAACCGCCATTCAGAAGGAAGTTCCTCTCCTCGAACTGCAGCCCCCTGTCAATCATGGTGGTGCACTCCTCCGATGGGAGGGTCACGTCCACCGGGTTCTCTAGAAGCTCCACGTCGTTCCCCAGCCAGACCCAGTCATGGGAATGGGGGATGTTGCCTTGCTCGCTCACGGCGAATCTTTTGTGTCTGTATTTCCAAGCAAATGCCACACAGTTGATCAAGAAGACCAAGATGGCTAGGCAGAAGACGCAGAGCAGGGCGTACATGCCGATCTCCAAGTCAGTAAGCCCCCTGGAGGTCACCGTGAGGTCACTAGGATTATGGGGTTCCGGTGACTTCCCTTGAGCGGGGAAGCTTGTGAAGGCATCTGGACCACCGCTCTTGAGCATCTTCTTATCTTTTCCTTCCATGGGAGACTGTGGGGTTGTGCTTTTGTTGGTATGTTCCTCATGGCCAACAGAGGCACCATGCTGGAACCACTCCTGAACTGCCCTCTCCTGGTTTCCC